>NC_089490.1:120542300-120851940 GCF_036850765.1 Saccopteryx bilineata
CAGTTTTCTTTGTACCCTGCCCCCTCCCCTTCCCCCTCTCCCTCCTTCCCTCCCCCCACCCCCCATAACCACCCCACCCCTGTCCATGTCTCTTAGTCTCATTTTTATGTCCCACCAATGTATAGAATCCTGCAGTTCTTTTTTTTTTCTTTTCTTTTCTTTTTTTTTTTTTTTTGTATTTTTCTGAAGCTGGAAACAGGGAGAGACAGTCAGACAGACTCCCGCATGCGCCCGACCGGGATCCACCCGACATGCCCACCAGGGGTGATGCTCTGCCCACCAGGGGGCTACGATCTGCCCCTCTGGGGCGTCGCTCTGTTGCGACCAGAGCCACTCCAGCGCCTCGGGCAGAGGCCAAGGAGCTATCCCCAGCGCCCGGGCCATCCCTGCTCCAATGGAGCCTGGGCCATCCCTGCTCCAATGGAGCCTTGCTGCGGGAGGGGAAGAGAGAGACAGAGAGGAAGGAGAGGGGGCGGGGTGGAGAATCAGATAGGCACCTCTCTGTGTGCCCTGGCCGGAAATCGAACCCGGGACCTCTGCACGCCAGGCCGACGCTCTACCACTGAGCCAACCGGCCAGGGCTCTTTTTTTTTTTCTTATTCACTTATTTTACTCCGCATACTGTTATCAAGATTCCAACATTCTGTTGTAAGTGATCCGATGTCATCATTTCTTCTAGCTGAATAGTATACCATGGTGTATATGTGCCCCATTTTCTTTATCCAGTCTTCTATTTTTCTTTTTTACAGTGATTAAAAGCCTTTAAGCAAACTCTTGGCCAATACAGCAAGAATCCATAAAAGAGTAGTGTCCTTAACATGTTCACCAAGTCCAAGTTGGCCCCATCACCATGCCAAATCCCTGAAAAATGCAACCCAACCACAGTTCAGTCTGTTAGGAGCTGTCACAGGGAGCAGGAGTCCAGAAAAGTCCACATCCAGGAAAAGTCCTCATGGCATTGGAATTGTCACCATTCTATATTTTGCAGCTCATGTCCAAGTCCCAATGACCGCTGCTTCTAGCTGGTAATGATTCAGGTAGACTGGAAAGGCCATTTGCAGGATGCGTGGATATGGAGCTTCTGTTCTCCTCTGCCTGGAGAGATGAGACCAGGTTGCTCTTCCCTGGAGCTCGCGATTGTGGCATGATAAAGAGAACCTTGGGATACACTAAGCTGAGTGGCAAAGGTAGATTCATAATAGAAGTTGGCAAAAGGGGGGAAAGAGAGCTCTAAATTAGGAGTAGGTCCCAGCCTGAAATATGAGTGGGGCACTGAGGTAGGAGGGATAAAGGAAACACTATATATTAAGCAAAGCAGCAGAAAATAGGACTATCAACACCCACAACAGAGATCTTTGAGGGAAGAATAAAAAACCTGACTATTCAGGCAAAACATAGGTAAGTGGCCATTGTGCAAATGAGATCAGTTTACTTGCTTCTTGGAAAATACCCTAGGCTCATCCACAGTGTTGTAGATGAGGCCGACGGCCCTGGGCACCTTCAGCCTTCAGTGGCACACCCCAGCATTCTGGGCAAGGTTAGGTCATAGGTGGCTGGAGCAGGGCTGGAATCAACTGAACCATCCCTTAGAGGAGCAAGGGGGAAGCCTACCTTCCAGTGTCCCTGTTTCCTCACAGCAGAGGCATGTAAGCCTGGCAGGCTTTAGCTCAATGACCTTCCTTTCCACTATTGAAGCAGGACCCAGATGGCATCCTATGAGACCCCTTTGGGGTGTTGGAGCCTTTAAGGGTGTATCCTAAAAGCTGGTAGTTCCCCTGATCTCAATTGGGCTTTTTCTGCCTCTAGATATCTTAAAAGCCATGCTCAGAAGATCTCGCTGAGGGGTTTGAGAATCCCCATCTGCCTATATAAATCTTTTTCATATATCTGGAGCTATTTGGAAAAAGACAAAATAGTGTTATTAGCTGGATCTAATAAAGAAGGTAGTAGTTTGCAAGCAAAAAAGATTTGGTGTCTCCTGTTCATCAGCATTCAAAAGAAATGTAAATTTTTTTTTTTAAGTAAAAAGCATGATATGGTAGATCTATAGGAGTTCCAGGATATGACTACCCCCTTTAAAATTTTTTTTTAAATTGACCTTAAAATGTTTGCTGAGTACACTTTAATAATACCTTAACTTTAAAGATTGTAAGCATGACAAAATACAGTAAAAGCTTTTGCTCCATATGCAGGAGCATTTTCAGTTTAGCCAGTTTAGGAAATCCAATAATAATAGAACAATGCATACAGACAATGAGCTATAACATGCTTAGCAGCCTCTCCTGTTTTGACAGAGGTCTATAGATCCAGAATATGTATCTACTGTAATATGGACATACGACTGTTTGCCAAATGAAGGTATATGAGTAACATCCATCTGCCAAAGTTGTCCTGGTAGGGGTCCTTGAGGGTTAACTCCAAATGAAGGGGCAGTATAGGACCCCTTGGACAGGATTTCCCAATCTGCCGTGCTGCTTCCCAGGAAAGTTGAAACTGTTTACACTGGGCTGCAGCGTTCTGGTGATGAATAGTATGAGACTGACTTGCTCGGTCTGTCATGGTTGCTACATATAATTTTCTTTTGGGTAGCTTGATCAACAAGGGCATTCCTAGGCCCTGGCCAGTTGGCTCAGTGGTAGAGCATTGGCCTGGTGTGCAGGATTCCCGGGTTTGATTTCCAGTCAGAGCACACAGAAGAAGCGCCCATCTACTTCTCCACCCCTCCCCCTCTCCTTCCTCTGTGTCTCTCTCTTCCCCTCCCGCAGCCAAGGCTCCACCAGAGCAAAGCCACCCCAGGCACTAAGGATGGCCCCATGGCCTCTGCCTCAGGCGCTAGAATGGCTCTGGTTGCAACAGAGCAACACCCCAGATGGGCAGAGCATTCCCCTCACCCCTCAGTAGGCATGCCAGGCGGATCCCGGTCAGGCGCATGCGGGAGTCCGTCTGACTGCCTCCCCATTTCCATCTTCAGAAAAATACAAATAAATAAATAAATAAAATTAAAAATACAACAACAATAACAAAAAAAAGGGCATTCCCTTGTGCTAAAGCTCCAGGGAGCATGGAGTGAGCTTGAGTATGTCCTATGAAACATGGAGCTCTATGTTGACATATAAGTCTTTGAAGAAGGAGGAACTGCTGAAATAGTTCATCAGCATTTGTCCCTAAGACAGCAGTCTTTATAGTGGAAACACCATAAGTAAATATTTGCTGTCTGTCTATAGATTAAAGGGGGAATATGGCAAATGCTGAAAAGCCATAATCTTTGTGCCCCTCCCCTCCCCCAACCTCCTCCCTCTCCTCCCCTCACCCTGTAACCCCAACACTGGTGTCCATGTCTCTGAGTCTCATCTTTATGTCCCACCTATGTATGGAATCATCTAGTTCTTATTTTTTTTCTGACTTATTTCTTTCACTCAGTATAATGTTATCAAGGCCCATCCATGTTGTTGTAAAAGATCCTATGTCATCATTTCTTATGGCTGAGTAGTATTCCATAGTATATATATATACCAAAGCTTTTTAATCCACTCATCCTCTGATGGACACTTGGGCTGTTTCCAGATCTTTGCTATTGTGAACAATGCTACCATACACATGGGGGTGCATTTCTTCTTTTCAAAAAGTGCTATGGTGTTCTTGGAGTATATTCCTAACAGTGGTATAGCTGGGTCAAAAGGCAGTTCGATTTTTAATTTCTTGACGAATCTCCATAATGTTTTCCACAGTGGCTGCACCAGTCTGCATTCCCACCAGCAGTGCAGGAGGGTTCCCTTTTCTCCACATCCTTGCCAGCACTTATTCTGTGTTGTTTTATTGCTGAGCGCCATTCTGACTGGTATGAGGTGATATCTCATTGTGGTTTTAATTTGCATTTCTCTAATCATTAGTGATGTTGAACATTTTTTCATATGCCTATTGGCCATCTGTGTGTCCTCTTTGGAGAAGTGTCTATTCATTTCTTTTGCCCATTTTTGGATTGGATTGTTTGTCTTCCTGGTATTAAGTTTTACAAGTTCTTTATAAATTTTGGTTATTAACCCCTCATCAGACGCAATGTCAAATATATTCTCCCATTGTGTAGTTTGTCTTTTTATTCTGTTCTTATTGTCTTTACCTGTGCAGAGCCTTTTAGTTTGATAAAGTCCCATTTGTTTATCCTGTCTTTTATTTCACTTGCCTGTGGAGACAAATCAGCAAAGATATTGCTGCGAGAGATGTCAGAGTGCTTACTGCCTATGTTTTCTTCTAAGATGCTTATGGTTTCACGGCTTACATTTAAGTCTTTTATCCATTTTGAGTTTATTTTTGTGAGTGGTGTAAGTTGGTGGTCTAGTTTCGTTTTTTTGCAGGTAGATGTCCAATTTTCCCAACACCATTTGTTGAAGAGGCTGTCTTTACTCCATTGTATTGTCTTACCTCCTTTGTCAAATATCAGTTGTCCATGGAGCTGTGGGTTTATTTCTGGGTTCTCTGTTCTGTTCCATTGATCTATGTGCCTGTTCTTATGCCAGTACCATGCTGTTTTGAGTATAATGGCCTTATAATATAACTTGATATCTGAAAGTGTGATACCTCCTGCTTTATTCTTCCTTTTCAAGATTGCTGAGGCTATTCGTGTTCTCTTTTGGTTCCATATAAATTTTTGGAATATGTGTTCTATATCTTTGAAGTAAGTCATTGGTATTTTAATCGGTATTGCATTGAATTTATAAATTGCTTTGGGTAATATAGACATTTTAATGATGTTTATTCTTCCTAACCATGAGCACGGTATATGCCTCCACTTTTTTGTATCTTCCCTGATTTCTTTTATCAATGTTTTATAATTTTCCAAGTACAAGTCTTTAATCTCCTTGGTTGGATTTATTCCTAGGTACTTTATTTTTTTGGTTGCAATGGTAAAGGGGATTGATTCCTTGATTTCTCTTTCTGACAGTTCATTACTAGTGTATAAAAATGCCTCTGATTTCTGAGTATTGATTTTATATCCTGCCACCTTTCCAAATTTATTTATCAGGTCTAGTAGTTTTTTGACTGAGACTTTAGGGTTTTCTATATACAATATCATATCATCTGCAAATAATGATAGTTTTACTTCTTCTTTTCCAGTTCGGATGCCTTTTATTTCTTTTTCTTGTCTGATTGCTGTGGCTAGGACTTCCAAAACTATGTTGAATAAGAGTGGTGAAAGGGGGCACCCCTGCCTTGTTCCTGATATTAAGGGGATTACTTTTAATTTTTTTTTTTTTTTGTATTTCTCTGAAGCTGGAAACGGGGAGAGACAGACAGACTCCCGCATGTGCCCGACCGGGATCCACCCAGCACGCCCACCAGGGACGATGCTCTGCCCAGCAGGGGGCGATGCTCTGCCCCTCCGGGGCGTCGCTCTGCTGCGACCAGAACCACTCTAGCGCCTGGGGCAGAGGCCAAGGAACCATCCCCAGCGCCCGGGCCATCCTTACTCCAATGGAACCTTGGCTGCGGGAGGGGAAGAGAGAGACAGAGAGGAAGGAGATGGGGGGGTAGAAAAAGCAAATGGGCGCTTCTCCTGTGTGCCCTGGCCGGTAATCGAACCCGGGTCCCCCACACGCCAGGCCGACCCTCTACCGCTGAGCCAACCGGCCAGGGCCTGCTTTTAATTTTTGCCCATTGAGTATGATGTTGCCTGTGGGTTTGTCATAGATGGCTTTTATCATGTTGAGGTATGTTCCCTGTATTCCCACTTTGCTGAGAGTTTTGATCATGATAGGGTGCTGGATTTTATCAAATGCTTTTTCTGCATCTATTGAAATTATCATGTGGTTTTTCTCCTTTTGTCAATGTGATGAATCACATTGATTGATTTGCAAATATTGTACCAGCCTTGCTCCCAAGAATAAATCCCACTTGATCATGGTGTATGATTTTTTTCATATATTGCTGGATCCGGTTTGCTAATATTTTGTTGAGGATTTTTGCATCTAAGTTTATCAGGGATATTGGCCTATAATTTTCTTTTTTTGTGTTGTCTTTGCCTGGTTTTGGAATCAGAATTATGCTCGCCTCATAAAAGGAGTTTGGAAGTCTTCCTTCCTCTTGAATTTTTTGAAATAGCTTGAGAAGGATAGGAGTTAGTTCTTCTTTGAATATTTAGTAGAATTCACTTGTGAAGCCATCAGGCCAAGGACTTTTCTTTTTTGGGAGTTTTTTGATAGCTGTTTCAATCTCATTTGTTGTAATCAGTCTGTTTAGGTTTTCTGATTCTTCCAGATTGATTTTTGGAAGATTATATGATTCAAGGAATTTGTCTATTTCATCTAGGTTGTCTAGTTCCTTCGCACACAGTTCTTCATAGTATTTTCTTATAATATTTTGTATTTCTGTTGTGTCAGTTGTTATTTCTCCACTCTCGTTTCTAATTTTATTTATTTGAGTCCTCTATTTTTTTCTTGGTGAGTCTGGTTATAGGTTCATCGATCTTGTTTACCTTTTCAAAGAACTAGCTCCTGGTTTCATTGATCCTCTGTATTGTTTCTTTAGCCTCTATGTCATTTATTTCTGCTCTGATCTTTATTATTTCCTTCCTTCTACTAGCTCTGGGCTTTACTTACTGTTCTTTTTCTAGTTCTTTTAGATGCAGGATTAATTTTTTTATTTGAGCTTTTTCTAGCTTCTTGAGATATGCCTGTAATGCTATAAACTTCCCTCTCAGGACTGCTTTTGCTGTGTCCCATAAATTTTGAGTTGATGTATGCTCATTATCATTTGTTTCTAGGAATTTTTTAATTCTCTCTTCTCAATGTTAACCCATTCGTTATTTAATAACATGCTATTTCGTTTCCAAGTGTTTGAATGTTTTTCAATTTTTTTATTGTGGTTGATTTCTAGTTTAATGCCATTGTGATCAGAGAAAGTGCTCGATATGATTTCAATCTTCTTAAATTTGTTGAGACTGCTTTTGTGCCCTAACATGCGGTCTATTCTAGAGAATGTACCATGAGCCCTTGAAAAGAATGTATATTCTGCTGTTTTAGGGTGAAAGGTTCTGAAGATATCTATTAAATCGAGTTGATCTAATATGTCCTTTAAGTCTGCTGTTTCTTTGTTAATTTTCTTTCTTGAGGATCTATCTAATGATGTTAATGGGATATTGTAATCCCCTATTATTATAGTATTGCTGTTGATCTCACCCTTTAAGTCCATCAAAGTCTGCTTTATATATTTAGGTGCTCCTATATTAGGTGCGTAGATATTTATAACGGTTATATCTTCCTTTTGGATTGCTCCCTTTATCATTATGTAGTGACCTTCTGTATCTCTAACTATGGTCTTTGTTTTAAAGTCCATTTTGTCTGATATAAGTATTGCTACCCCAGCTTTTTTTTCATTTCCATTTGCGTGAAATATTTTTTTCCATCCTTTTATCTTCAGTCTGTGTGCATCTTTTGATTTAAGGTGTGTCTCTTGTAGACAGCATATGTATGGGTCCTGTTTTCTTTTTTTTTTTTTTTTTTTTCATTTTTCTGAAGCTGGAAACAGGGAGAGACAGTCAGATAGACTCCCGCATGCGCCCGACCGGGATCCACCCGGCACGCCCACCAGGGGCAATGCTCTGCCCACCAGGGGGCGATGCTCTGCCCATCCTGGGCGTCGCCATGTTGCGACCAGAGCCACTCTAGCGCCTGGGGCAGAGGCCACAGAGCCATCCCCAGCGCCTGGGCCATCCTTGCTCCAATGGAGCCTTGGCTGCGGGAGGGGAAGAGAGAGACAGAGAGGGAAAGCGCGGCGGAGGGGTGGAGAAGCAAATGGGCGCTTCTCCTATGTGCCCTGGCCGGGAATCGAACCCGGGTCCTCCGCACGCTAGGCCGATGCTCTACCGCTGAGCCAACCGGCCAGGGCTGGGTTCTGTTTTCTTATCCACGCAGCTACTCTATGTCTCTCGATCGGATCATTTAATCCATTAACATTTAAGGTTATTACTGATATGTAATTGTTTAGTATTTCTTGCAGCTTTGGTTTGGTTGCAGTGAATTCCTTGAGTTTTTTTTTTTGTCTGTAAAGCTTTTTATTTCTCCTTCAATTTTAAATGATAGCCTTGCTGGATAAAGTAGTCTTGGTTGTAGGTTCTTGTTCTGCATTACTTTGAATATTTCTTGCCATTCCCTTCTGGCCTCAAGTGTTTCTGTTGAGAAGTCAGAAGTCATCCTTATGGGGGCTCCTTTGTAGATGATAGTCTTTTTTTCTCTAGCAGCTTTTAATATTTTCTCTTTATCATTTAGCTTTGGTATTTTAATTATGATGTGTCTTGGTGTTGATTTCTTTGGGTTTCTCTTTAGTGGAGTTCTCTGTGCTTCCTGAACATGTGAAATGTTTTCCTGCCTTAATTAGGGGAAGTTTTCTGCTATAATATGTTTGAACAAAGTCTCTATCCCTTCTTCTTTCTCTTCTTCTTCAGGAACCCCTATGATGCGGATGTTATTTCTCTTCATGTTGTCACAGAGCTCTCTTAGAGTTTCCTCAGACTTTTTGAGTCTCTTTTCTTTTTTCTGCTCTGCTTCCGTGCCTTTATTTATCATGTCCTCTAACTCGCTGATTCGATTCTCTGCTTCATCCATCCTGCTTTTAATTCCTTCCATTGTATTATTTATTTCAGATATTGTATTTGTTATTTCTGACTGATTCTTTTTTATTATTTCAATGTCCTTTTTTATATTTGTTATCTCTTTATTTAGGTTTTCGTAATGGCCATCTATGGTTGTTCTAATATCTTTGAGCATCCTAAAAATCGTTATTTTAAACTCTGCATCTGGTAATTTGGTTATATCTGATTCACTTAGGTCCTTTTCTGGGGATTTCTCTTGGTTTATTTGTGTTGTATTTCTCTGCCTCCGCATTTTCTCTTCACGGGAGTGGCTGTGATCACGCGCTCGGGTGCACAAGCATTGGTGGCCTTGGCCTTTGCCCCGCCCCCGTGTGTGACGTTATGCTCGGTCCTGAGGGCACTAGCGAGCACCTTTGCTCAGCTGCGGGTCTCCACCTGTTTCTGGGCTTTCACCCTGCCCTTGCAGGAGGAGCCCACTCGAGGAACAACTGCTAGCCTTGGCTCTCCCGCTGGGCAGGACTGCGTGCCCAAGCTCAGCTCAGTAGCGGAACTCCGCCTCTTCTGGGCTTTTGGCTCCACCCCTACGGGAGGAGCCGGCTGCCATGTCAGACTGCAAGCCTGGGTTGCACGGGTGGAACAAGGCTGTGCTCCTCTGCCCTTGCTCAGGGGCTGGTCTCCACCCTTCCCAGGGTTCCCGCCCTTCTCCTGCAGGCTGGATTACAGGCTGCCGGCAGCTGAGCTTGACTGCTTTTGCACACACCCTTCTCCCCAGCCGGGCAAGATTGAGCTCACACTTGAGCCCAGTGGTGGCCAGCTGGCTTCCGCCCCTGCCAGCAGAACCGCGCTTTTTTTTTTTTTTTGTATTTTTTTATGAAGATGGAATGGGGAGAGACAGTCAGACAGACTCCTGCGTGCGCCCGACCGGGATCCACCTGGCATGCCCACCAGGGGGCGACGCTCTGCCCACCAGGGGGCGATGCTCTGCCCCTCCGGGGCGTCGCTCTGTTGCAACCAGAGCCACTCCAGCGCCTGGGGCAGAGGCCACGGAGCCATCCCCAGCGCCTGGGCCATCTTTGCTCCAATGGAGCCTTGGCTGCGGGAGGGAAAGAGAGAGACAGAGAGGACGGAGAGGGGGAGGGGTAGAGAAGCAGATGGGCGCTTCTCCTGTGTGCCCTGGCCAGGAATTGAACCCGTGACTTCTGCACGCCAGGCCGACACTCTACCACTGAGCCAACCAGCCAGGGCTAGAACCGCACTTTTGTCTCCCGCTGCTACCCGCCCTCTGGCATGCCCTCAGCTTCGTGAGTGGGGGTGTTGCAGCTCGGACCCTAAGACTCACTACTGTAGACCCAAAAGCTCTCTCCTTCTATGCGACTCTGCTCTGAGTGCTGCGAGGGAGCTTGTTTGGCTGCTCTCCTGCTTCCCTTTGCTGGTATTGCTGTTTCCTGGGGGAAATACTCACTTCAGCTTTGGGGAGTGACTCGTCCCAGGGCTTAGGGTGCCTATCTCCCAAAATGTCTCTCCCTGTGCCTCCTAGATTACACTCTTTTACTGTTACTCTGGTCCTCTCCTCTCTCCCCGTCCCCAGGAGCCCCAGGTGAGTGGTTGTGAGAGAGATGTTCTGCGCAGTCCCTTTAAGAAGGATCCTGGGTCTGAGAAATCAGACTCTTTCTCACAAACAGTATCCTGACTTGTTTCCAGCTAAATACTGTCCTTTAGCCTCTTCTGGGCTCTGGGGCTGCAGGCTGGGGCTTTGTTCCTGGGTCTCAGGACCCTTTCCCCTCTGCTAAACTCACTTCCCGCCATGCGAGTCTCTCCCTGCTGCCGTTCACTCCGGGGAGCTGGGCAGCCCTCTCTGCATTTCCACTTTTCCTATCAGTCTCGGTGTGGCTTCTTCAGTGTTCCTTGGTTGAAGAGTCCTCTTAGTTTAGTCCAAAGTTGGTTTTTCCAGATGATAGTTCTTAAAATTAGTTTGTAATCCACTTTGGTTCTGGGAGGTAGATGTTGGTACGTCCACCTACTCCAGTGCCATCTTGTCTCTCTCCAGCTTTGGTATTTTAATTATGATGTGTCTTGATGTAGGTTTCTTTGGGTTTCTCTTTAATGGAGTTCTCTGTGCTTCTTGAACTTGTGAGCGTTTCTCCTGCATTAATTTAGGGAAGTTTTCAGCTATGATATGATTGAACAAAGTCTCTATTCCTTGTTCTTTCTCTTCTTCTTCAAGAAACCCTATGTTATTAATGTTATTACTCTTCATGTTGTCACAGAGCTCTCTTAAGAGTTTCCTCAGATTTTTTGAGTCTCTTTTCTTTTTTCTTCTCTGCTTTCATGCCTTCATTCCACTTGTCCTCCAAGTCACTGATTTGATCCTCAGCTCCATCCATCCTATTTTTAATTCCTTCCGTTGTGGTCTTCATTTCTGATATTGTATTTGTCATCTCCAATTGATCCTTTTTTAATATTTCAACATCCTTTTTTATACTTGCTATTTCTTTATTTAGGTGTTCGTAATGAGCATCCATTGTTGTTCTAAGATCCCTAAGCATCCTTACAATTATTATTTTGAACTCCGCATCTGGAAGTTTGGTTATTTCCATATCACTCAGTTCGTTTTCTGGATGTTTCTCTTGTGTCTTCATTTGGATTGCACTTCTCTGTCTTCTCATTATGTCTCTGTGTTTGGGTGTTTTGTTTGTAGAGCTGGTTGAGTCCAGGCTTGGTGTTGTCTGCCTCCTGTTTTCATTTGTGTTATTTCTAGGTCTTCTTGGGTTGACATCAGCTACTATTTGTAATCCATTTTTGAATTTGGGCTGCTTTGAAGTCTTGATTTGTTTGTTTTCTTAACAGGTGATTGTCTTGTTTGCTGATCTCAGCAGGGGGATTATTAGAACTGTATCCAGGAATGCGGTAGCTGTAACCTGAGACTCTGAAGGCCTGTTCTTCAAGTTACTCTCTCTGGGGGCAGGGTGTTTTCTCAGTTTCAGTAGGGGGAGGTGTATCTCAGATCTCCATGGAGACCTGAGTTACTGCCCCTCCTCCCCACTTCTTGTTTTTAGCTGTCTTGTCTCACTGATTGGAGCTGGAGAGATGTCTGGAGATCTGTGACCCAGAAGCATTCAGTGTTTTGTTTTGTGGAAGGATCAGCCCCTCCCCCAGCTATGGCCATCTCCAGCACTGGATGAGTCAGCTTCTCAGGTTGTCCCCTGCATTCATCTGCCCCTCACGAACTGTCTCTCTCTCTCCTCTTTCTTTTTGGAAGACAAGCCAGCCCTTTCAACACACCTCGTTCCCTGGTCACCAGGTAAGTGAGCAGTACTGCTGTGAGCAGTATTTTCTGCTCTTTTCCTTGGAGTGAGAGCCCTTCTGGGCTCTCAGCCTCACCACCCCTCTGCCCCTGTTCCTGCAAGCACGGGAGATTCAGTCAATCCCTTCCAGGTTTGTTGTGGCTTCTACTTTGCTCCTTGGTTTTTGAGAGCTGTTCTTTTAGTCCAGAGTTGGTTTTTCATGCTGATTGTTCATAAATTAGTTTGTAATACAGTTCAGTGGTGTGAGCTGGGAGTCTATGCGTCTGTCTACTCCGCTGCCATCCAATGTTGAGCATTTTTTCATCTGCCTATTGGCCATATTTATGTCGTCTTTGGAGAAGAGTCTATTCATTTCTTTAGTCAATTTTTTGATTGGATTGTTTATCTTCCTGGTGTTGAGTTTTACAAGTTCTTTATAAATTTTGGTTATTAACCCCTTATCAGAGGTATTGTCGAATATATTCTCCCATTGTGTGGTTTGTCTTTTTATTCTGTTCATATTGTCTTTAGCTGTGCAAAAGTTTTTTAGTTTGATATAGTCCCATTTGTTTGTCCTTTCTTTTATTTCACTTGCCCATGGAGATCAATCAGCAAGTATGTTGCTGCGAGGGAGTTTTGAATAGCAAAGGGAGAAGATGTGATTTTTGTCTGGCTGAGGGTAACCTGGAGCAGACATGGGCTAAGGAGGTTGCACCAAGAAGACGTGTTTGAAGGCAGGTTTTGAAAGATAAGCAGGAGCAGGCAGAGGAATGAGTTAGGAAGATAAGGATTGCTGTAGTCCAGGAACTTTACCAAGAACTTTAGAGACATTATCTCACTTTAGTTCTCTCAGGGCTCCTCCAAAAATGAGTGTCCTTTTCCTCATTTTAGTGACAGTAAAGCTAAGACTCAGAGTTTAAGGCACTTGCCCAAGGTATCTTTGTTATTCAGGGGGCCAAGCTTTATACCTAGGTCTGTTCAACACCAAGCCATTGCACCAGAAGTCACTGGTATCAGTAATGAACAATGCAGCATGTTTGAAGAAGTCAGGTAGCACAATGCCACTGAAGCAAAGAATACAAAGAGAATTGACTAAAGAGGTAGAGCAGAGGCATGAGAGCATGAGGCATGGGCTCAAAACCATCAGTGCCATGGTAACTATATTGGCATTTTTTCTGTATGTCGTGTGGAGCCTTGGATGGCTTAGTTTTAGACTAGTGAATGACATCATGGTTTCTAAAGAAATGAAGGAGCTAAAATCAACAGAAGATTTGTGTAACTGTTTGACTTGAACTTGTGTTCGAATTGGCTTTATTATTTCCTGAATGCACAGTTGCTGGGAAGTGTTAGAGTTCTACTCCCCTGTGTTCTGGCTGTCAGCCAACATAGGAGTAAAAATTCACTATGAATAGTCAGCCAGGAGGCGTGAATTTTTAAGAAATACTTCTAATTGCTTTTTACATTCATTTTCAATGAAATGGAAAGCTTTTGCTATATTGTGATTTTTGATCATTGCTTTGTTTTAATGCATGTTTATGAAAACATAAAGTAACAAATCATCAGATACCTGATCAAGTTGCCAAATCATTTCTAGGATTTGCCCAAACTTTTATGATCCGTCTTCTACTTCCTGGTTTTATGTGTTCAGAAACATCCACCATAAGCTCTCAGCCCCATGGCATAATGAGGAATAGGGTCAGAATCAGGCAAGCAGAAATCAGAGTCAACTGTTGTTCTAAAAAATTCTAGTCTGTGTTTTCTTGGTGAGGAGTTTTCTGCTTTGTATTTGGTGACCCATGTGAGATTCATGCTACAAGGAAGTTTGATAATCTGAGACTGAGGGAGACCTTGACTCATGGTCCATCCCCTTCCCTGTCTCCCTGATGGAGCATTTTTCATGCCACCCACAGCTCAGACTAAAGCATGGCTGCTGCCTGTCATGCAGATGAGAACATGCTTTGTTCCAAGTGGAGTAGAGTGTTTTTCCTCTCCTTTTTGTTTGGTGTATTTCTTCTCCTTCTGTTTCAAATACATTCCTTGCCCAACTCCAGGCTGTCTCTCTAGGACCTTTCTCCTTTTCTTGGGCTCATAAGCATCAGACTAACCTGCAGCTATCTAGAAACAGACTGGCTGGACAGAGAGGAATGGGCAGGCACAGTTCTGAAATTTGTACCCATCACTGAGAGCCAAGCTGCATAAGAATTTATGTTAGAAAAGAGGAGTAATAACATGAGTAATAGGGAAATTTTTTAAAAAATGTCTAGCAAACCATAGATATTAGGAATGCAATCAGGCACTTCAGCTAATCATTTGGAGAAGTGAGTTTCAGTAAATCAAGTACCCCTTGTCAGTTAGTGAGCATTGAATATGTGTCCCAATCTTGATTATCAATGCATTTAATAATGGTTAGTAATATCTGGATTTCTATTGATGAATAGCCCATTTTTAAAAAGAGACGTACATGTGTATTTATTAGACACTTTGTTTTAGGAATGTTTTGATAGAAAGTATTTATATTTAGAATCTGATGCCTATGGAAATGTCTACCGACTTTAAAGCAGGTTTATTCCAAAATTACTCATTCATTTGTTCAACCAGTGCTACTGAGCATCATCCAGGAGAACCAGACCAGGTGCTCCCTATGTGCTGGGGGTACAGTGGGGATCTCTTTCATGAAATGGCATGGCCTCATTCCTAATCTCATTCTTCAAATCAGCTGGTAGGTACAGCTTTGAGAGCTGTCTCTTTTGGAAGGCTGGATGGGCCCACACTTTGAATGTGTCTTGTTTCCACTGTTTTTATTTTGTTTTAATAAGCTTTATAAAGTTCGTGGGTTACACTCTTACACTCTCCAGGAGCTTACACTTTGTAAGGCAGTGCTTTCAAAGTGTGATTACTTGAACAGAAATGCCAGCATTATCTGGGGACTGCTATAAATGCAGATTTTTAGGCCCCACTCAGACCTACTGAATCTGAAAATGATGGTCAAGTCTATTTATCTGTCTTTTAACAGGCCTTTCTGGTGATTGGGAGGGTTTGAGAATTACTGCAAAAGAGAGATAACAAATGAATAAGGACACCCAGGAGCACAGTGCTATGAGGAAAATAAAGTAGCAAAGAAGATCGAGTGTAAAAGGGTGCGCTTTTTCCCAGTGTGGTCAGGTGAGTAGTCTTTGAGGTGCTCTTTGAGACCTTACATGAATGATGTGAGGAAGAAAACTGTGAAATGTCTGAGGCTTAGGCTTTGCAGTAATCTAGGTTAGAGAGGTTAGTCAGTTGAGGTGTGGTTGGAATTGTGATGTATTCAGAAAGTAAAGACTCTACAATTTGCTGTTGAATTAATCGGAAGTGTGGTATACACATGCAGGATGATCTAAAGTTGTCAGTCTAAGTGACTGACGGTTGGATGGCAATCCCTCATAATGAGAGAGGAAACTGCAAAATGGGCAGGGGTGGAAGAGCAGGTTTGGGGAGAAGAATAACATGTTTGGTTTGGAAAATGTTAAGTTTCAAAGTCTACTGGCCACCTACGAAGCTATATATGAGCCTGCCTTACAGGGAAAAAGTTTGGAGCTGGGCATATTAATTGGGGAGTCATCATCGTATAACTGGTATTTACAGAAATGAGCCAGAATGAGATCACTAGTGAATGAACGTACATAGAGGAAGAAAGTGGTCTGATCACCTAGAGATGGTTATACCAACATTGCTGAGGGTAGAAGACGGGTAGGCAGAGATAGTAAAAAAAGAAAAAATTATTGTATTTTTCTGAAGTGAGAAGCAGGGGAGAGACAGACAGACAGACTCCCGCATGCACCTGACCGGGATTCACCCGGCATGCCCACCAGGGGGCGATGGTCGACCCATGTGGGGCACTACTTCATTGCAACGGGAGCCATTCTAGCGCCTGAGGTGGAGGCCATGGAGCAATTCTCAGCACCCAGGCCAACTTTGCTCCAGTGGAGCCTTGGCTGCAGGAGGGGAAGAGAGAGAGAGAAAGGAGAGGGGGAAGGGTAGAGAAGCAGATGGGCGCTTTTCTTGTGTGCCCAGGCTGGGAATTGAACCTGAGACTTCCACATGCTGGTCCAATGCTCTACCACTGAGCTAGCCAGCCAGGGCAAGATAGTAAAAATGGTAATGAATGCTATATTTATTTTGAGATTTATATGTTCAAGTGGCATCATCTTTCCCCATTCCCAAGTTTAACACCTTCATTGGGTTTACCACTTTTTCGTTTTTGAGTGGCCTTGGGCCGTACTGTCCCTTTTGATTTGCACGGGCCAGAGCTTCTTGCCTTACCAGCAGGTGGTTTGCCTTCACAGCCCTGGGAAATGAGTTCACCTATATAGCATGCTTTGAAAAGTGTGCTATCTAGCAACCATTATTTAAGTGTTCATAATTTTTACTGTCATCATTATGTTGACTTTTATATTTGAGAGACTTTAATATTGCCAACCAGATGGAATTTGAAGAACTAAAAGTTGGTTTTAATATTTTTAAATAATTTTATCATTCCCTTTTCAAATCTTTCTAAGTGGAAACATCCTGATTTCTCTTGCCTTTTTTTTTTTTTTTGCTATCATCTGTTTCACTTTATCACTATGTACATTCAAAATACTTTAGATGCTTCCATTGAAACAACATGGAAAATTTTTTCAGCAAAGACTCTTTAATGTCAGAGTTACTATTTCAAAATTTAACAACAGTCACTGGCCATGTAAAATTTAGTCTTAGTGGAATTTGCTATTATGTTATGTAATGTTATAGCTGACTGATTACATTTGATACAGTGAAGGTTGATATTAAAATTTGACAGACTTTGACTCTGGATGGTTGTCTCAGTGGTAGCACATCAGCCCAGCATGTAGAAGTCCTAGGTTCGATTCCTGGTCAGAGCACACAGGAGAAGCGACCATCTGCTTCTCCACCCCTCCCCATCTGCCCTTCTCTCTCTCTCTTTCTCTCTCTCTCTCTCCCTCTCTTTCTCTCTCTCTCTCTCTCTCTCTCTCTCTCTCTCTCTCCCCCCCTCCTCTCTCCCCCTCTCCCTCTCCTCCTCCTGCAGCCATGGCTCAAATGGTTCCACCAAGGTGACCCTGGGCACTGAGGATGGCTCCATGGCCTCACCTCAGGGTCTAAAATGGCTCTATTGCTGAGCAACGGAGCAGCAGCCCCAGATGGGCAGATCATCACCCTTTACGGGTTTGCTGGGTAGATCCTGATTGGGGCACATGCGAGAGTCTGTCTGCCTCCTCACCTCTCACTAATTAAAAAAAATGTTTTGATAGACTTTGCAAAATCTTACTATGTGTTTTGAGACCTTGGGCGCTCTGCTGAGTTTACTACAGAGCACTTCTAAGAGTATGAGGGAATCAGTGATTGAAAGGAAGACAAGGGTAGTGTTGGCAAAGTAAGAAAATTGTAAAGCAAGAAAATGAGTTACTACAAATTACTGTCTTATCAGTATTGGGAGTCAAAGAAAAAATTTCCAATTGGAGATTTTTGCTTTTTTCCTGAGTATATACAAATAAGGATTAAATATAGTATAATAGTATTTTCCAAGTAAAAGAAAATGCCTTCCTGCTGTAGGACTTTATATCAAAATTGGTGAGGCTTCAAATGCAATTATAAATTTACCCAAAAATTATTTGGAAACTTTTAGCGCCACTTTTTTTATTCTCTCTCTCAATTGGTGCAGAGATTGTCATCTGAGGTCTCCACTGTGACATTAACATCACACCTGATTACTGCTGCATGCCCTCACTGGGTTTGCACAGGGAATGGGCACCTAAATAAAAATGCCTTATCTTCTATGTAGTCGGCGCTATTTTTTCACAATGAAATTATGTTTAACCTAATGATATTTATCATTCTCAAGTGGACTCTTAGTAGCAACTCTATAGGCACCTGTTTGTTGACTTTTAGATTCTGTATTTTAAGACCTAGCAATATTTTTTTTTATTGAGATTGCATTGTCTTTAAGAAAAATAACTCATTTACCAGTGATTAAGTTTTTAAACTATATCCAGGATGTAAAAACTCACTGAACAACATGCTTTTCTGTCAAATTTGCTAAAGAAAAACAGTGCTTTAATTAAGGCAAGTCAACATAGGAAACAATAGTAGTACAAGCATGGAAATGTGCCTTCTAAACCTCTCGGCATCTGGTAGCAGAGATCTATGTTTCAGGAATAATCTGCTTAGTAAGTTCATAATGAGACATGTGGTACGTGGGGCAGTGAAGAGTCAGTGAATGCTATTTATTATCCATTTACTTTTTAAAAACATTTGGTGCCAGTCTTAACTGATTTTATTTCTTTTACTTGTTACATCTCATTTTATATCATTTATATTGATAAAATAGTGTTTGTAATGTTAATCTATCCAAGTCCATCAGTGAAATAAAGTATGGACTTAATAAGACCTTTACATTTTAGAACCATTAGGAAACATTTTTTTGTCCGTATTTTTAAACATAATGAATATAACAGCAGAAGCATAATTAAATAACTAGCTACCTGCAGTCTGAAAGGATGACTGCCTCTCCTCTTTCTAAATAAGTAGAGAGTTAAACAGTTCTAATCTTATATTTGATGATAGTGTTTGTACAACCTAGTAGTTGCCCCCTTTCCTCTCTTTTTCTTCCCTAATAATAAAAATACTGCTTCTGGCATTAAATGAGTACAAGATAAGTAGAAAGGCCATGAGCTTGATGCGGTTTCCTTTCTTTCTGCTCTCTCCTCCCCCTCCCAACCTACATTTCTTGGCATCTTTCTGCTCTCTGTTTGTTAGAGCTCTGACTCTGACGTAAAGAACTCACAGCAAGTGACCCCTGTGGCAAACCTGTAAAACATTATACAACATGAATAAGAACTTTCTTATTAGATCTGCAGCTGGCTGAGTGCAGACATATGGCAGCAAGGATGTTTTGGAAGAAAGGCATTGCTTGACAAAGAACCCAGTCTTTTGAATAAAGGTTTACACTGGCACTCCTTGATGTTTATAATACCTGATGCCAGGGGCAAGACTTTTTTCCCCCATTATATTGTTATTTTACTCTTTAAACCCCATCATTTCATGTGTTGAGGTGGCTAAAATGTAGAAGCAGACATTTTATGTGTGTCTGTGTAACTTTAAAAAGAAAAAATAGTGAAACCTGCAGAACATTCTCAGGCTCTGCCTTCGTAGCTGGAAGTGCTGGATTCTCTGAGGCCCAGGCTCTAATGGAAAGTGAGGGAATTTGTGACAATGGACCAGCGCTTTCTGAGCAGGATTAACAATGATGATCAAAGAGTACATGGACTTTGGAATGCCCCGGCAACTTGAATAGGGTGTTTTGGGTCATTGTTATTCTTTTTAATTGCAAGTAGTAACTCTCAATTGCTAACATGTTAGGTTGGGAATAATTTGCAAGTGAGGAAGTTGTCGAATTGATTTCCATCTGATCTGCTGTTCCTTAGTCTTTTCACTGGAGCTTTGCTTTCATTTCATCCTCTTTCTCAAACCCCAGCTACTAGTATGATGAAGAACATGGTCATGTTTTGGGATCTGAACTAGCACACTGGTGTTGAATAATATATATAGTGAAATTTTCTGAAGGTGGCACTTGCTCCGTTGCCCCAGGAGGAATGATGACACTTTGAATTACAGGCACAGGTGCAGACAAGCTACATCTATTGGCTAGCTAAGGTGTATGAAAGCTACTGCTACTACTAGGGATATCTAGCTCCCTTTATTATCGACTCTTTGTACCCTTGATGATATTTATAATGTTCAAAACCTTTGACGTGGGCATTTACTCTTACTAGCCCTTATTGTCCCTATTATAGTAAAAACTTATTGCTAAGTAAAATATGCTCACTATACATACCTGATAATATTTTTATTAATATCCCCAATTGGCAGCTGAGAAAACTGAGGCAGGGAGACGTGACCTTCCCAGAACACACATCACAGCAGAGACAGGCTGAGTAGAGATTGTCGCCCTTAGCAAATATGTGCTGGCTGACACTTTTGATTTGTTAAAGTGAGTATGTTCTGAGCAGTGCCTATTTATAGAACAAACATAGTGTATGATGAGAATAGACTCCAGTTTAGAAAAATTGAAGAACATTAGAAAAGGTGTTAATAAGAATAAGAATATTGGAAGCACTTTGTTATGAGAATGATCTACCATATTTCCTGAATACTTAGGTTTTTCTGTTAAAAATTCGTGGGCAAGACAGACATGTTTGTCTTATTTTGTTGACTCCATGTATATAAAAAGAATGAAGGTCTGAAAACTGTTACAGAATCATAAACAGAATGGCTAGAAAGGTTTTAAAGATAATCTGAACTAGGAGTCCTAAATCTCTAAACCAGATCTATTAGAGGAATTTCATGGTCAATCACTATACACAACTGATTCTACTCAGGCTTTTCTAAAAAGTGTGGGAGGCAGGACAGCTCTTATCAGGATCTTTCATTCAGCAGGTGTTATCAATACCACTCATTAAGTATATTCTGTATTTTGAGAAAATGAAAATTGCTTCATTCATAAATCATTGAGAGTCCCCTTAAGTGGTCTATAGTCCCAATATGATACCTGAGAAAACTAAGACTCATATATTATTTGTTGAATTATATCACCTACCAAAAAGATATATTGACATCCTAATCCACAGTACCTTAGAATGTGACCTCATTTGGAAATAGTGTTTTTACAAGGTTAAATCTGACTCATCTCAGTACACTCTTCTCCAGAAACTGAAAATAAGATTCAGTATATATATCATGAAATACATATTAGTACCAAGTAATAAATTCAAATATAATTATTCAAGGATTAAATATGAGTCTACAAATAAAAACTAAAGACTTAAAAATAAATTTTTATAAAGAATTGGCGTTATGTGTTGATGGAAATGCAGATTGACGTAGCCACTGAGGAAAGTAGTATGTAGTTATATCAAAAAATTAAGAATGAAACTGCCGCCCTGGCTGGTTGGCTCAGTGGTAGTGTCGGCCTGGCGTGCAGAAGTCCTGGGTTCGATTTCTGGCCGGGGCACACAGGAGAAGCGCCATCTGCTTCTCTACTTTTTCCCCTCTCCTTTCTCTTTCTCTCTTCCCCTCCTGCAGCCAAGGCTTCATTGGAGCAAAGTTGGCCCGGGCGGTGAGGGTGACTCCATGGCCTCCACCTCAGGTGCTAGAAAGGCTCCAGTTGCAGCAGAGCAATGCCCCAGATAGGCCCAGCATCACCCCCTGGTGGGCATGCTGGGTGGATCCCAGTTGAACATGTGCGGGAGTCTGTCTGGCCGTCTCCCTTCTCCTAACTTCGGAAAAATACAAAAAAAAAAAAAAAATGAAAATGCCTTATGACCCAGCAATTCTACTTTGGGAATATATCCAAAGAAACCTAAAATACTAATTTGAAAAAATATATACACTCCTATGTTCATTTAAGTGTTATTTGCTATAGCCAAGATTTGTAAGCAACACAAGTGTCCATCAGTAGATGAGCAGATAAAAAAAACCTGTGGTACATTTACACAATGGAATACTACTCATCCTTAAAAAGAAGGAAATCTACCTTTTGCAACAGCATGGATGGACCTGGAGAATATTATGCTAGGTGAAATAAGCCAGTCAGAGAAAGACAAGTACCATAGGACTTTATTCATATGTGGAATCTGATGAATAAAATGAGCTAACAAGCAAAATAGAGACAGACTCTTAGGTAGAGAGCAGGCTGACAGCTTTTGGAGTTGTGGAGGCTTTCTGGCTCACGGAGGTGGAAGGGTTGCGCAAAAAAGAAAAGAAAAGAAAAAGAAAAGTGCATGGACATGGACAAAAGTGTGGTGATTGTGGGGTGGGAGGATCACTACACTATTGTGGGTGGAGTGGGGGAGTGGGAGAAGGTGGCAGAGGGAAAGAAAAACTTTTTTTTTTTACATTGAGAACATTACACTAATACAGAAAAAGCTAAGAACTATATGATTTCACACACAGGTGGGATATAAAAATGAGACTCATGGACATAGATAAAAGTGATGTGGTTACCAGGGTGGAGGGGACGAGTAAAGAAGACATATACAAGGTGACGGAAAGTGATTTGACTCTGGGTGATGGACACACAACACAATCAACAGTTCAAATGCTATAGAAATGTTTACCTGAAACCTATGCACTCTTACTGATCAATAACACCCCATTAAATTTAATTTAAAAAGACTTTAAAAAATGCTTTCATTAAAAAAGCATTATGGAAAACCCCATTTAAAAATTCCTCCATTTCTCTTAAAGTTAAAATTAATTAGTAAATTAAAGAGAGAAATGGGCATGCCTCAATAAGCCGAACATATAAAAAAATGGAGCATCAATCGATCAAGCCCTCCCCCAGGCTTTCTCATCTGTGCACATTAATTGGAATAATGCTCTGTTCATTTTAAAGAAAGGAACCGTATTCTTTTTTTTTTATTCATTTCAGAGAGGAGAGAGAGAGAAAGATAGGTAAAGGGGGGAGGAGCCAGAAGCATCAAGTCCCATTCGTGCCTTGACCAAGCAAGCCCAGGGTTTCTAACCCGCGACCTCAGCATGCCAGGTTGACACTTTTATCCACTGCACCACCACAGGTCAGGCAGTAACCATATTCTTTTTTTTTTTTTTTTAATTTTATTTTTTTAATGGGGTGACATCAATAAATCAGGATACATATATTCAAAGATAACAAGTCCAGGTTATCTTGTCGTTCAATTATGTTGCATACCCATCACCCAAAGTCCGATTGTCCTCTGTCACCTTCTATCTTGTTTTCTTTGTGCCCCTCCCCCTCCCCCTTTCCCTCTCCCATTCCCCCCTCCCCCCCGTAACCACCACACTCTTATCAAGGTCTCTTAGTTTCACTTTTATGTCCCACCTACGTATGGAATAATGCAGTTCCTGGTTTTTTCTGATTTACTTATTTCGCTTCGTATCATGTTATCAAGATCCCACCATTTTGCTGTAAATGTTCCGATGTCATCATTTCTTATGGCTGAGTAGTATTCCATAGTGTATATGTGCCACATCTTCTTTATCCAGTCATCTATTGACGGGCTTTTTGGTTGTTTCCATGTCCTGGCCACTGTGAACAATGCTGCAATAAACATGGGGCTGCATGTGTCTTTACGTATCAATGTTTCTGAGTTTTTTGGGTATATACCCAGTAGAGGGATTGCTGGGTCATAAGGTAGTTCTATTTTCAGTTTTTTGAGGAACCACCATACTTTCTTCCATAATGGTTGTACTACTTTACATTCCCACCAACAGTGTATGAGGGTTCCTTTTTCTCCACAGCCTCTCCAACATTTGCTATTACCTGTCTTGCTAATAATAGCTAATCGAACAGGTGTGAGGTGGTATCTCATTGCCGTTTTGATTTGCATTTCTCTAATAGCTAAAGAAGATGAGCATCTTTTCATATATCTGTTGGCCATTTGTATTTCTTCCTGGGAGAAGTGTCTGTTCATGTCCTCTTCCCATTTTTTTATTGGATTGTTTGTTTGTTTGTTGTTGAGTTTTATGAGTTCTTTGTATATTTTGGATATTAGGCCCTTATCTGAGCTGTTGTTTGAAAATATCATTTCCCATTTAGTTGGCTTTCTGTTTATTTTGCTATCAGTTTCTCTTGCTGAGCAAAAACTTCTTAGTCTGATGTAGTCCCATTCATTAATTTTTGCCTTCACTTCTCTTGCCATTGGAGTCAAATTCATAAAATGCTCTTTAAAACCCAGGTCCATGAGTTGAGTACCTATGTCTTCTTCTATATACTTAATTGTTTCAGGTCTTATGTTTAGATCTTTGATCCATTTTGAGTTAATTTTTGTACAGGGGGAGAGACTATAGTACAGTTTCATTCTTTTGCATGTGGCTTTCCAGTTTTCCCAGCACCATTTATTGAAGAGGCTTTCTTTTCTCCATTGTGTGTTGTTGGCCCCTTTATCAAAAATTATTTGACTATATATATGTGGTTTTATTTCTGGACTTTCTATTCTGTTCCATTGGTCTGAGTGTCTATTTTTCTGCCAATACCATGCTGTTTTGATTGTCGTGGCCCTATAATATAGTTTGAAGTCAGGTATTGTAATGCCCCCAGTTTCATTCTTTTTCTTTAGGATTGCTTTGGCTATTCGGGGTTTTTTATAGTTCCATATAAATCTGATGATTTTTTGCTCTATTTCCTTAAAAAAGTCATTGGAAGTTTGATGGGAATTGCATTAAATTTGTATATTGCTTTGGGTAATATGGCCATCTTGATTATATTTATTCTTCCTAGCCAAGAACAAGGTATATTCTTCCATCTCATTATATCTTCTTCAATTTCCCTTAACAATGGAGTAACCATATTCTTAAAAACCTTTCAATGTGAGTTCTGACAGGATTTAATTAAAGCCTTATTGCAAATCAGAATTGGGATTCTGAAAACTAAAAGAGATTTAATGTTGTCTCGTTCATTTTTCAGCCAAATAAAAACACGCTTTTTTATTATAATCCAAACGTCTGATCCTTTGAAATATCACCTAAAACCAGGCTGCTTAAAGTTTCCAAAGACCATCAGGGTTTTCCTTATCAGGACATATTTCTGGTACCTATACAATTCTCCTCCTAGCTACATCCTATCAGACTAGTTCCTATTTATTTTGACATTCCAAAACAGAATTGTTCCAGTATTTGTTCTACTAACCTCAGCAAAAGCAGTGCCTCTTGTATTCAAAAACTTTAATCTTTGCAGATACATTTTCCATATGTATTCTTGCAGTAGTTTGTAATACATTATAAACAGTTATCTTTTATTATTCCATCATTATAGGCACAATATGTTTATTGGATGTGAAGAGAAGTACTCTTAGAATTTATATTTCTGATGCTGGTCCTCATATTAAATTCACAACAAATGCATAGTCAATCATTTAAAAATTACTTAATAATTTATCTATATTTCTTCTACTCACAGCCATTATATCAGATAAAAAAGCACTTTTATGTTCATTCTTTCATTTGCTCCATTATAAAATTGCTATGAGATGGGCAATATAAATAATTACCCCTCTTTTACTTAGAAATTGAAGTTCAGAGAAATGAAATAAATTTCTGAAAGTCACATACATAGTAGAGCCTAGAAGTAAACCTTAGTGTGAAATTTGTTACATTGGAAAAAAATATTACACTATAGTTATTTATTTGAATTTAGTGAAGTATTGCTTCATTAAAGAATTATTGTCAGTTGTAACATTGGAAAATTATTAACATTTGGACAAGAGTAGTACTTTTTTTTATTGAGAGGCGAGAGGCAGAGGCAGACTCCTGCATGCACCCTGACTGGGATCCACCTGGCAAGCCCCCTACCAGGAGATGCTCTGCCCATCTGGGCCACTGTCTCATTGCTTGGCAGTAAGCTATTTTAGCACCTGAGGTAAGGTCATGGAGCAGTCCTCACTGCACTGGGCCAACTTTGCATGGACCATTAAAGCTATGGCTGTAGGAGGGAAAGAAAGAAAGAGAGAGATGGGGGAGGGGTGGAGAAGCAAATGGGCACTTCTGTGTGCCCTGACTGGGAATTGAACCCGGGACTTCCACACGCTGGGCTGATGCTCTACCACTGAGCCTGGCCAGGGCCAAGAGTTAGTACTTTCTAAAATACCTAAGAAATTAATTGAACAATAAGAATGACTGTTGTCAAATTTGTTTTACATGGAAAACTCTGAATAATATTTAAATTGTTTATTCTATTTCTTTGGCTTTTATTTTTCATTCAATTTTGAAAGAAGAGCTTTATTTATTTATTTATTTATTTATTTAATTTTTTATAAATATGTTCCATGTCCAAGTCTCATAGATCTGTATCTGGAGGTTGCTAAAATGGATAGGCTTATACTTTTTCATTTAAAAATTTTTTAATTTAATTTCAATGGGGTGACATTCATAAATCAGGGTAAATAAGTTCAGAGAAAACATCCCTAGGTTACTCTGACATTTGATCATGCTGCATTCCCATCACCCAAAGTCCAGTTGTCTTCCATCACCTTCTAACTGGTTTTCTTTGTGCCCACACCATCACACTCTTGTACATGTCTCAGAGTCTCATTTTTATGTTCCACCTATATATGGAATCATATAGGTCTTAGTTTTTTCTGATTTACTTATTTTGCTCAGTATAATGTTATCAAAATCCGTCCATGTTGTTGTAAATGATCCGATGTCATCATTTCTTATGGCTGAGTAGTATTCCATAGTATATATGTACCAAAGCTTTTTAATCCACTCGTCCACTGACGGACACTTGGGCTGTTGCCATATTTTCACTATTGTGAACAATGCTGCCATAAACATGGGGGTGCATTTCTTCTTTTGAAACAGTGCTATGGTGTTCTTGAGGTATATTTCTAAAAGTGGTATAGCTGGGTCAAAGGGCAGTTCGATTTTTAATTTTTTGAGGAATCTCCATACTGTTTTCCACAAAGGCTGCACCATTCTGCATTCCCACCAGCAGTGCAGGAGGGTTCCCTTTTCTCCACATCCTTGCCAGCACTTATTCTGTGTTGTTTTATTGCTGAGCGCCATTCTGACTGGTGTGAGGTGATATCTCATTGTGGTTTTAATTTGATTTCTCTAATGATTAGTGATGTTGAGCATTTTTTCATATGCCTATTGGCCATCTGTATGTCCTCTTTGGAGAAGTGGCTACTCATTTCTTTCGCCCATTTTTTTGATTTGATTGTTTATCTTCCTGGTGTTGAGTTTTACAAGTTCTTTATAAATTTTGGTTATAAAGCCCTTATCAGACGTATTGTCAAATATGTTCTCCCATTGTGTAGTTTGTCTTTTTATTCTGTTCTTATTGTCTTTAGCTGCGCAAAAGCTTTTTAGTTTGATATAGTCCCATTTGTTTATCCTGTATTTTATTTCACTTGCCCGTAAGGATAAATCGGCAAATATATTCCTGTGAGAGATGTCGGAGAGCTTACTGCTTATGTTTTCTTCTAAGATGTTTATGGTTTTACAGTTTACATTTAAGTCTTTTAGCCATTTTGAGTTTATTTTTGTGAATGGTGTAAGTTGGTGGTCTAGTTTCATTTTTTTGCAGGTGGGTCCAATTTTCCCAACACCATTTATTAAAGAGGCTGTCTTTACTCCATTGTATACTCTTACCACCTTTTTCAAATATCAGTTGTCCATAAAGGTGTGGGTTTATTTCTGGGTTCTTTGTTCTGTTCCATTGATCTATATGCCTGTTCTTATGCCAGTACCAGGCTGTTTTGAGTACAATGGCCTTGTAGTATAACTTGATATCCAGGAGTGTGATACCTCTCACTTTATTCTTTCTTTTCAAGATTGTTGAGGCTATTCATGTTCTCTTTTAGTTCCATATAAATTTTTCGAATATGTGTTTAATATTTTTGAAGTATGTCATTGGTATTTTAATTTATATTGCATTGAATTTATAAATTGCTTTGGGTAATATAAACATTTTAATGATGTTTATTCTTCCTAACCATGAGCACAGTATATGCTTCCAGTTTTTTGTATCTTTCTTGATTTCTTTTATCAATGTTTTATAATTTTCTGAGTACAAGTCTTTAATCTCCCTGGTTAAATTTATTCCTAGCTACTTTATTTTTTTGGTTGCAATGCTGAAGGGTATTGCTTCCTTAATTTCTCTTTCTGACAGTTCATTGTTAGTGGAGAAAAATGCCTCTGATTTCTGAGTCTTATATTTATATCCTGCCACCTTGCTGATATTATTTATCAGGTCCAGTAGTTTTTTGACTGACACTTTAGGGTTTTCTATATACAATATCATATCATCTGCAAATAATAATAGTTTTACTTCTTCTTTTCCAATTTTGGATGCCTTTTATTTCTTTATCTTGTCTGATTGCTGTGGCTAAGACTTCCAGAAGTATGTTGAATAAGAGTGGTGAAAGGGGCCACCCCTGCCTTGTTTCTGATCTTAAGGGGATTCCTTTTAATTTTTGCCCATTGAGTATGATGTTGGCTGTGGGTTTGTCATAGATGGCCTTTATCATGTTGAGGTATGTTCTCTGTATTTCCACTTTACTGAGAGTTTTGACCATGAATATGTGCTGGATTTTATCAAATGCTTTTTCTGCATCTGTTGAAATTATCATGTGGTTTTTCTCCTTCCTTTTGTTTATGTGATGAATCACATTGCTTGATTTGCGAAATTGTACCAGCCTTGCTCCCAAGAATAAATCCCACTTGATCATGGTGTATGATTTTTTTCATGTATTGCTGGATTTGGTTTGCTAATATTTTGTTGAGGATTTTAGCATCTATATTCATTAGGGATATTGGCCTCTAATTTTCTTTCTTTGTGTTTTAGAATCAGAATTATGCTTGCCTCATATAAGGAGCTTGGAAGTCTTCCTTCCTCTTGAATTCCTTGAAATAGCTTAAGAAGGATAGGAGTTAGTTCATCTTTGAATATTTGGTAGAATTCACTTATGAAGCCATCAGGCCTAGGACTTTCCTTTGTTGGGAGTTTTTTGATAACTGTTTCAATCTCATTTAGTGTAATCAGTTTGTTTAGGTTGTCTGATTCTTCCAGATTAATTTTTGGAAGATTATATGTTTCAAGGAATTTGTCCATTTCATCTAGGTTGTCTAGATTTTTGGCATACAGTTGTTCATTGTATTTTCTTACAATATTTTGTATTTCTGTTGTGTCAGTTGTTATTTCTCCACTCTCATTTCTAATTTTATTTATTTGAGTCCTCTTTCTTTTTTTCTTGGTGAGTCTGGTTAAAGGTTCATCTATCTTGTTTACCTTTTCAAAGAACTAGCTCCTGGTTTCATTGATCCTCTGTGTTGTTTCTTTAGCCTCCTGTCATTTATTTCTGCTCTGATCTTTATTATTTCCTTCCTTCTACTAGCTCTGGGCTTTACTTGCTGTTCTTTTTTTAGTTCTTTTAGATGCAGGGTCAAGTTGTTTATATGAGCTTTTTCTAGCTTCTTAAGGTATGGATTGGCTTATAGTTAAATAACAACACATGCCATCCAAAGTACAAATTTCTAACAGCAGTATACGAAGTAAATACATTGGAAATTTAAAGAATTTTATTTTAATAATTTGTTTGTTTGCTAACATATTCTCTGAATACAAAACAGTTACACATGTAGAGCCATCTTTAAAGGTATATAAAGACATAAATCAAATAATGATTGATTCACACACAAGGACACAAAGGGCAAACACTGGAAAAATATATGGTAAGTAATATGAAGATAGGATACTAGGCTATTGTCATATTCTTATTTAACACAGTAATTAATGTATATACTATATAGATATTTAAATTTTTAAAATTTTATATTAGAAATTATTTTAAATCACTACAGTCAGCATCTATTATAAGTCTAACAGAGCTGTTCTGTGTATTAAATGAGTGAGACAGAGTCTCAGATCTATTGAATTTGCAAATTAACATCAACAACACTGATGTGGTTTTATACGACCAGTAAATGACTGGCTTCAGTGAGAACATGAGCAGTACTACCACGGGAGACAGACATTTGGATTGAACAGTCTCACTGATGTCAAGTTTCTATGAATTAGTCTCTTTTTATGGAAGGTTACCCTAATCAGTCTATAAGAATATATTAAGGGTCCCATGTTGTGCTGAAGAAGCTTCTAAACATACTACACTTACGCTGCTAACTAGAACTCAAGCCATACCACTGTTTACTTTCTTCTAAATGGTTTTATTTATTATTTTTTTAAACTTTTCAATTAGAGTTTGCATTCAGTATTATTCTGTATTATTGATAGTTTCAGAAGTATAGCATCAGGGTTAGTCACTCATGTACTTTGCAGAGAGGTCCCCCAGATCTTTCCGTACCCACCTGGCCCCATACATAGTTATTACAGTATTAATGACTGTATTCTTGCTTAGGGCCTACGCAGTCATTTACATCTCTGTGACTATTCCGTAACTATCAAGTCCCTGTTTTCATTGGATTAGTACTTTTGTCCTTGCTCTCATTATGATGGCATTTCAACATTTAAGTCATTGAGTAATTAACCCATTAGCTCTGGCATATTTACTAGGTGCCAGGCATGGAGCTAGGCTTGGTGGATGGTACATAGACCTGCTGTCAATGAGTCTGTATTTTTTAAGACAGATATTTATAGATGTTTTCCATATAATATGAAAAGTGCACGCATTACGAGTAATATTTAATTTTCTTTCTTTTTTTTTTAAAGCTACCCTTATGTGTCTTTTAAAAGTAAATAAAATTCCACCTCAGGGATGTCTCTCCTTCTCCTCTATTTCTGCTGTTGCTGCCATGGTTCAGGTCCTCCTTATCTCTTGCCCTAATCACAGAGTTGTTTTTCACTGTCTTCCTGCATGCAGCCTTCTGCCTTCACCTGATCCCAATCCATTCTATATATGATTTTTTAGTTGGTATCTTTCTAAAGAACAAATCCTAACAAAGCAGTGACTGTATTAAACCCATGGTGTCAATTCTTTAAAGGTTCATGTGAGCCCTTCAGAATTTGCCACCTCTTTTATAGCATGTGCTAAGTACAGGCCATCATTGAACGGATCTTTTTTTCCTGAGCCTATAATCCATGTACTTTCACAAAATGACTGTTTGCACGTGCTGCTTTATCCCCTGGGGGGATCCACGATATCCCTCCATTCTCTCTGTTTCTTTCTGACAAAACTCTCTTTAAACAATTTATGCAGCCTTTCTTGACTTTGATGAACTAATATTTTAAGGGTTATAACATTTTAATTCTTCATTTACATGTTTTCTTTTTCTCTAGTAAATGAGAGTTCTTTCAAAGTAGACCAGTGATGGGCAATCTTTTGAGCTTGGTGTGTCAAAATTCACCAAGAAACTGAGCATAACTCGGTGGTGTGTCACTTCAAGAAAAAAACATAATTTCATGATATTTATAGTTTAAATAACAAAAATGCATAATTTTAATATATAACTGTATTTAATAAACCAAAAACTAATTATTTAACTTACCTGCTTAGTGATTTCTTTATTCATCTGTCAGTTGGTTTCTTTTGTCGGTCTTGATATTATTTAGCTTGTGTGGGGTGCCGTGAACTAAGATAAGTGAGGAGGAGGGGGAATTCTTTGACTAACCTGCCTATTAGTGACTACTTTGTTGCTGAATTTCATTGGCTAAATCTTCAACTGAAGGTTGGTATTTTGTACATTTCAAGCCCAAGTAAGCACTACTAACTTCATCTGTCAATCTGTTTCTTTTGTTGGTTTTGATATTATTTAACGCTGAGAATAAGGTCTCACAAAAGTACGTAGAGGGGAAACATTGTGAGTAAAGCCATTGCTATATTTTTCACAGTGCTAAAAGTGTCTGGTAATCGGTTCCAGACACTCCAAATTTCCTGTTCGTATGGCACTCCTCTTGATTCTCCAAGCAGCACTTTTCCAGATTCTTAAACACCTGAGCCCAGATGCTGTCTTGAAATTCTACAAGTTGCATCTTATGTAAATTAAGATGGCTGGGGCTATTTCTAATGGCAGGAAACGGCACCCATAGCACAGGCCCTCACCTCTCCCAGCCTCCCCCTCACTTATCTCAGTAATGATGGTCAATTAGAAATCCACAACACTCCAGAACAGTAGATTGGATGATGGTTGCTGTGGTTATGTGGTTGCTGGTAATGGCGATCACAGGGCCCCCAGATATGCATCTCCCAGGGCATTCTGCTGCTCCCTGCTATGCCAGCTGGAAGTGAGGTCAAAGATCTTCTAATGGTCTAACCGGAAGTTCCAGAACCGGAGGTCCCAGAACTAGATGCTCTGTGCCGGAGTTCTGTTGTTTTGGCCTACAGACCTCCGGCACAGAGTGTCTACACTACAGCAAATGTTTTATTCTCGGGAACTGCACCTGGCCATGGAGGAGCTGAGGATGAAACATCCTTCTCAGCATGCGGCCCCATACTTCTCTGGTATGCGGCCGCATGCAGCCACGTGTCATCGAAAATGGCTAAGCATGTCAGTGCTGACACGTGTGGTGTGTCATAGGTTCACCATCACGAAAGTAGACCCTCTTTCAGCTATTTATCTCTATTACATAACCCAGCATCTGGCTGCTAGTAAGTGCTCCAGAGTTGTTGAATTAGTGAATGAAAAATGTGTAACATGGATCTCCTCAGCAAAACTGGCTTTCTGAAGACCTTTATCCTTTGCTCCACCCAGAGCTACCTTTTCTATCCTCTTTAATCAATGAGTTTATGCGTCTCTACCTCTGTTGACTAATGCATGTCATGGTTCTCATTCATATTCTCATTCATACTTTATAGGCAGTGTTCTGAGTGCCACAAGCCCTTACACTAATCTGACTAATCAAAGATATGGAAATTTGAGTGCTTGTTGACCACTTTAGACCTTGGGACACATTTTCTTGCCTAAGGATCCTTTAAAGGTGCTCAGCTTCATTTGATAATTAAATCAACCTTTAAATGATAAAAATGTAAGATTTCCACACACACACCCTTTGGGTTTTCAATTCTTCCTTTTTAGGGGTTTCTAATTTATTAGGTTTTGATTTTCTTGAATTATGCCTGTGAATACAGTTGCACCCTCATGTAAAAAACAAAGGTGAGATCATAAATACTTTATGATCTTAATCTTTGAATGTGAAAGGGTGAGAGGCTTGTATCACAATTCAAATATATCTTGCATGCACTAGACATTTCTTTGTAGGAAGAAGACAGGAATGAGTATTAATTTTAAACTCCACAATTACGTTTAGCAGAGGCCTTTTAGTGATCTTGCCATCAGTCTCCCTCCTGCATATCACCCCATCACACAAAAAATATTCAGCTATATTTATAGACTTGTCTTTCTAAAACACAAGTGTGTTCATATAATTCTTACTTTAAGGTGTCTGATATCCTCTTTTGCCTTTAAAATACACTCTGAATCCTTTAACTACATGTACAAGGTTCTATATATCGTATATTGATCCCAACCTACCTAGAATACTGCCCCCTTCCCTAGTAATGTCTTGTATATATCTTAAAACCCAAATCTAATCTCATGTCCTCTCTAGCTCAGTTCTCATTATTGCCTGCTGCCACTCTGGGAAGAATTCATGGTTTTTATATTTGTTATTCATTAGCAGATAATTCATTCTTGATATGTAGGGGAATACAGTGTAGAGGGTCAGGGCCAGTGTTTCAAATGCAGATTCCACATAGTAAAGAGCTCTGTATGTCACAGTGCCATCATTTACAAATTCCAGGAAATGATATTACTTTAGTGGGATTATTTTGAGGACTTTTTCAGAATATGCATAGAAAATATTAATGCATGCCTGGAACACAGTAAGGACTTGACCATTAGTAGGAAAATCAAATATGTGTTTATATTTTATTTTAATTTGCTATGTTTCTTTCTCCTCTACTAAAATGAGATGGCCAGAATTTCATATCTGTCTTAACTGTATACAAAGCATCTCAGAACTCTTGGTATATAATATTAGCTTTTGTGGTTATTGATGTTAATAAATAAGAAGGTTACACATTGGTCAAAACAGTTACTGAAGAATTATTGCATGAATATTATAAAAATAAGTTTAAATACCTCTGTCAATGCTGTAATGAACACTTAAATAGTTTGAGAGGGATTTTGACCATAGAGAAAAGGAAAATGAAAGCTATGTGAATCACGGTTTAAAATAATAAATCTAAAAATGTCAGATATTATATCTCTTCAGTTGAGAATTACTCCTGGAGCCAATTTAGAAATAAAAACAATGTAAGTGCCATATTTTTTTGCTCCATAAGACGCTCCTGACTATAAGGCATACCTAGGGTTATAAGGAGGAAAATAAGAAAAACAATATTCTGAACCAAATGGTGTATTAGAATATTTAATAAAATACACCACAATAATATTTCAACAATGTAAACTTAACAGCAGTATTAACACCATTAGCACTGTTATTAACAAATGAGAAGAGACTTTAATGTTCAAATACTCTTCTAGTCATCCGGGAACCCCAGGAACTCATCATCGCTAGTGTCAGAATTTAAGAAGCTCAGTTGCTCACAATCACTAGTATCACTTTCTTCACTATTTTCATATATGATACCATCTTCAGTGCTGTCTAAGGCATTGCTAATGACACGTTTTTTGAATGACCATACCACAGTTTCATTCTTCACTAACTGCTATGATGTTTTCACTCATTCACAAACTTGAGTGACAGTGGGTCTCTTCATTCATCCAGTCGGTGTCAGAGCATCCATCCATTTGTTCCACTCTTCTCACATAAAGACTTTATGTTTGTTGATGGAAATTATAAGGTATTTTTCCCCACCGAGAAGGAAGGAAGGGGCCAGAGCCACGAAGTGTGGAATAATAAAAGGCTTTATTGAGTACAGAGTGCTTCCTGCTTGACGAGGTTCCCTGGCCCTGAGGAAAGTTGGAGGCCAGGAAAGTCACAAGGGGTGACCCATGTGAGAGCTATTTAAAGGGTCCCTAGGGTGGTTGAGCTAATATGATGTGGTGAAATCTCACTGGCTGACGGAGGTGTCGCTCTTTTCCAAAGGGCTCCTGGGAAGTTTCTTTTGGTGTGCATGGTTGTGGGCAGTTCTAGCCAAAGTTTCTGGTCCTGAGTTCCCCATTTGACCTTTCCCCATTATCCACCAACCTTACATTCTGACCTTTTGTGTTAAATAGAATGGAGGCACTGTTTATTCGTCTGGCTACCTTCTGCTGATTAGGGGTGTCGTGGGGAGGGGCAGATCAGAAGGTGGTGGATTTGAGGGGAGTCAGGAGGAACATCTGTTTGGCCATGAGTTGAGAAACTTGTGGATGCAGTCCTGTAAGGATTTAATAAAAAAAAAAAAAAAAAAAAAAAGGAGTAATAGGGGGATGGATCTATAGGGTCCAGCCTTTTGGTGAGCTGGAGATGGGTGAAGTCCAGTGGTTCCGACTGCCAGTGGTCCTGTATGGAGGCAAGCTTGATGCAAAACTGCATGTCAGGAGTGGCGTAAAGAGGGGAAAGGAAGGGGTCTCATCCATTCTCATAACTGAGACTTGTGAGGGAACTAAAGGTCCAGAGTGTGATGGCAAAACAGAGAAAGTAGCCCCCATGTCCACAAGAAATGAGATGAACCTACCCACTAGTTGCAGCATACCCTGGATTCTCCAAGTCCAGGCTGTGTCCTAGGAGTTTGAGCGATGTGCCCACCTGGCTGGCTTGGCCTTCCATTTCAGGTGGCTTGTCCTCCACATAGAAGTGCTGAGGAAAAGCCTGTTGCCCAAAGGGTCAATTGCTCCACCAGTGACCAGACTGCAGTCAGGGCAGGGCTCAGTGGGCAGCTGCGGGCAGGGGCCCTGCTGGGACCAGTGACCCTGCTTGCCACACTTAAAGCAAGCTGCTGGTGGGATTTCTCTTTGCAGCTTGGACTTGGGTCGGGCACTTCCTGTGCCTTGCCCCTGTTGCTGTGCTGGTCTCAGGGTTGCCACAAGAGCCTGGATTTGAAGTGTTACCCGCTGCTGCATGCGGGCCTGGTGAACAGCCTTGACCTGTTTCTACTAGTTGGGACCATTAAAAAGTTTAAATGCCCTGACCAGGCAGTGGCACAGTGGATAGAGCATCGGACTGGGATGCCAGGGATCCAGGTTCAAGACCCCGAAGTCACCAGCTTGAGCACGGGCTCATCAGGTTTGAGCAAAAAAAAATCACCAGCTTGGACCTAAGGTCGCTGGCTCCAGCAAGAGGTTACTTGGTTTGCTGTAGCCCCATGGTCAAGGCACATATAAGAAAGCAATCAATGAACAGCTAAGAGGTGTCACAATGCGCAATGAGAAACTAATGATTGATGCTTCTCATCTCTCTGTTCCTGTCTGTCTGTCCCTGTCTATCCCTCTCTCTGATTCTCTCTCTGTCTCTGTAAAACAAAAAAACAAAAATCCCAAAAAAACTTTAAATGCCGTGTTCACAGGTCCCAGATAGGGTTTTAGAGGTTGAGAATTAGAGAAGGAGGGCTCGTGGGGAGCCCGGCACCCAGATCTGGCCGGAAACGCTGAAGCCAAAGGCAGGACAGGGCCAGAACTTCCTGTAAGAAAATTGGGGTTGGACCTTGGGGTCCTGCAAACTGGTGTTAGAGCCAATAGTAGGTGGTGAATGGCCTGATGGAGGAGGGACTTAAGAACACAGTTGAGAAGGAAGGGGCCCTGGCCAGCAGGGGAAGAGAAAGAGAGAATGGTATTTGTAGGTGAATGAGAAACAGAATCCTGCGAAGGGAGGGGGCTTTCTGGAGGGAAGAGATGGGAGTGGAAGAAGTCCACAGAGGGACCAGAGAAAAGTCCCGAGAGAGGGGTGCCCCTGAGGGTCTGGCAGGAGGGGGAGAGAGTTGGGAGTCCACGGAGAAGGAAAGATCAGGAGCAGAGGTTTCTCTGGCCAGAAAAAGGCCTGCGTGGTGGAACAGGCAGCACAGAGATTAAAGACGGGTGTAATAAGTTATAAACCGGATTAGTCTAAGGGATCTAGTTTAAATGAACTTTATGAATACATGGAGGTTGCAAAATATAAATTTTTTCTAAGTTTAGAGTAATAATAGCTTGAAAGAAGAAAATCTTTACAAACTCAGGTTGGCCAGTCCAGTTCAGCCATGCCTTTCGAGTGAAGGCTAGTTACTGTGTAATTTATTGATTCTGAAAAATTGACCTGGCTGTCTTCTAAGGATACTATATTGCAGTGGTCCCCAACCCCCAGGCTGCGGACCAGTACTGGTCCATGGGCCATTTGGTACCGGTCCGCAGAGAAAGAATAAATAACTTACATTATTTCCGTTTTATTTATATTTAAGTCTGAACGATGTTTTATTTTTTTAAAATGACCAGATTCTTTCTGTTACATCCGTCTAAGACTCATTCTTGATGCTTGTCTCATAAGTTTGACAATTATATTTAAAAATACCACAGTTTTTATGCCGGTCACATAATTTTCTTTTGTGCATTTATCCGTCCCACCCTAAAGGCCGGTCCGTGAAAATATATATTTTCTGACATTAAACCGGTCCGTGGCCCAAAAAAGGTTGGGGACCACTGCTATATTGGGTATTTTGTTGTCCACACCCTGCAGCCTGAAACAACACTAAAACAGTCTTTCCCCTTTTAAGTAAAGAAGAAATTAAGGCTAACAGAAAAATCTCCCTAACACTGTTGGTGAAACATTGAATATTCTAGGTCATGGTTGGCATCAAGATAAAGATGTTAATTGTATGCTTCCTTTAAGATGCTCTTCATCCCCTTGAAGAAAAAAATGTGGAGAGTTTGCAATTTAGATACATAATCAAATAAGCAAGATTCCTATCCACTGTATATTATTGATTCAGGTTGACAAGGTCAGTGGTGAAGTGCACTTCAGTCAGGCTTCCTCTTCTACAACCCAAAATGATGTTTTCTAACAGCATTGTTAAGTAGCTATTTGTCTATTTCCTTTTGTTTCTTTTCTCCAGATTCACTTAATTTGTTTGTTTGTTTTGCCCTTAATAGAGGATCTAGTACATAGTAGTTACTTAAAAATAAAAAATAAAAAGATATAAAAAAGTAAGTAAGTTCCTCAGCTCTAGTAGTTGGGATAAGAACAGAGGCAGAGAAGAGCATAGTAAAATCCTTTATACACCTTCAATTTTGCCTACCTGGTTAAGAAAGTACAAATAATTTCAGGTCATACACTCATGGTTTCTCCCACTTTCCTTTTCCTTGCCACATCATTTCATATCCCAATTTGTTTTCCTACATCCCTAGAGTCCCACATAATATATCCTCAAAGGGAATAAATTTCTAAGCAACTTTTTTACTTTTTCTGTAAAAGAGCACTAGTTATAATACAAACAAATGTGTAAAATGACTTGCAAGATATCAAATGAGTCCTGGAGCCATGAAAGAGAATCAAGAGGCTAGGTCAAATTTGGAGACATGACTATACTTTACCCTAAGCTTGGGCTATGAGAATATCTCCAGGCCTTATAATAAATTATTGCCGGCAACATTTATGAAGCTGAAGACAAAATGCACGTCTTGTTAGAACTTACTAATTGCAGAAAGTAGGAGTAGAGAAATTTTGGCTATTCCAAGTTCAGAAGAAAGAGGAAACCCAAGGGACATGTAATGGGCTGTGCACATATTGTTCTCTGACACTTGAGTCAGTGTGTCATTTTCTCAACAGCCTCACCCCCCACCCGCCAAAGTGAAGCTGTTTATGAAGAAGGAAGTAAAATGGAAAATGCTTGGAAGTTTGTCATGTTGCTGAAATTATTTTGACATTGATGAAAAACACGGCCAACCATTGAATAAAATAAGACTAAACATTTTACAAAAGCATTTTTTTGGGGAAAAAATCTAACTTTCACATTAAAACAAAATTGTATAAAAATGTGATCAGTATTTTATGTCTTTTTCAAACTTAAGTTCAATTGAAGTCACGTGAACTGAGATTTATTTTTAAATCAAATAGTATTGGTTTTTAAGACTACTGCTAAAAAAAGATGATTGAAGTAGAGAGTTTTCCTCTGATTTTGTTAGTTTGCTATACGTAACAGCTTATAAACTAAGTAGTAATATACCTACATTTTATGGGTCCACAAATGTAAACTATTTGGGATCAAAGTGATTTCTCTCTTTTTCAGCACACATTATTGAATTTAATGCTACAATTTAAGAAGTTGTATGTTGTTCACATCACCTGCAGTGTATGAGAATGTTTGGTTAAGAAAATAAACCTAAGGCTCTCCAAATGCAAAATCTCACAAATCTGGTTGAGTTACAGCTTTTGCCACGCTGAGGCTATGTCTGGATTTCATTATTTTCTCTGAGATTTCCAAGTTTTTCTTCTAAGGAAAGATCAATTTTATAGTTAGTCTCATGAAGTTGTCTTGGTGAGTCTGGTTGAGGTTTAACAATTTTCTAGGGAAAATAGCCTTAAATGAGTTCTTCCATGAGGCATTGTATAAAAAGAATCTAAATATATAAAGAAACAGAATATTATCATGATCTGGTCTAAAAACAACAGGTGAAGAGCTAGAAATATTAATGAGACTTTTATTTATTGATTAAAGGTTTATTCTCAATTACTTAAATTTGCAGAAATAATACAAGTTTAATAAACTGTAAAATACAGGTTTATAATGACACTCAGTGCTGCTTAAACTCATTTGAGTTTCATCTGAAGTAAAGCTGAGAATTAAAAAATTAAAGCTGTAATGCCTTGTTTAATATTTCATAAGAAAACAGCACTTTATTTTGCTGCTAAACACATAAAAGCTTTTCTTTATTGAGGTAAAATTGGTTAATAACTATATAAATTTCAAGTGTACAACCTTATAATTTGTTATCTATCCATATATATATCACTATTGTGTTCTCACACCGATAGTCTGGTTTTTTTTTTTGTTACTATATATTTGACTCTCTTTATCAAATTTTCCCTTCTCCCACCCTATTTCTCTCTGGTAACTATCATTCTGGTATCTGTATCAGTGAGTTTATTCGGTTTTGTTAGTTCATTTGTTACTTCTTTGTTTTATATTCCACATTTCATATGGTTTTCATTCATATTCCACAAAAATCATATGGATTTTGTCTCTTTCCATTTCACTGATCATAATACCCTCAAGATCCATCCATAATGTTGCAAATGACAAATTTCATCTTTTTTTTTTAATGGCAGAGTGATTAGATCATTCTATATATCATACATTTATCTATTTTTACTGTGGTTACTTTAAAAACATCTGCATGGATTTTGGGGGGGGGGTTTATTTGTTTAGTTTTGTTTGCTTGTTTTTTTCAGACCTAACTATCTTTTGCTTTGGAAATGTGATTATGTTTCCAATAGGTGACACACCCAAATATGCAAGTCTTTTCTCCATTGAACAAACTCTCAATGAGCTTTTCCTGCAGCTGATTTTTGCAAACATTTGTTATTTGTGACTCTTAATGTTTTGCTTTTTTTTTTTTTTTTTTTTTTTTTTTTTTCCTAAGGAAGATTTCTCATTTCTGCATGTCTTTCTTCACCAGGGTGACATAGTAATGTTAAAATTTAGATTTTCTGATTAACAGAAAATAAATCTGAGTCTAATTCAGTAGACTCAGTAGACTTTATAGGCATGTACATATGTTACATGTTACTCTGAGTAATGATGCATGAAGTTTTGTTTTATTTATAAATTTGATAAATTTTGTAAATTGTATGTTGACATGGTCAAGGAATGGCCTTCCCTCATTCTGATTTAATAAAAAGTTACCACATACATACATATATATATACACATATATATATATGATGAGTTATACTTTTCTTAAAGAATCAGAACTCAAAAATGTTAGACTATTACATAATTATGAACAATGATAAGAATAATAGCTAACATTTAATGAATCATTACTAAGCACTAGGTACTACTATACTAAGCCTTATTTATATAATGACTATTTATTATAACCAAACCCACATGAATTAGATGCTGTTATTATCTAAATCCTGAAAATATGGAAGCTAAAGCACAGAGATATTAATATATTGTCTAAGGTTCTATATCCAATAAGACTGAATATCTTGTCAGATTAACTTTTCATAGGTGAGATGTGAACCAGTCAATCTGGTCTGTAGATCCACATGCTTAACTACTATGCTATACTTTATTAATGATTCATTCAAAAGGTACTACTTCAGGATTCTGTGGTGCCTCTGGTTGGCAAGCTCAATATTTGTTATGTTTACATAGAGAATGGAGCTAGATATATAATGGGGACCAAAAACAATTTGTTGAAATAATGTATGAATAAACATTGAGTGGACAAATGCAGGAATGAATAATCTGCACTATGAGATGTGCTAATAAGAAATTTAGTGTAATTATATATCTGATATAACATTCCATATATTTTGAGTTAATTGCATAGCCAACATTTCAAAATATGATTAATTGATTATAGTTACATAGGGTTTTCAGAGAAATTAACTATTTCTTTTATTCCAAAGTTTTATTTTTTGAAGGAAGTGGAAACTAGAGAATGAAAAGAATTTTTTGAGAAATAAATCCTTCATGTTAACTACTATGAGTTCCATGAACACAAACCAAATCTCATGTATTTCTCTGTTTCCTGATCTTCTTTTGTGCCTAAGGTCTGATACTTGGTTTGGACTTAATAATTATTTATTGTTAAAAGTAGTACAGTAGGAAAAAAAAAGCGTATGACTTGCAGCCAGCACATCTAATTTTATAACTGAGTTTATTGGTGTGACATCGGTTAATAAAACCATACTGTTCGGTTGTACAATGCTAACACATCATCTTTATACTGCATGTACGCTCACCACCCAAAGTCAAGTCTCCCTCCACCACCATTTACCCACCCCTCCTTGCCCTCTTCCTCCTCCCCCCTAACTCCCTTCACTTCTGGTGATCACCATATTGTTGTCTGTGTCTGTTTTCATGTTTGTTTTTTTGATTAAAAATCCTTCACCTTTTTCACCCAGCCTTCCAAACCCTCTCCCCTCTGACAACTGTCAGTCTGTTGTCTGTATCAATGAAGTCTGTTTCTATTTTGTCTGTTTGTTTTGTTCATTAGATTCTACATATAAGTGAAATATATGGTATTTGTCTTTTTCTGGTTTATTTCACTTAGTTAATTATGTTTAACCACTGGCTAGTTACAATTACATCTCTTTTAATAAATTTACATATCTATAAAATAGGGGTCATGTGCCTCTATTTTTTAATAATCAAAGAAAATAATGTATAAGAAGAGCATTTAGAGAACTGAAAGAAATGTTTCTCAAAATATGTTCCATGGTAAACTATTAATCTCTTTTGTAACAAAGTATTTTATGATCAAATACTTTTGGAAATGTTTAGTTGAATTAAACTCCTTTGCTTTAGGACTTCTCCAAACTTTAACAATGCTAATATGTGGGACTATCCAAGAATTAATTATTCAGAAGTTCACAAGCTTATTTCACTCTATTACCATTTTTTTTAAAGTCTCTCAAAGTGTGTTTTGGCATAAGACTGATATGATTGCATTATTAAAAAGTACCGAGAAAAGTCCAAAAATTCTTTGTGATCAAGATAGTCAAGATATATTATGTAAAAATAATGTAAGCTTTGTAGCATAGTGGCCACATATAAGTTTAGGATAATGATTGTCATTAAGATAACAGGGACAAAAATAGAATTATGGAAACATTCTAAGCCAGAATGTGGGAACATAATTATCTGAAATAGATAGAGAACTTGCGGTAGAGAGTCTAGGATTTCAAACTCCAGAATATTTGGATTTCTCACTATTTGACGTCTTCGCATTTCCCAATGTTTATAAAATATTTGCTGGCTGCTGGGTTGGTACTCTGAGAGTCAGGATCAGGGACATATTATTTGGCTAGTGGGTGGAATTCAGGTAATTATCACCAACTGTGAAAAAAAAATCTCTTAATTACAGTCTTTCAGTACTTCACTATTTTTAGGCTCTCAATTCTTTCTAAAGATGGTCAGTAATGAAGACTCTCTTTTTTTCTGCCAATTTGTCTGAAGATGTTCAAGATGAAGAGAATGGTAGAAAGCTGAATTTTTCTGGAAATGATAAAAAGATATTTGGATCTGGGAAAGATCCTCATGGCATTAAACGCTGGGATCATTAAGCTGACTCACTTCCGTTGCCCACCCCAAGATTAAAGGCAAGAGATGGTGATGGCTGCCGGGGGGGGGGCATTATATTAGCCTCAGAGGCCACTGATGGATATATATATAATTTTTTTTTAGAAAGAGAGAGGGAGTGGGGACAAACAGGGACAGACAGGAAGGGAGAGTGATGAGAGGCATCAATTCTTCATTGCAGCACCTTAGTTGTTTATTGATTGCTTTCTCATATGTGCCTTGATTGGGGGCTACAGCAGAATGAGTGACCCCTTGCTTAAGCTAGCAACCTTGGGCTTCAAGCCAGCGACCTTTGGGCTCAGGCCAGTGACCATGGGGTCATGTCTGTGATCCCACACTCAAGGCGGTGACCCTGTGCTCAAGCCAATGAACCTGTGCTCAAGCTGGTGACCTCAGGGTTTCAAATCTGGGTTCTCAGCTTTCCAGGCCAATGCTCTATCCACTGTACCACTGCCTGGTCAGGGTGATGTATATTTTTGTGGCTTTTCTTAGTTTTCTGCATAATGTAACCATATCCTGTTTCCCCCTGAAATTTCAGTAGCATCTCCATCACTTGAGAACGCCCTGTGGAGTGGGAGTGACTTGGGTCTGGGGTTGTATGATGAAGTGACTGTGGTGAGGGTGGAATATGGGTAAGAACTGAGGCTGCTATTGGTTTCCCCAAAGGAAACTGATCAAGTCTCCCAGTTTGTAAGTTTAATTATAAAGGAGGTTCAGTCTTTTTTTTTTAAATACCATTTGTATTTGGCCTTTCCAGGCTCCAGATCCCAGTGTAGAACCCTGGAGGTTTGGGTGACAATGTGTGGTAGCCTCGGGGATTCCGTTAATACCTTTGGTGTAAGGCCTAAGCCAAATGCAGACTTCCGGTGTCTATTTTCCGAAGAATGCAATGTAGTTTTGGCCTTCTTGCTCCATGGATAACAAGAGGAGAAGGAAAAAAAAAACCAAGGATTAAAGCAGTTCCCCTGCAAGGACTAGACAGGAGCTGAGCTGGACTGAACTGTCAATCACAGATCTTCCCAGGCCAGAGGACTGCCACTCAGTAGACCCTGTGGGCAGGAAAGTGAGCATTCCAAACCCATCTTTCCACATGGAATTCTGGAGAGAAAACATAAGTAGCAAAGACATTAAAAAAAAAAAAAAGAGTATACCAATGGAATAATCCAAAGGAGGATGTCAGGGGCAAAGAACTTTAATTTGCTTATCAAATTGAGAGTCCCGTGCTGTGCCTAGCAAGTGGAACTCAAAGAGAACCTCCGCTGTTATTGATTTCATGGCTCTTGTAAAACGAAACACATGTAAAGGGCCAGCAAATTGTGCTAGGAACTGTGACTAACATAAGGAGGACGGTGCGTACTCCACAAGTTCTTCTTGTATTGAGTGAAATTGACGTAAAAGTTTGAGGAAGGGAAAATCCTCGTCCATTAGATTTTCCCTATGTAATCTTAATTAATGGATCTAATTATTAACTTTTGGACAATTTTATACCAGTAAAAGAAAATAAATACAAAACACACAGCTATGGTTAAAGAAAAACAACCTTTTGAAAATTTTTGTTTTAAAGTAATTCAAATGTGCCATTTCTACACTCATCTCAGGGTCTTTGCATCTTCTGTTTCCTGAGCCTGGCATGCCTGTTCGCCTGATATCTGTGTCCCTGGCACTCTTACTTTATATGGTTCTCTACTAAAATATATTTTCAGAAAGGACTTCCCTGATCTATTTATATAAATTAATTCCGTTCCCAGCCCTTACCCGCCATTACTCTACTCCCAGCATCTTTATAGCTTCATCACTGTCTGGTACATTACTTGTTTGTTTATGCTCGATCTCCCTTCACTAGAATCATAAGAACCAGGAGAATAGAGGTGACTTTTGATTTGTTCATTGATATATATAAGTTGTACCAAGAACAGTTTCTTGAACACAGTAGGCATATGATAAATGTTTATTTAATGAATAGAGGTTGAAATAAAATGAGGGGGTTGTGTGGTAAATTTTACATTTTTATATGTATATAATTTTTATGTGTTTTCTAAAATGTGTTTTATGAGTTTTTAACAAGTGAATAATATAATGGTTTCCCCAAGAATAATGCATGGACAACAGTGGTGACTTATTCTGTGCATCATTACCCTTTTTATATCTAAAACATTTTGCTTTTTTAAGTATCTGCAAAGATTATTTTTTTAATACTCATGGTTTTCCTGTAGCTTTTATCCCTTCAATAATAACTAGGGTAAATGTTTTCTTCCAAGATGCCCCTAAAAAGACATTACTTTTTATATAAACAAAAAACAATTAACAGAAAATAGCAGAAGAAAAACTATATAAACGAGGACGGAAAATATTTTACCTACAGAAATATACTTTCAACTGTCTTCATTTCTCATGCTGTTATTAAAAATATCTCTGTCTGGAGAGAACCGTCTTGTTTCCATGCTTACTTCTCCTTTGCTTCTCTTGTGAACTTTTTGAATTTTGCGTCTGGCAGCCGTTTTGTTTTCCTTGGAACTTAGTACTGTGTAACATACTGTTAGCTGAATGCTGTGATGTAGAAATTTATTATTAAAAATAAAAGTGAGAGAGAGAAGAATTTATTCCATAAGGAGGAAAATGACTTCGTGTCAAGGAAGTTCAGATTTTCAAAATGCTTTCTATAACAGATGATGTTTCATTTCAAGGAAGTATACTTGTTTCCCACGAATAAATATAAGGGTCTTCCTTTGGCCTATTCTGACAGTAATGGGGTTGAGAAAGCAGGAAGGATACTTTTTTTGGGGGTAGAGAATTTCTTTATCAGATGGAAAGATTTTGTTTGCCCTGTGTAGGCATAACCTGATGATCTATATATTCCTAAACCTTCTGGTAAGATGTTTATCAAAATGTTACCCAGAGGAGTAATCATAAATAGCCAAAAGGGTATCTTTTATAGACATTGAGAAAAACATTTTTTTCTTCTTGAATTAAGCAGCCATATACTTTTTATCATTCGTTTTCTATTTTTAATTAATTTTTGTCTCTTTCTCAATCCCCCCGCATTTTACATTTCTAGCACCTTTATATAACTAATCATAAAATCATGTTTTCCTCCTCCAAAAACATTATCATATCATCATAATGAACTTTGTCTCTTTTCCCAGAATTGCCTAGATATCATGCTGCTACTCGTTTATTCTGAAATCTCAGTCCAGATGAATTCAATTGCAAAAAGAAAAAAATAATTTCACAATTTCAACTTCTGTTCCTCATTGTCATGGCCCATTTCTATCTTTTATCTAATTTTATGAAAATGTCAACTGACTACTTTGGTCATCTGCAATTTAATACCAGTCATACCTGTTTGATTGAAAAGATGTTCTCATTGATATAACATCAACATCAATTTTCAGCACTTAATTTTGAAATTCATTGACTTCATCGTACAAGCTCTCATCTTTATTTTTTGTTATAACTGACCATTTGTTTTTATTTGTCTTAATCATTAGTCAAGGAAGTGGAGATAGACAGGTGTCTATGTACTTCCTAAAATATTTATCCCTGTAGTTTGGCTTTAACAAAGAATATGTACTGTCGCCAAATATTTCACTTTTAATTTAAGTAATTTGCAATATTAAATAAGTCAGGCAGTTTTTCTTTTCTGTTATAGCTTTCTCTAACTTATTTATTTGTTTGTTCTATTGTGTGCAAAGTATACACAACAGAATTTAACAACTTTACCTTTTATTTATTTATTTAAAAGCATATATATTTTTTCCATTTAATACTAATTCTATTAGTTTTTGGATTTTTTTAAGGTATACTAAAAACATTCTGCTTATTTATTTATTTATTTGAGAAAGAGAGACAGACAGGAAGGGAGTGAGATGAGAAGCATCAACTCATAGCTGCAGCACCTTAGTTGTTTATTGATTGCTTTATCATATGAGCCTTGACCTAGGGTCTTCAGCTGAGCCAGTGACCCCTTGCTTAAGCCAACAACCTTGGGCTTCGAGCCAACAACCATGGAGACATGTCTATGATTCCATGCTCAAGCCAGCAACTCTGCGCTCACGCTGGTGAGCTCGCCCTCAAGCTGATGAGCTTGGTCTCAAACCAGTAACTTCAGGGTTTTGAACTTGGGTCCTCAGTATTGCAGGCCAATGCTCTATCCACTGCACCACTGCCTGGTCAGCCCATTCTGGCTATTTTCACCTTTGTTGCATGATCTAAGGACAGTGCTCTTACGACAGCAAAGTAAATTCAATATGCAAATAAGATAAAAATTCATATGCTATCATGTGCTAGTATGAAGCAAGTTCTCATCTTTTCACTCTCCACTCAATCCCCCAGCTGTGCCTGATGTGGAGAGGTATAGTGACCTGACACCCTGTCCAGCCCCCCCACCACTTTCTCTACATTTAAAAAATAAGTTACAGAAAAATATAACAAACTATGTACACAACTGATATAACTGATGCAGATTTTTTGACTTAGATTATTTTATTTAAAATAGGTTTTTACTGATAAAGCCCTTGTATGATTTCCTTAAGTGCAAAGGGGAAAGATCCAATTGATTTCCATTGAATAGGAACAATTACAGTGTCTTATGTATCATTTCAGAGTTCATTTGTTTTAATGTTATATTTCACTTGGCATGCAGATGTCTACAAGTTTTTATTACTTTGTAGAAAGTAGTAATAGTATACATTTAAAAATATTACCATGTTCTTAGTCAACGCACACCATTAAAATATAGTAATAATAATAATAACATATAATACTAGAGTAGAATTTCTTTACCCTAAACTCTCTTGTTTCTTGTATAATTCTGAGAAATAACTATCTCTGATACATAAATTTTGGCCAATTTTACTGTTTTATACTTCAAAGGAAAAAATCATATTTAAAGACTAAATATTTAGAGCTTTACTTTATAAATTCTGGTTTGTAAATTGGCAAATTTATTTTGTAGCAAGTGATCCAAATGAGTATACCTTTTGAATCTTTTTGTTCTTTGACTAAAAATTATCTTTAAGATAGTTGATGGCAGAGGGCAGTGACTTCCACACTCATTTTCGTTCTGATCCTGGCTCAGTATTACCTTCTTGATTTATTACACTGGGGAACAATTTTTTTTTTCATTTTCTGTTGCATAAAGTTTTAGAACTGTTTCTGTATATTTCTGCATTGCTGATTCCAAATCTGAAATCTGTTTTTTGGTGCATGCTCTAGTTTTTATGCAATTTTAATTTCTTTTTGTTACAGTTAATGGCATGCATTGGTTTTTAAATTGGATTTAAAGGGCAGAGACTCTTGGATTGAACATAACCACAAGGCAATTAATGTTTTACAAATATCACTTTTACATAATTGTAGTTGTTTTTAAATGTAAAAAATTATTATCTGATAAAAACATTCTCTTATTTTGTTTTAAGATTAAATCATGGCTTCTTTGATTGATTTTATTTATTTTTTATTCATTTTAGAGAGGAGAGGGAGAGACAGAGAGAGAGAGAGGAGAGACAGAGAGAGAGAGAAGAGGGGAGGAGCAGGAAGCATCAACTCCCATATGTGCCTTGACCAGGCAAGCCCAGGGTTTCGAACCGGTGACCTCAGCATTTTCATGGCTTCTTTGAGTAGGCGTAAATGTAAGAATAGTCCTGACATCTTCTGTTATATATGTGGCTGTTACACACTTCAACGTCAAAGGCACAATCTTTTATCATTTGTGACATGTGCATATAATGCCTATTTTCAAGTTCCCCTTGGTGATCAAGACAAGAATTGGGCTCCTCATACTGTGTGTCATAATTGTGAGGAAATGCTTCGTGACTGGACAAAAAGAAAATGCAAGGAATGCCTTTTGGTATTCCTATGGTTTGGCATGAACCTAAGGACCACAGCAGTGACTGTTATTTCTGTCTGATCCATACAAAGGGCATCAGCAAAAAAAAAAAAAAAAATGGCATATGATCGCATATTCTAATATTCCTTCAGCAATACGACCTATCCCACACTGTGAGACACTCCCGGTTCTAGTTTTCAATGGTTTTATTTCTTCTAAGGATGAAGAAATTGAACATGGTGATCAAATGTATTTTGATAAGATGCATGAGGAAATGGTTGTATAATCTGAAGGGTCTTCTTCTAATGCCAAGCAGTCATTAACCCCTCCACAGTTCAGCCAACCTGAATTGAATGACTTAGTAAGAGATTTGGGCCTATTAAAGAAAGCAGCTGAGTTATTAGCCTCCAGGCTTCAAGAAAAGAATGTATTTCACCGGTCAGCTAAAATATCCCATTTCAGGAAGCGTGAACAAATCTTTGTGGACTTTTTTCCAAAGACAGATACTTTGTTTACTGTCATGAAATCAGTAGTCTTCTCAGCCAGCCAGGTGTTACCACTTATAGTCCAACAGAATGGTGGCTATTTCTTGATAGCTCTAAATGGAGTCTGAAATGTGTTCTCCTACACAATGGTAGTGTTTATGCAGTGGTTCCAATTGGTTATTCAACTCATCTGCAAGATTATAATGACATAAAAATTGTCCTCGACTTTCTGAAGTATGAGGAACATAACTGGATCATTTGTGTGGATCTTAAAATGATAAATTTCCTGCTAGCACAACAGAGAGATTTCATGAAATATTCTTGCTTTCTGTGTTTGTGGGACAGCCGAGCTCGGCAGAAACACTGGACACAGAAGGAGTGGCCGAAACATAAAGCTCTGGAAGTAGGGATGCAAAATATTGTGAATGAACCTGTAGTTAATCGAGACAGGATCTTTTTCCCCCACTTCACATCAAACTTGGCTTAATGAAGCAGTTTGTTCAGGCTTTGAATAGAGAAAGTGAATGCTTTCAACATATTATTCTTGCTTTTCCTGCTTTGTCTTTCAAGAAGATAAAAGCAGGTGTATTCTATTGACCTCAAATTCGAACCTTCATTCTTGACGAAGAATTTACCAGGAAGATGAATAAGGAGGAGAAAGCAGTATGACAGTCTTTTGTGGCAGTTACAAAGAACTTCCTTGGCAACAAAAAAGCAGAAAACTATGAACTTCTGGTTCAAAGGATGGTGTTGGCTTTCCGTGACATTGGATATAACTTGAGTGTTAAGATTTATTACCTGAACAGTCACCTTGATAAGTTTCCTGAAAATCTTGGAGCTGTTAGTGATGAGCAGACTACTACTGGAGCATCAAATGAGGTTGTCCTCAACAAGTACACAAACGCAAGAGCTACAAACACAAATTTTTGCCTAAATAGAATTTAAATAAGTTTTGCATAAATTTTATGATTAATATAAGTGTTTTAATATGTTCTATTTTGAAATTAAGACATTCTGATGCAATCATATCTTTTAGTGTATTAATGTATTTACTGCATTATATAAATTACTATATTTTCACAAAGATGATGCCCAAGAAGACATTCTATTTCATTATGTTAAACTAAATGTTGAAAATATTACAATAAGATGAAAAAAAAATTTTACAATAAGATGAAAACCTAAAATCTTGAATTGCAAAAAAACTGTAGCTTACAGAGAAAATTTATGTCAGATTTGAGATCAGCACACTGGAATTAGGTAAGAACAAGTGTTTTTGTAGATGCGACAAAAATTTTGTTCCCCAAAGTTATGTATATCATCAAATATTCTCTCTTAAAAGACTATATTATGGATTACAATTTGTGCTTGTGAGTTTTCTTTACCTCTTTTTATTGTGATACTCATATTATACTCATATGTAGTAGAATTTACCAAGTTATCCTACTAATTTAAACTCATTCACAAAGAGGATAATGATTATAACAGACTTTTTGAAAGTACTCTCTTTAGAAGATTAAACACTGAGGAAAAAGTAGTAAGCCTTCTGCTTAAAAACCATATTTTCTCTAACAGCCTAGTGCTCAAGTCTGTCATGTCTTTAGAGTTGCCAAGGCAAGTGTCTCATCTTCCTGTTGCTAACGAAAGGGAACCCAAGTCCTCAACAAGGCAGATGATAAAATGTGTCAAGACTTGTTTTTGACATTTCTGGTGAACAACAAATTAAGTGTTCTTAATTTATATGTTTCCAAATTAAACTAGTTATTTCATTAATTAACTAGCATTTGTTAACCTTATTATAATCAACTTTAAGTTAGTATTATGAATATGTACCGGTAAAGTGATACATACCAATAAATCTAGAAATAAAAATAAGTAATAAAGCATTAAAGAAATATCAGCTCTGTTAAGCATTCCATTTTATGTGATGATTATCTGGACTAATTTAACCAGAACTGTTTGCTAGCTAAACTGTAAATAAATCATTGGTTTAATTTCTAAGACTTACAATAATTGACTATTCTTATTAAAAATGAAAAATTTTAAATTATTTTGTTTTATTTTTCACTAATGCCATAAGCAATTTCCTATGTAATTTTTTTGATAAAGTCTTGAAAGCCAAATTTTAATCGCTATAAAATATTACTGTATTTTTGCATTTTATTTACTGACAGAAAGGGTATAAAGAGTGTGTAATATGTATAAAATTGCTATTACATTTTTATATTGTATATGAAATATATATGACATACATAGTATGTGCATCTATATATTTGTGTGTGAATATATGATATATATATTTGCAAAGAGCTAGCAATATATCAATATATATGCTTACTCGTGTTATTAAATTTTCACCAATATTCAACATAATTAATTTGCTAATTTAGTAGGCTACACTAGTTTCTTGTTAGTATTTATACTGAATTTTTTATTTCTAATAAAATTAACTTTTAGCCTAAATCTACTGACTATAGATATGTGTTCTCTAATTGTCCTTATCCTTCCCCCAGATTTCTACTAGGAGTATGTTTCTTTGAAGTTAGTAAATTCCTAATATACTGAAGATGTGTTAGCCATTTACTGCAGATATTTGATATTTCGCCAGTGTGGCAGTTGTACTGATATTTGAAGATTTTTATTAGTTGGATCAATTGATCCTCTGTGTTTCTGTTTTTTTTTATTAAGTAGAAAATCTTTTTACATTCTAAGGTAGTATATGCCTGGATATTATTCTATTACATATGAATACTGTTAACTTTTTAAGATTTAAATCTTTATATCTATCTAGACTCATTCTGTTATATAAAAATCATAATTATGTCCTGTGTATGAACATGTTGAGAAGTTGGTTTTATCAATGTGCTGTTAGTGGCAGGCGTACTCATGAGGAGCGAGTGTGCTGGACAGCTGGAAAGTGTTTTATCCCTTTTAATCAGTACTTTATATTTTCTTAGTATTCTTCTATTTAAATGTTATTTCCAATAAATAAATATCATGATTTGTAAGCAAAGTAGCTTGAGGCTATCATAACAATGGGAATAACTTGATAATGTTTTGAATCCCTGTTTTATGAAAATCTACATTATGACTTTGGGGCTTATTTCACATTACATAATTTTACTCCATTGGACAATCTTATTTCTATGATATTATTAAAACAACTAAAAATTATTGAAATACTTTAGCCTTTTGGATTTTGTCATTTATGACAGTAGATTAGGCTAACCTAGTGCATTTTTTCAGCATATTTTTCTGGTAAACTAGGAATTTAATAATATACTACTCACAAAAATTAGGGGATATTTTATCACTTCATATTATTTTTTAAATATCCCCTAATTTTTGTGAGCAGTATATGCAAAACAAGCTTAACACAGTTTAACATCTCTCCAGGATGTTCCTGACAAAGAACTATAAAACTATACATTAGCAAACTCTTTTTATCATACAGTGATATTAAAATATCTTTTATGTCCCACATTGGTGGGACATAAAAACAAGACTCAGAGACATGGACAAGAGTGTGGTGGTTACCGGGAGGTGTGGGGAGGGAGAGTGCGGGAGGGAAGGAGGGAGAGGGGAAGGGGGAGGGGAAGGGCACAAAGAAAACTAGATAGAGGGTGATGGAGGACAATCTGACTCTGGGCGATGGGTATGCAACATAATTGAATGACAAGATAACATGGACATGTTTTCTTTGAATATATATACCCTATTTATTGATGTCACCCCATTAACATTAATAAAAATTTATTTAAAAAAATGGAATGGGTTCAAATAACAAACTCACATAAAGTAAGGGTAGTACAGAAGCTCAGTACAGAAGGGATGGGAGGAGCAATTTCACCCAATTACCAGTTCCAAAAATCATCTCTTAAAAAAAGAATCTTCAAACTGCTAGCAATTGAAATATTAGCTATTAAACCAGAAGTTTATTACTTCATGTATGTTCATTTATTCATGATGGCTATTTAATACATTACTAGTAAAACGTGCATTTCAACAGCCTAATTAATCTTTAAAAGAAAGAGTGAGATATTTGCTATGTAAAATAAGTATCATTTAACTTACTGTAATTATTATATTATCTTCCAGCTCATGGGACATTCAGAATGGGACCACAAACGGGGGCCAAGAGGATCACAGGTTTGTTTTTATGCTGTCCTTTTTTGCATTTTGAGCCATGAATTTCTGAAACTCAAGAAATAATAAGAAATATAGAGAGGAAAAGGCAAAATAATCCTGCCATTTGTTTTTACTTAAGTTTGCTATAATTAAAGTCTGGTTTCAAATCTCGAAGGCAGAGGACAGGCTATTGCTCCTAAGAGCTTTATGGCATCCTGGATTGGCTGTTCTTATGAATGCAGATTTTATATTCATTGTGTCTCTGCCGAACACATTTTGATGAGCAACTAACTCTCTTGATTTTACTCACTTCCTTTGATAATTTTCCTATGTATTTTCTTCTTTTCTCTATATTCCTGTTTTTGGTTAAATATTTTGAAATATAATCAGACTAAACCCTGAACTAATTACATATTTTGTCTCTAAATTAACTCTCTTCGTCTTAGGGAAATAGAAAGATGAAAGGACCTATTATTTTGAAAAGAAACACAGTCTAAACCTTTCTATATTACCAGACTGTTTTCATTGTCTTACTTTATGTCTTAGGCAAGGAGAAAAGCTTCCATGACGCATTTTTGCTTTTTAATGACCTAATTAGACAATGTGGATTTGTTTTGCTTCCATAATTACTTTGCCTGACAATAAAAGCTGAGTTTTCCCCTAAGAAAATTATCTCTTCTCCTAGGATATTTTGTGAAGAAATATAAAAATGATTTATCTCATAGCAGGCTGTGTTTTCCTGACTATAAACATGCCAAATGAAAATTAAGTAGGTGGGACATTTTTACCTCTGCTGCTCACATTTTGCACTTGCCACTAAAAAATATGGTTAAACAAGATTTGAATGTGCAATACTGTATTTGCAGGTTCATTCTGGAATGTGAAGTTCTCCCAAGTGTTTTACAGAGCTGTGCTGTCATTAAGTTTGCATGGCTAACTGTTTAATTTAGGTCACTAAGAAAATAAAACCAAGCCAGTCAGTTTTTTCTAGTTGATATTTTCATAGCTGTGGTTTTATTGTTATCCATTATTAATTTGATTTAGTAAATAATATAAGCCAGTACAATTAAATTAGGCTTGCTCAGAAGAATTTATGCCTTGCTTTTCCTACCTTGCTCCAAAGTCATTAATGACATGATAAAATTAATGTATGTCAAATGCTTTGTGATTGTAAACAATGGAAAGTAAAGATGAGCACAAGTAAGAGATTCCATGGTTTCCGATTATTGCCACCAAAGACATTTTGATATTTAAAACATGCAAAGTAACTGGTTGAGGCCATGTCCCTTCAAAGCAATGCAGTATCATATTTAAAAAATTATTGTTTAAAATATGTAATATTTACTCCTATTATGACTTATTTGAATAAAATTTATCTTCAGGTTTGACTGGTAACTCTGTCAATATAATATTGAAAAAATTGTTATAAAAGTACATTTATGTTAACTTTAAAACCTAAAAATTCCAATAAAAATTTTAAAAATCCAACATATGTCACATAGCTGTAAAACTTTAGAGTTGTACATGTATACACAATATGTGTTCATAAATAACATTTGCTTTTATTTGAATGGTTGAAGTGGTTCTAAACAGCAAAAGCATTGAACATTTTTGCATGAACTACCATTATCAGCATCAAGGTCTTTCTTAGACCTCTCAACTAGCTAAGTAAGTTTTCCCAGTGTAGTACACTTTCTTCTTACTTTGAATTAACTCAGAAAAAAATTATCGAGGTATAAAGCAAAACACACTCCAAAAAATAAAAACTATAACTACAACAAAAAACTTAGAGGTGGAGATTTCAGATAAATAAGTTAAATATTAAGTAATAACTTCTCTAATTTTAATTCCCATTGGGAAAAAAAAAGACATTGTATATGTACTTTAGATCATTGATTCTTTTTTATCTTGCTATTATTTCCTTGGACCGTATGTCTAAAGTCTTTCAGCCATTCAAAAGGAATTTCGGACAGACTAAACTTGACCACAGACAAATTCCATCTCAGTTTGGTTTCAGTGAAGTGAGATTTTAAGTATTGACTATGTGTAGGTCTAACTTTGAAGAAAAACTGAATGACAAGATTACTGTTTTCCAAGTGCTCACAAGTTATGGTCGAAAATAGAAAAATATTTAAATACAGGGTAGGGCAAAATTAGGTCTACAGTTGTGAGTATGCAAAACACAGTTTATTCTTGTATTATCTATTAAGTATTGTATTATTTTTATATGAACAACTGTAAACCTACTTTTGCCCCACCTTGCATATAATTTGCATACAACTCAAGCTGGTAGAAGTAATATGAACTATATAAATGAGGTATGATAGGGGTTTAGGTGGATATTAATGTCTAGTAGAACTGGGAAATATTTTCAGAGTTGATGGTATTGGAAGTGAGCCTTCAAGGATGGGTTAGGCTTCGCGACTGCAAAAAGAGGGAAAGATGGATGGAAAAGCTTCAGTGAAAGTATGAACTAACAGCATGTGGGACAATTCGGACACTTGTGAATTTTTTTTAAAACTGCTTTATAAACACTTACTGACTAGAGACTGTTGGGGAAACTACTGTCAAGGAATGACCTGGGGAATGTTCATACATTATTGATAAGATATAGGAGGAAGTAAGGAGAGAAGAATTTGAAACCCAGTGCTTGAAGGATTAGGGTTATTAACACAGACCAGTTTGCAGGGAAGATAGTGCATTAAGTGAGAGGTGCAGGTAACAATCCCAAAGAGAATTTTCGACAAATACCTGAGGTTCTGTCTTGGTACTCTGAAGCCAGATTAGCGCAGAAGATAGGAGTTTGCAAATGCTAATCATACATGTGGTAATTGAACTACACTGGTATATAGATATCCTGAAAGAATAACACTTAAAAAAAAAAACAGAAGAAAGGCTGCTTCTTGAGTAAGACCTGGGGAGAAAGTTAGAGCATGCAGGTGGTCTCACGAGAGAGCAAGTGAAGGAGAAATGATACAGAATCAGAAGTAGTGTGGCATCAAGTTCAAGTAAAGAAAAAACATGAAAAGTGACTTTGGGTTTAGTGATTAGCAGGACATTAGTAAACTTTGAGATTGCAGTTTTGATCAAGAAGTGCTGGAAAGCAGAATATAAAAAGTAAGAAGAGAATAGTGTAAGATAGTAGAAAGATCTCTTGGGGGAGTACTGTTTTAAAAAGAAATGTGTGATTAAGAAAATGGTGGCAGCAGAAGTGAGTGTAATGTCTCTTTTATGCTGAGGTGCATGTCTTAATACTTACTAAGAATGAGTATAGAAAAGAAAACACTGATATCTTTTCTTTTCCTTTCTTCTCTTTTCTTTTCTTTCCTTTTTTTTCTTCTTTTCCAAGTGAGAGGAGGGGAAATAGAGAGACAGACTCCCACATGTGCCCTGACGGGGATCCATCCAGCAACTCATGTCTGAGGCCAATGCTCTGCCCATCTGGGGCCATTCTTGTAACCGAGCTATTTTAGTGCCTGAGGCGGAGGCTCCATGGAGCAATCCTCAGTGCCTGGGCAATGCCCTTGAACCAACTGAGCCATGGCTGTGGGAGGGGAAGAGAGACAGAGAGAGACAGAGAGAGACAGAGAAAGGAGAGAAGTAGGATGGAGAAGCAGATGGTCACTTTTTCTGTGTGCCCTGACCAGGAATTGACCCAGGACATCTACATGCCAGTGTGACGCTGTACCACTGAGCCAACCAGCCAGGACAAACACATTGAATTCTTAATAGTGACCCACTTAAGTACTAGAAAATAGTGTGTTTCCAGGAAAGGAATGCACTCTCTTCCAAAGTGGCCCTTTGGCACCTCTTCATGGGTTTTTCTCACGCTCTACCAGTCCCTGCCCAAAAACTCTACCGTTCACCCTTGTTCAGAAAAATTGACCATGTACTCAAATGATCTGTTGGCTAGATCCACCAGAAAGCACAAATGAAGGACCTTTGGAAAGATAATAGAGATATTTATTCAAGAACAAGGGAAAATAGGCACAGATATTACAAAATGAAAGAAATACTGTGAGCTGAATGACTGCCATTTTCTTGGTAGAAAACTGGCGCATGAAGTTAGGGATAAAGGAGTGGAAAATCTTGAAAATAGTAGAGAATACATGAAGTAAATGTTGTTTCAGATATCTGAAAATACATACTGGCTTGATATCTGATCATCGAGAAATACCTAGTAGAAAGCAGGGAGCTGTTGCATATGTGAGGGGGTGAACTGCAAAACTAATTTTAACCTATTTTACCTTTCATTCAAAATGCCTGACATCAGTATATGTCAGACATTTTTTGAGCCTTTGAGGAGTCAAAAATGAACTAAACAACTTAGGTCTTCCAAGAATATATATAGCTTTATCTAATGTCAACCTTTAGTTTAGAGGATAAAGAAAAAAATAAGCTAGTAGTGAGGGCATTAATCCTTACCAGGATAAAATAAGCTTCTCCTGGCTTTCTCCCTACATGCTTACTCAATAAGAGATTTTCTCAAATTTGACCTAATCCTCCTAATTATATCATACGTGCATTATCACAGAAGATAAGAAAGTATACCTTTCACACAAGTATTTATGGTTTAGAAAAATATCTTGCTTCAAGTAAAGTCTAACATTTAATTGCCCATGACTCCTTAGACCCAGCAAGAGTTTAATTCAAATTGATTTATTTATTCTATGCTCAATAATTTTGTGACATAATTTGTCAGCTCACTCACATCTTTCAGGCTGATTTTTCTTCTTTCTTTTTTTAAAGTTTGTCCTCTCAAGTTGTAGATCATCCAAATTAGGGAAGATGCTAGAGGATAAATAACCTCCCAGCGTCACACAGAACTCCTTTGTCTGGCGGCATTCCCAGTAATATCAAAAGAAGTCAGAGGATGAAATTCTCAGAAAGCAATTAGTTGGGTTTTTTTTTTTTCTTTTAAATTCTTGAGGAAAAGTTTTCCAGTGGGAAGTTGAGAGAGGCAGTAGAAAATCGCTCTTGTCTGAAAAGCTAAAAAGTGCTACAGGGGATTCCAAGGAGCCAATAATTTACTTATAACTTAGCTGAGGGTCTTAGTGGGATATGGTGACAGATCAATTCTTTTCTGGGTTAAATAATTTATTTCTGATAAGAGAATATGAAGAGTAATTTAAATGCCTTTCAGACTTACCTACAATAATACTATGTAAATTTATTAAAGTTAACTCCACTTAATACATTTAGAAATATAACCATCCAGATTTCCCAGGAATTTATTCTAAGGATTTAAGGTGAGCATATTGGTAGTCCATTATTACATTGCCCAAATGCCCAATGTCTTACCAAAGAATAATTCATGCAGATCAAGCTGGGTGCCATAGTTGCTTCTTCCACAAGCAGAGTGCTTTTATGCACACCCTTGCTTATAGATTAGTAAGCATGCTGTTTACTGCGTATAATGACCTTATCTTGGAACTGTGGACATGATTCATGTGACACATGTACTGCCTTATGCTTGCTTTTGCCAAATCAGAACATTCTGGTACATTATATGAAACAAAACAAATAAATGACATAAGCCTTGTAGATGATTATCTGCAGGAGCTGTAAATAGCTTAAGCAATAGTAGATTTACTAAGTACACAAAAACATACTCTGAAAGTAATAAAAACAATAATTCTAATACTTTAATTCACATTTTTGCATTTTCAACTTTTATTGTATTCTTTTTAATATATTTTGAAATAAACATTAAAAAACATAAATAATTAATGTAAGTATTTTACATTTAAGGTATTCTGCATTAAGTTCCTAGGAAGTAAATATAAACATTCTGGAAACTAATTCTGCAGCTCTAAAGTTTTGCTTTCTACTTGTTAGAGTAATAGAAGAAAGACATGCTAACTTGAGAACTATTTATTTTATCTTAGAATTTCAATACGTGACAAAAAGAAATAATTTTTGTTGCATGCTGGGTGATTTTATGCAGTCTCTGGCATAGAGTAAGATCTTGTTCTCGTTAATTATAAAATCATACTTGAGAAAATGGAAGTCGATTCTTACATTTTTATTCTACTTCTAGATAAAACATTAAAAAAGATTGTGCTAAATATCATTAAATTTTTATAGGAGACAGAATCTCAGACTAGGATATAAAACTAAAACAGTCTATCAGATAGAGTGGTAGGTGAAGTGCAGATGACGTGACCAAAATCACATGACAGTTAGGGGGCCAGTTAACCAGAAGGGGTGAATTAAGGCAATGGAAATAGAAAATGGTTGATGTTTCAAGGTAAATATGGACATCTCTTTTGGTATACTAACGGAAAAGTACCAAAATGAAGGTTTTTGATATCGTTCGGTACGACTCAGAAATCTGGAGATAGTGAATATATTTATTTAATTTCTTAGTAATATATTTCTTAGTCGAAATATATACAGTGTTTCTAATATATAACAATCTTACTTAAGGTATAAGACTTTTTCTTTACTTTTATTCTAGGGGACAGACTAACGGGTTATTTAATAGCATTTGCTACTTGATTCTATGTGGTCATCAAAGCTACTGATTTTTTCAAAAGTTTTACTTTGGAGAATGAAGATTGCTTGACAGTTCCACTTTCAGCATTAAATGTCCCTATTTGTGTAGGGACATTTAATGTAGCCATTGCAGAAAAATTAGTAAATACAATAACTGGCGTTAATATTTACAAAGCAAAACCCTGCAACAGCATTAGAGATATTAGTGAACACAAATATCTCACAAGTCACAAAGATGAAGCGTCTTGTCAGGTTTGATTTTCCCCAATCATAGAGGGTTTTTTGTTTTTGTTTTGTTTTGCTTTTGTTTTTGTGGTGATGCGTTATGCAGTGACCAATTTCTGAAAAACTGAGTGTTTCAAGCCAAAGCTTTTTCTTAATGAAAATCTGCAAGTTATCAAACTTGAATCAAAATGGTTTACTTACTGAATTCTGTGGCCCTCTGGTTACATGCTTCTGGGTGACAATTTATACTTGGATCTCTGCAACTGTTTCCATTTTAGAATTTTGTAACCATGTCCTTTTGTTTTCAAATCATTTTTATTCCAAGTCTACAGAAAGTTGTTTCCACAGTGCCAGTGATACACACTTAAACGATCAATTTAAATAGTTTTGGAGGAAAAAAACTGATCATAGAAGGAGATTGTGGGTGAGACAAACACAGAGCAGAAATTTCAAAAGTAAACCAACAGTGATCAGTCAAAAAGATAAGGATGTGCAAATAGATGTAAAAGCTCTAGTTCCCAAAGAATTGGGAGCAGAGGAATGAAAAGACGTTATCTATTAAAGATAATGCAGAAGAGACCTAAAGGAAAAAGTACTAGTAAATAAAGAAAAGATTATTTTATGAAGCAAGATAAGGATATGACCATTGTAACCATGTTGTGAAGTTTAGAAAAAATATAAAAGCGTTGTGAATCTGGGCATCATGATTGGGGTGGGGGGGTGATATGTCTTAAACCCAGTTTTATTGCTCATTACCTCTAGTCATGATTATGGTGATTCTCTGTCATAACTTGTTGACAATTTTTTTTTGATACTTCAAAAATGTGACTGTATGATGCATGTTATTGTTGTCGTTGTTTTTGGTGTTTAGGGTTTTGAGAAATATTCCAATGCACCAAATAAGTTTGTGATAGCTAATCCTAAAATATTTTTGTTTTCTTCTGGATGTAGAAGTACAGCATGACTTCAGATAACTTTTGCCAAATAGTATAATCCCAGCAATCAGTGTTTTTTATGCTGATGGTGGCAATCCAACACATGTTAGATTTTTAATAAATTGTCTAAAAGAAAAGAAAACATGTTAGATTTTATAAATTGAAAGTTTAATTTGTTCAAGTAAGTTTTGCTGAACCAGTGTATCTTAAAGAAGTTTTGGTTAATCAATACAGAAATAGAGAAATCCCCTAAGATTTAGTGAAATTATTTATAAAGTATAAATAATAAGGCCAGAACTCTTTTATTTTGTTTATGCTATTTCTCTTCCTTTGAGTATTCTATTTTAAAGTATACAGGTAAATTGAGGTCTTCTTTTTTTGATATCCATGATGCCCTGTTGTTGGGTGAACTATGAACTGATATTTGAGTATGAGGAAAACTATTCATGTTGGTATGAATTAAGAAGATAATATTTAAACATAGTTTTCTTTATAGGAACATGTGCCCCTGTCATTCGCAGGCTAGTGTGGCTCATCCCTCTCTCTCCCCATTCCCTTTGCTCTCATGACAGGAGTGTTGTGTCCCACGAAGCACAGGGATCTGAAATTTATATAAAGCCTTTAATAGAAACTTAGGACACATGATGAGACTAGGCTTTTCACTATTTTTTGCCATTTATTTGGCTTAAAACCAATGGAACAAACTGAACTTGGCATTGCTATTTCTGTTCAAAAAGAAGGAAAATATATAATTTTACCATTTCTTATGTTTGGGTCTTGGCACTGTGGCTTTTGTTTATGGAAAAAGAAAGGAGAGGAAAATACATTATTTTAACTTCACAAGATAATACCAAACTGAAATTTCCTTAAAAAGCATCTTTTCTTTTTCTTATAATTCAAATAGCTACTAATTTGGATTGATATAAGAAATAGTATTAATAGCTCTTTTAACATTATATGTTTTAGTGCATCACTAAGATTACATTATATAAACTCCCATCAGAATTTATTTTGTTCTGTGCCAGCACATGAATGCAGGAAATCTGTCATTTCATTATGGAAGTTCTTTTCTCTTGACAAATTCTTATCGCAATAAAGGAAAAGCATTCAGATTTACTTTCAGTAAAACAATAGCTCACACTTATTATTAAGCTCTATTATAAGGGCTTTCTGCACATTATTAGTTACTTTAAAACATTAACTATTCTTATCTGGAGTAAATTTCTACCATGTACTAACAAGGAATAATAGGAATATAAGTAATGTATCTGACTTCCAAATGTTTAAAGAAAAATTTATTTTTATCATTGTAGGCACTATTGGTCATGAATATTTTGATTGGTAGGTGCAATTTGGAAAGTTAACTATTTTCCTACTCAAATTATGTACATAGCTAGGACATCGAAGATGTTATGTTGCATTAAGTATCAAAAGTTAAAAACCTTGACTCTCTTTTTGTATTGTAAAGTATTTCAAACATGCAACAAGTACAGTGAACAGTATACAAAAACTACATACCCACCACTCAGATTTAATAAATATTAACATTACACTGTATTTGATTCAGGTTTTTATTAATTGATAGATGACTGCTTAGAAATATTCTTATTAGACCTTTTTCTTACAATGTATACACTTTTCTCATTATCAGATATGTGTTTAGCTAGATTTATTTCATGGTATTTGACGATATGGGAAGTTACAGAGTATGAAAACATTAGTATGGAGAGTATGGAGAAGAACTGGAGAACATGGAAAGGGATACGGAAAAGGTTAGTTTTTCAAGGAACCAAGCAAGATACATTATTTAAAGCAGAGCACATTAATAAATACGTATTCAAGTAAGATCTACGTTTTTTTTTTTTTTGTATTTTTCTGAAGCTAGAAACGGGGAGAGACAGTCAGACAGACTCCCGCATGCGCCCGACCGGGATCCACCCGGCACGCCCACCAGGGGACAACGCTCTGCCCCTCCGGGGCGTTGCTCTGTTGCGACCAGAGCCACTCCAGCGCCTGGAGCAGAGGCCAAGGAGCCATCCCCAGCGCCCAGGCCATCTTTGCTCCAATGGAGCCTTGGCTGTGGGAGGGGAAGAGAGAGACAGAGAGGAGGGAGGGGGTGAGGGGTGGAGAAGCAGATGGGCGCTTCTCCTGTGTGCCCTGGCCGGGAATCGAACCCGGGACTTCTGCATGCCAGGCTGATGCTCTACCACTGAGCCAACCGGCCAGAGCTAGTAATATCTACTTTAATACCATTTGAAACAAGCTGGATATGGCTAATATATTAACACGTATATATCTAGAAATGGGTCAACATACATACATGAATGTAGTCATAAACATGCACTATAGTAAAAATAAAAATTCTTAATATCAAGATGTTAAAAAATCAAGAAATTTTGTTAACAGTAAATATACTATTCCAAAAGGATTAACTTTGTTAACTAGAATTAAAATTTTTTTAAATTTTATTTATTCATTTTTAGAGAGGAGAGATAGAGAGACAGAAAGGGAGAGAGAGGAGAGAGAAACAGAGAGAGAGAGAAGGGGGAGGAGCTGGAAGCATCAACTCTCATATGTGCCTTGACCAGACAAGCCCAGGGTTTCGAACCAGCAAACTCAGCATTTCCAGGTCGACACTTTATCCACTGCATCACCACAGGTCAGGCCAGAATTAAAATTTTTTGAAATAATGTTTTAGAAAACTGTCCCTGCAGTGGTCACCAGACCATCTTCTTAAAATCAATTTCATGTAAGGAAACTAGAAGTAGAAACTGATATTATTATTTATTGGTCCAATGTCTTAAAAGTCTTATTTTCTATACATTTATATATTTAATGGTTATTTTAAAGCTTAAATGACAAAGATGTTCAATGTTTTTATTTTTAAAGTTTAATTATTTATGTGACAGTTAGCTTTACAGTTAGTGTATTCATTTTTTCTTTTTATAACCATAAAGGGTTCTCATATTTGCGTACATAGTAGAATGTTTTGCAGATTAGAGTAAAAAACTAAAACCCATTATTGCACCACCCTATTTAACATTTTATCAATGACTAATGTAGACAAAATAATGTACACTTAAAAAATAGGATATGTAGGCCCTGGTTGGTTGGCTCAGTGGTAGAGCGTCGACCTGGTGTGCGGAAGTCCTGGGTTTGATTCCCGGCCAGGGCACACAAGAGAAGCACCCATCTGCTTCTCCACCCCTCCCCCTCTCCTTCCTCTCTGTCTCTCTCTTCCCCTCTTGCAGCCGAGGCTCCATTGGAGCAAAAGATGGCCCGGGCGCTGGGGATGGCTCCTTGGCCTCTGCCCAAGGCGCTAGAGTGGCTCTGGTCGGGACAGAGCGACGCCCCGGATGGACAGAGCATTGCCCCCAGGTGGGCGTGCCGGGTGAATCCCGGTCGGGCGCATGCGGGAGTCTGTCTGACTGTCTCTCCCCGTTTCCAGCTTTAGAAAAATACAAAAAAAAAAAAAAAAAAAAAAAAAGGATATGTAGCTAATGTGTAAATGATGAAATAAGGATATAGACTAATTTCTAATTTCTCATGGAACTTTAATTAAAATAGTAAACTAATAAGATAGAACTGAAAGGAGGAAATAAAATTTTTCACCTAATTTTTAAATAAAATTTTAGTATGGGCAGTGTCAGCATATTTGTTTTTAAACAAACTAAGAAACAAAATACTTTGTTTTTTGGTTTTGTGTGTGTGTGTATGAGAGAGAGAGAGAGACAGAGAGACAGAGAGACAGAGAGGGAGACAGAGGCACAGATAGGGACAGACACACAGGAAGGGAAAGAAATGAGAAGCATCAATTCTTTGTTGCGGCTCCTTAGTTGTTCATTGACTACTTTCTCATATGTGCCTTGACCAGAGAGCTACAACAGAGCAAGTGACCCCTTGCTCAAAATATAAGACTTAAAGATTTGGGTTGACTGCAAGCCCAATATCATATGTTTATGTAACAGCACGTGCAACTTTCGGCTTTATTAGCAGTAGTAGTTATGGCACTCAGAGCAGAAGGATTAACTCAACGAAATCTCAGCTGGCCAGATCACACCTGTAGTGTTGCATTCAATTCTTAATGTCAGATTTAAAGAAGTATATTGAAAAGCACACAGAATATCATCGTGTTTAGAAACAATGTGGGAGGGGGAAAAATGTGCTTTCCTGAATCATGAAAATTTCTGATGTAAAAGGGTAGTGAAGTTTTTTTCTATACAATATCCAATAAGATATTATTTTAGACAAGTGAATATAACAAAGTTGTAGTTAGATTCAGATTTTAATTAAATATGAGGAAGACCGGTTTGGTGATTTGAATTGATTTAAATTTTATTTTTTAAATTTTACTTATTGATATTTTGAGATAGAGCGAGAAACATCAATTTGATTTTCCAGTTATTTATGCATTCATTCATTGTGCCTTGTATGTGCCCTGACTGGGGATCAGACCCCCAAACTTGGCGTGTTGGGATGATCCTCTCCAGCTGAGCCATAGGCCATAGGCCAAGGCTTCAAATTTATTTAAAAATAAAATAATAAAATAAGGTTATAGTTTTCCTGAATAATAATTTGTTTAATCGGCCTGAACTGGCGGTGGCACAGTAGATAGAGCGTTGGACTGGGATGCAGAGGACCCAGGTTCGAGACCCTGAGGTCGCCAGCTTGAGTGTGGGCTCACCAGTTTAAGCCCAAGCTCGCTGGCTCGAGCAAGGGGTTACTCGGTCTGCTGAAGGCCCTCAATCAAGGCACATATGAGAAAGCAATCAATGAACAACTAAGGAGCTGCAACAAAAAACTGATGATTGATGCTTCTCATCTCTCTTTGTTCCTATCTGTCTGCCCTATCTATCCCTCTCTGACTCTCTATGTCACTGTAGAAAAAAAGTTGTTTAAATGATTATATATAGTGAAGTATTTATTAGAGTCAAAGAGCTACTACATGAGAGTGTGTATCTTGTTTCTGAAGAGTGATGAGTAGTCAAAAATACTAGAATCTCAATCTCCTAAATGAGTGTGCCTTGGAGTCCTGTAATTGTGCTCTTTATGTGATGGAAACGTCCAAATATAGGTAAAACATAACTTTAAACTCAGATCTGGAGTGTATTCTGTCCAGAATAGAATGGTCACTTTCTCTTGAAAAGCAATTTTAAAGCTGTTATTCTCATGGATTAGTGTTATCCATTCTATATAACCTGAAGAGTTTATCAGAGATTCTTCTTGACAAGGGTTTAAGGTGATGTTAGGAAATCTTTAAGACATTTCATGAGGGATCTGAAGAATGTTCAGATTACTTCACCTTTGACTAAAAGGAAATGGTGAATGGATTTCAGTGCCTAAAATATTCTCCTTTGTTTCACATTTGCCTGAAATTCTAGAATTAGAGCTTAAATATATATAAATATAAATATGCTGTAAATACTTGCACTTTATTATGCCAGTGTTTGCAATTTTTTTAAATGTGTTTGGCTGGCCTCCTTTATCGAATGTTAAATCCTTAGAAGGAGATACAAATCTAGACATACAGCATTACACAGACCATGGCTCAAGCCTTGTTTATGCACTTTTAGACCTTGGACAAGCTATTTAAGCTCATTAACCTTCTGTTTCCTTATAGTAAAGTGACTCTCACTAATCCTTTTATAAATAGTAAATTTTGGGGGTGATGTTGACAGAAGGTTTTATGTTATTATTAAATTTATTGTGTGACATCAGTTAATGAAAATTTTTACTATTCTCTGCTCATTTACTTATAAATTGTGAAAGCTTACATTTGTTATTGATATTGCTCATTTATTAGTAAGAATGAAGCATACTGGGAATAGTGTTTCATGAGGGAGTAGGGCAAAGAAATAAAGTACTGAATACCAAAGTTGAAAGATAAGAAAAAGTCTTGGCCCTGGCCAGTTGGCTTAGTGGTAGAGCGTCAGCCTGGCGTGCAGGGGTCCCGGGTTCGATTCCTGGCCAGGGCACACAGGAGAAGCGCCCATCTGCTTCTCCACCCCTCCCCCTCTCCTTCCTCTCTGTCTCTCTCTTCCCCTCCCACAGCCGAGGCTCCATTGGAGCAAGGATGGCCCGAGCGCTGGGGATGGCTCCTTGGCCTCTGCCCCAGGCGCTGGAGTGGCTCTGGTCGCAACAGAGCGACGCCCCGGAGGGGCAGAGCATCGCCCCCTGGTGGGCGTGCCGGGTGGATCCCGGTCGGGCGCATGCGGGAGTCTGTCTGACTGTCTCTCCCCGTTTCTAGTATCAGAAAAATACAAAAAGAAAAAGAAAAAGTCTGGAGGATTGATGTGGAGTCTCTTCTCCCAATTTCTGACACAAGGCAATATTTTTTTCATCTCCAAAGAGAGCCATTCACATTGTAATCCATATGAAGGATGCCCTCTAGAGTTGTGCAGTATACAAGGTGAACAGTTGCATACATTGCCCTGTTTAGCCCTTTATTTTTTTAAATTTTTAATTAAATTTATTGGGATGACATTGGCCACAAAATTGTATAGGTTTCTAGTGGATAATTCTATAATACATCATCTATATTGCATTGTGTGTTCACCTCCCAAAGTCAGATCTCCTTCCATCACTATATATACTGCTCATAAAAATTGGAGGATATTTTTAAATGAAATATGAAGCAATAAAATATCCCCTAATTTTTGTGAGCTGTATATTTGATCCCCTTTAATTATTACTACTATCCCTAACACCTTTTCCCTCTAGTAACCACCATCCTGCTGTCTGTGTCTATGAGTTTCTGTTTGTCTTACTTGTTCATTTGTTGCTTACAATTTTATATCCCACATGAGTGAAATCATGTGATTCTCGACTGTTTCTGCCTAACTTATTTTGCTTAGCATGGTATTTAACCCTTTAAATCTATACTCATAACAGAATGATTATTCTAAAACCTAAACTTTTTTAAAAATTTATTTATTTTTCCCCCTTTTTAATTAATTTTAACGGGGTGACATTAATCAATCACACAATGGAGAAAAGAAAGCCTCTTTAACAAATGGTGCTGTGAAAACTGGAGAGCCACATGCAAAAGAATGAAACCCGACTACAGTTTTCCCCTTGTACTAAAATTAATTCAAAATGGAACTAAAACCTAAACTTAATTGTGTCACTCTGATTGATTCTCAGGAAAATGACACAAGGCCTGTTATTTTCTGACTTTTAGCTTTCTACTAACATCATCCCTCTCTCTCCAAAATGCAATAAAATTTCTATACCTTGGAGGGCATCATGTTATTCCACTCTTCTGTGCTTTTACAAGTGGGTATTCTCGGCCTGTAGCACATATCTTTTTCTCTTTTTATCTTAACTTCCTTTTCAATACAGTTGAGATATTGAATACTCTATTTAAACATTAACTATGCTCCCACAACATAGTTTAATCCATCATGCTTTTATCCAGGGATCCCCAAACTACGGCCCGTGGGCCACATGTGTCCCCTTGAGGCCATTTATCCGCCCCCGCCACACTTCTGGAAGGGGCACCTCTTTCATTGGTGGTCAGTGAGAGGAGCATAGTTCCCATTAAAATACTGGTCAGTTTGTTGATTTAAATTTACTTGTTCTTTATTTTAAATATTGTATTTGTTCCTGTTTTTTTTTTTACTTTAAAGTGTGTGCATAAGGATTTGTTCATAATTTTTTTTATAGTCTGGCCCTCCAATGGTCTCAGGGACAGTGACTGGCCCCCAGTGTAAAAAGTTTGGGGACCCCTGCTTTTATCAAAAAGCTTAGAATAGCATGCAAAATTTCCCAGAAGACTAAAGCTTCTTTTTTTTCTTTTTCTTTTTAACAGAGACAGTGAGAGTCAGAGAGAGGAATAGACAGGAATGGAGAGAGATGAGAAGCATCAATTATTAGTTTTTCGTTGCAACACCTTAGTTGTTCATTGATTGCTTTCTCATATGTGCCTTGACCAAGGGCCTTCAGCAGACTGAGTAACCCCTTGCTCGAGCCAGCAACCTTGGGTCCAAGCTGGTGAGCTTTTTGCTCAAATCAGATGAGCCCGCGCTCAAGCTGGTGACCTCGGGGTCTTGAACCTGGGTCCTCCGCATCCCAGTCTGACGCTCTGTCCACTGCACCACCACCTGGTCAGGCTAAGGCTCCTTATATTCAGGAACTATGTCCATTTTGACTGTCCCATAGTAACTGTCACTCAGAAGTTGTTTAAGAAGTATTGATTCAATGAATGCATAAATGGGGACAAACGTGTGAAATCTGAGCACAAAGAACTTTCATTTAACCTCCTTCACAATTTGGCTATGGTGTGTTCTTGCTTTAACTTGAGGATAAGTAGAATTCCAATACATATTCTGGAAAGCATACTTTGAAGATATTAAAACTGTTGAAACAACGTCTGAACTTTAAATATATATATATATATTAGATATATATCTTATTACTGATTATATGTGATAACAATACTTACCCAATGATAGAGCTACTACTGGTAAAAGGTCTGAATAACCATTTTGTGCTAAAAGGATTTTCAACAAAAGTTACATTAGAGAAGGAAAGTTTAAAAAACTTTTAAAAGCAAGAAATCTAGAAAGTAATGGAAATCAAGTTTATAATAAACTTGTTTAAATTATCTCTTAAATGTTTTAAGGTAAGCTTTAATGTTAATTTTTAACAAAAATATGACCTGGGACTAAAGAACTTTACAGCCAAAGTTCTAGAATTACTTTTAAGGTCTTAACAAAACTATATTAAAATGTTAAGCAGGCTATCTTATTTGTGTAGAAATCTTCACTAAATTCCCAAATAAAAACCTAATCTTTTCATCCAAAAGTAAAAGACTGACATGCATGAACCTTTATAATATTTATGTGGCACTAAATCTACACTTATTTAAAGGCTGACAATATTCTTCCTTCTGCATTCCCCTTGCTGCTCTTTTCCTTCTGCATTGATTGCATACCTAGAGATTTAAAGAGTTCTATGTTAAAATTTATGTAAGAACGTAAAATATATAATATCCTGACACCATAGCAGAGACTAATAAATAACAGTTGAAAGAATAGCAATTTCAGTAGACAAGTCATTTATTTTTAAGATATATAAGTAATTTTAGGGTTTCAGAAAAGACTTTTCACCGTTGCCACTGAACTCCAATTCCGTAGTTCAAGCTTATATTTCATGCTTTCATTAAAAGTTATCTTTGTAAAAAGTATAAAATAAAAACTCAGAAATGTCAGTATCTACTATCTTCCCCTCATAGGGTACTGGTTGGCACTCATCAGTCAATAGCAATCAAAATGGTGATTCTGCATCTATAACCATATTAAACTTCCGAAACGAGTTTTGGTTCATCTTGAAATACATACTTAACTGGAAACTTCCTGTACTTTTTCTTTGATGGTAATTTTTTTCTATTTGATCAGTAATTTCTTTTGCCTCCTGTGACAAAAGATAAAAAATTTGAAATAAAATATTAAAAACTTATCATGAGTAAATCCACAAAAAAAAGAAACTAGGAGTCATTGAATATGTATACATATTTTTGCCAGATATTGTAGTAGGTATATATATTATTTAGGTAATTTATTCTAATTTACAAAACAATTTTGGAAGGTCGGTAATAATTTATTCAGTTAAAGTTTTGAGTACCTGCTGTGTGTGGGTATAGTGCTAGTGGTGGGCAGTGCTGTGTAAAACAGTCACATCTTGCCCCTCAGAAAGCTCATATTCTAGAGTTCTAGATCACATTTTACATTTACAAATGAAGAGACAAACTTCAACAGACTTTCCAAAGGTCACAGAGCTAGAAAGAGATAAGATTGTGTTCAAACCCATGTCTGTCTGACTCTAAAGTCCTGCTTTTGACTGTAGTATTCTACATTACTTCTCACCAAATATATTTAATATCTGATTGATCATGGAACCATCAAAATACTTTATCAGATAAGGTAAAAATTTAGTTTTTATGCTAATTGTCATCATTTAAAATAAACTCATTTTTATTTAGTGAATTGTGCAACCTAAATTTTAATTAGTAACATAAGCCCTGTATTGTAATGGAGGGTAAAAATTTAGAGTCTCAGAAATTTTAAAATTGCAAGGTCAATCTTTGAATCATGGGTCTTTCAAACAGTCTTATAAATGCGCAGGAAATAAACATTTCGGAATTGCTTTTCTGACCAAAAATGGTGGTTCCAGCCAACAGAAATATATGACTGCTTTTTCTACTGCCAAGCCTGCCTTACATAAATTAGGTTTATTATGTACAGTGCATGAAGACGTTCTGTTTCAAACCTGTGCAGCTCTCTAACCTTTCCACTTTACCATGTATGCAGCAGGACTGTTAAGGAGGTTAGTTTATTTATGATAGAGTAGAAATTGCCTTTTGAAATGAACTTTGAAAGACCTGTAATAATGCTACAACCTCCAATTTAACCAGCAGCAACTCACAGAGGTAAAATGTGCTATTCCTCATCTTCTTAAAGCTGCACATCTGTCAAAGGAGAAGGTTATAATTAAGTTTCCTTGGAATTTTATGGAACTGCAAATTTTAGAGTATAGTCCAGCAGGATTCCACAACTCACTGAGATGAAAGACAGGTTGGTGTGGTTAAGAGAATCATCTTTGAAGTAAGAAAGATCCTAACTCCACCATTAAATATGCATGTCACTTTAATGAGATATTTAATCTTTGGAAGTCATCGTTTTCTCAACTGTAAAATGAGATAATATTTACTGTGTAGGATCATTCTGAGGATCCAATACACTGTAAAGCATTTAATCAGAGTATCTGGAATAGAGTAAATATGCCACTTAAATGATAGCTTGAAATCATCATCATCCTCATCACCATCATCATCCTTATCACCAGCATCATTATCTGCCTTCACCACCACCACCACCACCACCACCAATCTCTATATGCTGCTATTCAAGCAGTATGCATGGTGTGAAGGAGTAAGCCCTTCTCTCCCATCTGATCATGTACTATTTATCTTCCTTTGGCCACTAAGAACCAACTGAAAAGTCCACGTCTTTATTATATCCATTGGTAGCATTTTGTTGTCTTTCTTTTCCAAAGCCAGTATGAGATCTCACAATCACATTTAAGCAGAGAGGAATTATGCTTATCATCACACAGAATTCTTTCATATACAAAATGGCATTGCTGAGCTCCCAAATGGAAATACCTTCCTGCCAAGTTTCTATAAATGTCATTTAACATATTATTCATTGAGGTACATCTGATTTATAGGTAAGATAAATTGTCTGATATGGAATGCCTGCTTCTCAAGTAATTTATAAGGATGAATATAGTATCATCCACAAAGTATTCCTCTGGTATTTTCCATAGGAATAGAAATTTTACATTCTATATTTTACAAAACAAAATAAGACTAAAATTTTCTCACTAAAATTGAATTTTAACTTTTTAAATTGCCATTCTTTTTCTTGGCATCAGGAAAAATGTGAACCTACATTAAGTAAATTTTACCTACTTTAGGGCTAAGATATTATTTTAAGATTTAGGTATAAAAAAGCTATGATTAAAAGCAGAGGAAGAGAGGAAGAGCCTGACCAGGTGATGGCGCAGGGGATAGAGCATCGAACTGGGATGCAGAGGACCCAGGTTTGAGACCCTGAGGTCGGCAGCTTGAGCGCGGGCTCATCTGGTTTGAGCAAAGCTCACCAGCTTGGACCCCAGGTTGCAGGCTCGAGCAAGGGGTTACTCGTTCTGCTGAAGGCCCACGGTCAAGGCACATATGAGAAAGCAATCAATGAACAACTAAGGTGTCGCAACGAAAAAAACTAATGATTGATGCTTCTCATCTTTCTCCGTTCCTGTCTGTCTATCCCTATCTAACCCACTATCTGACTCTCTCTGTTTAAAAAAAAAAAAAGAAAAAAGCAGAGGAAGAAACTAAAGCTCTGATTAAGTAAACAATTACCCCCAAAAATAATAATAATTTTAACCACAGAAAGAATTTATGACAGCCTCACAAGTTGTTTTTGATGAACACTTTGTGTATTAGCTGATTAATCTGGCAACCTTAGAAATCACCTGTTCTGTTCTCTAGTGACAATGTTTGGGAGTCCTTAATATATTATCATAAATAATTTAATATACAACACATTAATCTCTCATATTGTGTAGGGTGGTCTACAGATGTCCATCCATGTGAAAATATTTTTTTCTACTTCATTTTGGATAATATTATGTGTCAAGATCTTGTTAAATTGAGCTGTTTATACATTTTTTACTGAAAGGCTGTTTCTTTCACCTTCCTATCTTTTTAAAGCCCAGAGTACTTGATTTGAACTAACAAATGAGTTCTAATTGCAGATTAAAACCTGGCAATTTTACTGTTTCATATGATTGATAATCAAAGAGGTTTTTTAATGGACAGTGAAAATCAATACATAAAAGTAATAGAAATCAGCTAAAATCTGTACATATTCACAAATCAAAGTAATTATACCAAAAAACTTTTGCCACATCTTAATATGAACATTTTATTACACTAAACTTATATATAGAATGAATGTTACTGAGACGATTGCTAAAATTCCAGTCTTTAATAGTTTTCTAAATGTAGTCCTGAAGTGAAATATTACCTTACCATTTCTAATGTTAGGAATTTGAGGACAAAATCTGTTTTAGGTGTTGATTGAATTATGAGTACTGTTTCACATGCTATAATTTTAGCATTGTCTACTGAAAGTTAGACTAACAAGAAATAAACAAAAATTGAGTAAAATAAAGATACAAACATCCTGAAATTAAGACAGCACTATATACAAGCTAATTATAAACAGGGAACAGTCATTTGGCGCAAACATGAAGATATCTGGAAAACAGGAAGTAAGGATCGCCTTAGTCTTACATAATGTGAAAGGCTGAATCCTCTACTAGCAATACACAGAAAAGAGGAGCTGACTCTTCCAGCAATAAGCAGTCGTTTACCAGTGGAAATGAGATTAGACAGTCTTCATTTTCAGTACACTCAGTTTATGGAAATTCACAAATACATAATTTGTCAAGTAGAAAACAATTTTCTTGTCATTACCTAAAGACATTGACAATGAAAATATTATCTATCCTTCCTTAGTTATGTACTATATTATAGGACAGATGGACTTTCTCATTTTTTAAATGGAGCATGTCTTATTGTTAGAACAGGAGATTCAGCAATCCAGAAAGAGTAACACGGAATTATACAAAGGAGTAAAAGAAAAAGAGTAAGTTTATAAAAATTGATTTAATATATGCTTTTCAATTTCTAGTTTTGTTTTTCAGAGTCACACGTAACATTTACAATTAGTTGTCTGTAATTTTTGTTAGACTAATCTTTTACATTATCATTGTAGCACACAGCTACACAGTATTCATGTAAGTGTTCATTCATAAAATAGTCTTTGAATGTCTACTTTGTGTTAAATGCTAAAGATTATTTAGTGTGATTCTTGCATACCTAAAAAGAACCCCATATTATTTATTAAACCATTTATTCAACATTGTGCCCCTTTTGCCTGGCAGGCACTGTGCTAACCATCAGAAATTGGAACACAAAAACAAAACTGCCCTATTCTCAGTCTAACAGATGAAGCATATACAATGAAGTATGGTACATACAGTGTATCCGTAAAGTCATGGTGCACTTTTGACCAGTCACAGGAAAGCAACAAAAGACGATAGAAATGTAAAATCTGCACCAAATAAAAGGAAAACTCTCCAGTTTCATACCAATTCAGTGCAGTTCGATGTGGGCTCATGCACAGATTTTTTAGGGCTCCTTAGGTAGCTATCCCGTATAGCCTCTACAGACTTGTCACTGTCTGATGGCCTACCAGAACAGGGTTTCTCCACCAAACTGCTGGTTTCCTTCAACTGCTTATCCAACCAAGTAATGTTATTCCTATGTGATGGCGCTTCGTTATAAACGCGCGGATATTCACATTGCAGTTTGGTCACGGATTCTAATGTAGCGAGCCACAGAACACCCTGAACTTTCCTCTGTACCATCCACATCTCGACTGGCATGGCCGTGGGCTGCTCCGCTGTATACACGGTGTTATATCATCATCTGCACATGTGCGCATGCTGACACATCATCCTACAGAAACTGGGAGGGTTTTCCTTTTATTTGGTGCAGAGTTCACATTTCTATTGTCTTTTGTTGCTTTCCTGTGACCAGTCAAAAGTGCACCATGACTTTACGGACACACTGTACTATCTTGGCAGCATACTCTGAGAATGATAGGAATCTATAAGAAATATATATAATATAAATACTCTAGATAGTCAGGAAAAGCCTCATGAAAGTTGATTAAGAGTTAGTCGAAAGAAGGGCTGTGGAGGACTTTCCAGGTAAAGCTACCATGTATAAAAGCTTAGCATAATCTTAATTCAGTGAAAGAGGCAAAGAATGCTGGTTAGAAAATGACTTGAGGTGAACAGAAGTCACATCAGGCAGGTTCTCTTTTTATTTTTAATTATTTATTTATTTTTAAGTGAGAGGAGGGAAAACAGTGATACAGACTCCACGTGCACCCTGACTGGGATCCACCCAGCACCCCCACCTGGGACTAATGCTCTAGTACTGAGCTATTAGCACTTGAGGCTGATCCTCTGTGCCTGGGGCCTCACCCAAACTAATTGAGCCACTGGCTGCAGGAGGGGAAAAGGGAGAGAAATGGGGCCTGGGGGTGCGGGAGAAGCAGATGGTTGTTTCTCCTGTGTGCCCTGACTGGGAATCAAACCTGGGACTTCCATACTCCAGGTCAACACTCTATCCACTGAGCCACCAGTCCGGGCCTGGTTCTCATATTTTTATGATACTATCCTAAAGCTTTTGAGGGATCTTAGATTGGGAACTAATGTCATTAGCTCTACAATTTGGTAAGATTATTATTATTTTTTTAAGTTTTTTAAGCTGGAAACGGGGAGAGACAGTCAGACAGACTCCCGCATGCGCCCGACCGGGGTCTACCCGGCACGCCCACCAGGGGCGAAGCTCTGCCCCTCTGGGGCGTCGCTCTGCCACGACCAGAGCCACTCTAGCGCCTGGGGCAGAGGCCAAGGAGCCATCCCCAGCGCCCGGGCCATCTTTGCTTCAACGGAGCCTTGGCTGCGGGAGGGGAAGAGAGAGACAGAGAGGAAGGAGGGGGGGGTGGGTGGAGAGGCAAATGGGCGCCTCTCCTATGTGTCCTGGCCGGGAATCGAACCCGGGTCCCCCACACGCCAGGCCGACGCTCTACCGCTGAGCCAATCAGCCAGGGCCTGGTAAGATTATTTTTGATACCAATGCATTTAAATGTTATTCTGGTAGCATTCAGGTAATAGATGAATTAAAGGCAAGAGACTTGAGGTAGAAGATGAATTAGGATATTATGACAACAACACAGATAAAATATGAGCTGGACCACGTGTTGTAGAGATTCAGAGGAAACTGCTGTTGTGTTATGCCCTCAGAGAGGCTTTTGTTCACACCCCCTATAAATTAGGTACTCCCCTTCCTATAAGTGACCAGTATTTACTGCCATAGCCTATGTTTCCTTTCTAATGTTTACTAATATTTTTAATAATTTTTTTACTTACTCATTTATCTCACTACTACACTATAATATAACCATAGGCTGACTCATATATGCTGTGTCCACAGTTGTGTTTGCAATGCCTAGCTATATTTGACACACAATAGGTGCTTGATAAATACATATATATATATCAGTATCAATAGTTATTTATTTATTAACATATTTATACAACAAAGGATATTCTTTTATTAAATTGAGACAACTAAATATGTGGTGTAACCAACCAATCACTGACATAGGAAATAGAGGAGGAGCAGCAGATTTTAGGTGAGGTATAGATTGTATTTTGAGTCCATAGAGTTGGTTTCACTTAGAAGTCATCACTATGTAAAAGCAATTGCACTTATGTTTGTGAAATTCATGAGACAGGGCCAGGCTAGAGATATAGATTTGTGTATTTATAAACTAAACCAGAGAAGGTTGCCCAGTAAGAGTAAGGAGAATAAGAAGGTGGCACCATGCAGCATAACACAGCTGCAGTAAACGCAATAGCATTTATCAGGACGACGTCAGAGAAGGAAAATAGTAAATCATCCCATGATTCCAAGTAGAAACTGAGACAGGGACTACCCAAACTAACCAAGAAATACTCAAAGTACCTAGAAAAGTTGTTCACTTTTTAAAAGGAAGCTAGAACAAAGCCACCTGAGTAGGCACGACACCACAGTGCTCTGGGAGCTGAGGGACTAGGCTGGAGCAGCACTCTAGAACAGTGATCTCTGTGGGGCGAGCATGTTGGAAGATGATGAAATGGTGGGCTAGATAGGAACCTCTGGGAGACACCTGTTCGCCTTTTTAAAGAATTGGGAATTCAACTAGTAGATAACGAAGAGACATTGAAGGATTTTAAGAAAAGAAGTTTGCTACATATATTTGGGAGGTGAGTGCGTGTTTAGGTTCAAATGTGTTGTTACATAACTTCCACAAGACTGGGAATCAGGAGACCTGAGCTCACATCTTAACTGTCTTGGCTCTTAACTAGCTATCTGATTTTAGATCAGTCAAATAATTTGTTTCAGTTTTGTTGGTATTTTAAAGTTATGAATTCAGCTGGATTATAATGTCCCTTCTTGCTTTAAAATTTTGCAGTTGTTGTAGGTGGCATGGAAATGGAATTTGACATATACTAGAAATATGAAGTCATTTTATTTACCAATAATGGGCAAAAAAAAAAAAGTCGGGTTCATATTATAATTAAGAGAAGACTGGTGAAAACTATAAGGACAACTGAAGCAGTATTTCAAACGATGGGACAGAAGTAGAAATGTGAAGTTAAAAACAAACTAGTAAACTAGTAAAATGTAGGTTTGAAAAATTTATCAGAATGGAAGAGGAACTTTTTATGAAAATTCCAGACATCTCATTACTTTTCGACATAGTAACTGGAAAACAAGGGTTAACAGAATCAGAAGAAATTCTTAAAGGTTACTATGCATTCAGTTTCACTTCATCTCTGGGAATTTCACACTTATTCCAAAGGAATACATGGCAGAAATTAGTCTGAATATGCTCCCCAAGGAAGGCTTTATAAGTAAGCTATATTTCTTTCAATTTTTATTTTTAATTCAAGGACAATATCAGTCAGATTAGACAGGCTGGTAATGAAGTGTTTAACACTTCATTAACCTTGATTCTCAAAACCATGTGTTTATTTCTTGCTCTATCATGTGTTGTCCATAGTGCTTGAGCTTGGGGCTCTGCTCTGTAGTGTCCTCACTTCAAGATATATGGTAGAACAGTTGCCATCTAAGGCATTGCCAATCATGATGGCCGAGGGGAGGAGAACTCTGGTGGGTTTCACCTTGGCAATGAAGTACCACACCCTGAAAGTAGCACACATCACTGCTCCTCATGACTCATTGGCCATAATGAGTGTCATACTCCCACCTAACTACGGAGGAATCAGGCAGTTGTGATCCCTTCATGTGACCAGAAAGGAGAGGAGTTAGAAATATTTTGCAAGCGGCACTAATGACTACCTTTCTAGTCATTATAGGGCAAGAATTGTTACTCTCATCAGAGTAAAAAAAATATGTTCATGTCATTCTCAAGGGAGACAACCAGAAAGTTCCATCCAGGCAATGTCTACATGTTGCACAGTACTTTTTCTCATTAGGGATTTTATTAGTGTGCTTTAGCTGCCATAACAAAGCACCACAATCTGGGTGGCTTAAACAAAAAGGATTTATTGTCTTACAGTTCTGGAAGGAAAAATCTAAGATCAAGGTATCTACAGGGTTAGGTCCTTCTGAGAACTGAGAGAGAGAATTTGTTCTATCATTTTTACCTAGCTTCTGGTTGCATGGCAATGTTTGGTACCTCATGGCTTGTAGAAACATCACCCCAACCTCTGACTTCATCTTCACATGGCATTTTCCATTTGTGCATGCTCTCTCCAAATTTTCCCTTTATATAAGGACACCAGTTACATTGTATTAGGGCCACCCTAAAGATCTCATCTATAAATAATGTCGCATTTTGGGGGGAACACAGTTTAACCCATAATAAGGAGTGATGTGCAGTAATTTTCTTTATCAGATGTGAGTGTGGCTCCTATTGATACAGAGACCTCTAAATGCAAAAGACATGTTACCAGCCTTCCTATCCTCTTACAACTAATACACAGTACACGTACACATTCACACACCATTGGAAATGGGAAGGACCCGCACAGCAAACACTGTCATTTGGAAAGGGAAGAAAGGAAGTCACACAGCATGACTAATTTGAATCAAATCCAGAGTTGTCCTGGGAAGCAATTTTGAGGTTTCTTATCCTGAAATGAAATGCATTTTTATTAGACCCTGATTCTGTTTTCTGGGAGAAGGCCCTGTTCTATTGTTTTCTGGCTCCTGGTTCTCTGGCTCCAACCTCAGAGGCGCCTCCTGGTCTGACTGTTCTCCAGAACCACCTATGAAGTGCATGCTCTCCTTCGGGGTTGAGTGCCTTTATTTGATTACTTCCTACCCATAGCTATTTAAGAGTTAAAGGTTTGTATCAGGTACTGAAAAATGGGTCTTTTGATAGTAGAACCCTCTAAAAAATATTGCTCTTTGTTTAAATTCATCCCATTCCAGTTTGCATACTAATAACTACATTTGTTCTTGTTTTTCTGGATCATAATGCATCTTAGATTTGGTCTATCCTTTAGGCCTATGTTTTTCATTTCTAGTTTAGGTGCTGATAATGTGACACTACCAGGCTTTGTTGGGACAACCTAGGAGATTTTCCATTAGAAAAGCATCTGTAGTCTCTTCTCCCTGTGTTATTTTATCCCACTAAAAGAATATTTTGAGTGCTACCACCTTAATTTGCTTTAGCTCTATGACATCTTAATTCATTCAGAGGATTTAACAGTGGGTGCAATGACCATATTCTTGAATAATCCTTATGAGCACTATGTTGTAACAGGCATCTTGAGCTCAGCTTCCTTCTCAGTTTGTTCTTTTGCCATTTGTGAATGGGAAGTATTCATCTTTTCCTTGTTCTTGGCATTTTCTATTCCCTTATCTTCTTCCCTGTACATGATACCAGTCTCCTGAGCTCATCTGTCTTGTCTGTCCTACCATGTCCAGTGCTAAAGCCAACAGTAACCAAAACATGCTACTCACATCCTATTTAACAATCTCTCTGCTACAGCAACAGATTCATTAGGTCTATCATCCACCTCCCCAGATAGTGGAGGTGACAGTGCTGCTATCTGAGCACTTCTCCATCCCATGGACCATCTTTCTCCTGTCCTCTCCAGGCAGGCTCCACATCACCTACCACCAAGTCCCCAACCCATTGCCACATGTATTAGGGAATTGTTATAGCAACATCCCACTTTTATGTGTCATTTTCTGAATACCTTTTTATTATGCAGTTAGCAGTGTATACCATGATTCAGAGTTGCACCTTAGTTAATGCTTTGTTAAAAATCAAAGTAAGGATCTTAGACTTAATCTGTAGTTCAGAGAAAGCAACTGAAAAACCAAGTCAAAATGAGGTGGGCAAAGACCTCTACGGCAGGAAGAAAAGCATCTACTGAAAAGCTTGGCTTAGAGTTTATTCATTCATAGAGAAATTGCATAAGAAACACTTAACTATTTGGGATGAAGAAATGAAAACATGTATATTAGATAAAAACTTAATAACTATAAAAATAAAATATAACAAAATTACATAGCATTAAAGAAGTCTCTAGTCAATTGAGTTAAATTCACTGCACCCTTATTGTACTTATTACATAATAAGCCATTTCCTGGGGACTTCTATGCCAGTTCCACTGAGTTCATGATTTGAGGATAGCAGATTGTGGACAGGGAGAAAAGAGTTGTAATTCCTGGGGTTCAAAGAAATGGCTCCTTTCCTCAAAACTTAAAAACACACACAAGGGACACTCATAAAAATAAAGAAAACAATATTGCATTTTAATGGTTTGACTGCAGTGGGTTAAAGTTGAAGCAAAGAAAAATTAGACTGAAATCATGAGGGATAATTTTATAGGAGCTGGTGGCCTTGAAGGATGAATAATAGAAAGGATCACTTCAAAATCCAACTCTGTAACTGTACTGGTAATATTAAAAATAGTGTAAGGTCCAGCCTGACCAGGCAGTGGTGCAGTAGATAAACCATTGGACTGGGACCCAGGTTCAAAACCCCAAGGTCACCGGCTTGAGCACTGGCTCGTCTGGCTTGAGTCCAGAGGTCACTGTTTTGAGCAAGGGATCACTTGCTCACTCTACCCCCCCCCCCAGTCAAGGTACATATGAGAAAGCAATCAATGAACACCTAAGGAGCCACAACGAAGAACTGATGCTTCTCCTCTCTCTCCCTTCCTATCTGTCTGTTCCTGTCTATCCCTCTCTCTGTCTTTATCTCTGTCACCAAATAAAAAAATTAGTGTAAAGTCTAAAAGCATGTAGTCAACTAAGTGCTGTGATCATAGCACTCAATGAACTAGTAAACATTTTGATAGGCAGGGGCTTTCTGAATCTCTTCTGTTTCTATTCCTATTGTTCATACAGCTAGGAAAATTACTGCAAATTATATTTGGCTACTTATTTTTTGTCACAACAAGAGCAGTAGTGTGTGCAAAATCAGAGGTGTAGATGCACAACCTTTTTTTTTTTTTGCACAGCCAGTTATTAAAGTAATGCTCCTCCACCCCCTCTCCACACACCCACACATTGCTTTTTTGACAAATACACAAATAAGCAAGCATTTCTTAAAAGTGACAGCTAATGGTAGAAATTAACCTCCTGAATCTGGCTCTGGCATTTTCAAAACTACTGTAGATAGTGGTGGGATATGAATAATAAATGGAAAGAAGGGTGACACGCCCTCCTACTGCTTTCAGAAGTAAATAGAGGGTTCCACTATCAGAAAATTACAGCCTCTAGGTTTGTTTATTGCTGAGATTTTCAAACAACCTTCCTTACAATGAACTAATTTGGTCTGGGGAAAAAATAGCAAAGACATTTTGAAAAATATGAAAGGCACTCATAATACTGGACTTCACCACCAGTAGAATAAAGGCAAACTAGAAATAGTTTATCACCATGACAAACACTAAATTTCACCAGAAGAGCAGAGAAAAATCTAATGCCAAATGGAATGTTTATTGCCCAATATTTTCATCCTCTTATGACTCTGAGGTTTTATTTGGTGGTGGTGTTTATTTGTTTTGGCTCTAGTTTTGTTTTGCTAAAGGGTCATCGAGGAACATCAGCATCTTTAATATTGATACAGGTTGTCATATGAGAAATTTAGGAGGAACCAAGCAGAACACGTTTCACAGCTTAGAGCCACCTCGCCTGGTGCCTTTTTTTTCTCCTGCTAGAATTTATTGTTTAACCAACCAATACACACATCCATAGACAGCAGCATAACAGAGTTTGCAATCTTTTCTTCCTTTGAAATTGAGCCTGTAGTATATAAATACACATATTTCTAAATGTAAAGTAGAGAGAGAAATTGTAAAATACGGGAATTTTAAAGTTGGGTATAGCTTCATTGACTAACAGAATAAAGAAGAGATGGTCTTTTGAAAAACTTAATTCTATATTCTAAAAATGTGTATTTGGATTATTTAGAGAAATTAATAATTTTTCATACTCTTAGCAAGTCTGTTGACTGAGTCTAACACTGTCTTTACAAAAGATATTGCCCTCCAAATTAAGGCCTAATGGAAATATCCCTCTGTGATATGTTGCTTTAAAAATGGATATAAAAGAATTTTATTTTGATAGAAATAGTTACTTTGTAAATAATACATGCTGAATTATTAGTTGTTGAATTTATTTTAAAATATTTCAGAACAATGAAGTAATAAAATTATAGTGATAACATGTCCTTATATAGTAAATTATGGAACTTCCATGGTTCAAGCTAGAATCTGAAGCAATATTCATTGCAAATGTACAGATTGATATTTGTAGCAACATGTTTGCAACTGTAGACTTTTTCATTTTTGTGTTTGCTCTTGGCTATCTGTAAGTGGAAATATTTATTCTGCTATGACCCTCAATTGCACTTGCAAACAAGTGCTCTATTGTGGGATGAAGTTCATGGCAGAGTATAGAGGAAGTACATTTATAAATAATATTCTCCCACAATTTCATAAGTGGAGGAAGAAAAAGATGGTTTTAGTAATCACTAAAACTAAAATATTCCTAAGAAACTACCCCTTAAGAAACTCTTGAATTCTGCAGAATGGTTTGAGTATTGCAGACTTATTTCCTGATTCTTCCCATTTTCCCTTCCCCGCCATTGTCTGAAAACTGGTTTTCACTTATGATTTATTCAGATTTTACCAAACTTAGCCTCTGCCAGAATGCTGATTTTGCCCTTTAGCAAAAAAAATATCAGATTCTGAAATGCTCTCCTCACGCCTGCTTTGCCTTATTCATGATGTACATTTTTTAATATAGAAACTATAAATGTACATATATCTATATAAATATATACATATTTCCCATATTTCTGTAGTTTTGATAAGTAAATAGTTGTGAGTTAGATCAAAAACTATAGCTGTATAATGTGTCTGGTGATTTCTAGGCGGTCCTCAAGGAGTTAATTTATCCTACCTTAATTTCTATGAATGATTTCATTAAGAATGAGAGAATTGAAAAAAGTCTCTTTGAAATGATTTCAGTTAGAAGACAGTACACTATAGAGGTTAATGGGTAAGAGAACAGAGTATGGGGTCCGAGACTGCCTGGGGTCACATCCTGGCCCCATTAGTTACTGCTTCTGTGACCTTGGGTAAGTAATTTAAATTCTACTAGCTCATCTATAAGATATACCGTATGTAATGTTAGTACCTTCTTGCCAGGGTGCTGTTAGGACTGAATGGCATATTCTATATACCATGCTTAGACTAGTTCCTGACATAAGATAAGCCCTGAATAAATGCTAATATTTAATTTCCTAGTATAATTATTATTTGCTTTGTTTTCATTGATCAATGAAAATTACTTTAAGAAGCTACTCATGTTAAAAAAACAGGTTTCTTTATTTTTATAGCCTACAAATATTAGGAGAAAACAAATGGTGTGAGATTTGTATTAATTCTAATGTAACATTAGAACAAGAGCTTACGTCTGTGGAGAACTAGGAAGTATGAAAGAGGTCTGACTGATGAGCACAGAGGTACAGCTGATCGCTGAAAGCTGTTCTCAGCCAATCTTTTAATGATCGCAGTTTTCTAGTACAAAAAAGGGCTTCTTTGTGAAGTGGTAGAAGCCCTGTTGCTTTTAACAAAGGACAATCCAAAGAAAGATCTTTCCTGGTTAGCGAGGTCACACAGATGGGCGGAGTCCCTTGTCAAATGGATGGCCCCTGATTTAGCAGTTCCAGAAATTGGCTTTTGAGAGAGAACCTAGAAAACCAAACGCTGAAATACTTACACATGAGAGACTTAGCTATGAGTCAGAATCCCAATTGTTGATCAGAAGCAGTGGAAGAGAAATTCGCTTCAATGTGATTGTGACACCCTTAAGCGTCTTATATCTCTAGGATGTTTTCATCTACATAAGGTTTCGCAGCATCCTTCTCTACTATCAGAAATTCCTACTTCACATCGACAGGTTTTACACATATTGATTATTCCATACAATGATCAACCGGTATTCCTAACTGGATGCAGAATGTCAGACTCCTGATTAAAATATTCTTTCTTGCAGACCAACTTATAAGACTGGTGTATATGTGTTTATTTGTTCTTTTTTACATTACAACCCTAGGAATAACTGCAAAAAGCATTGCTATGAATAGGATATGTTTTATGTTGGCTCAAAGTCAGACTAGTTCTTAGACAAGATAGGCCTGCTTTGTCCAATGGCTCTGTCTCAAGCATGCCATTCAAATTCACAGTGTCTTTTTTTTTTCTGGTGATTTTCATCGTTTGTCTTCTTGCTTCCCTTCTTCTAAAAAAACACCTGTTTTCTGGACAATTTTAGAGTCTGTTTTTTCAATTTCTTTGTTGTAAGAAAAGTAATTTTTTTTAGTTTTTAAGTAAATTTCACTTAAAACAGTTATAATTAGATAAGGCATTCTTTGCTTTGATGATTTATTTAAACTTTCTAGAAAATAGACCTTTCTGCTCTTTATTAAAGGCTTAATTTAAAAGTACAAATCTACTAAAGGTTCCTTGATCTGCTTCTTTCTCCAGCTACTATAAGTGGGCCTTTTCCTTAGCCCGGTTCTGCCAGCGCCTCCCAGATTTCTTAGTTTTCATTTTTAAACCAAAGCTTCTAAAAAACAGTAGTTAGCAAGTGACAGGTGTTTTTAAAAACTTGCAAAGTTTGTATGTGCAGGGAAGATGTAGCCTCTACATCAGCGGTTCCTAACGACCTTTTGTTCCTGGGAGCTGTTAGAAACCCTGGCGACGTCCTGGAGCTGTGGTGCGGTTAGACTTAGCTCCTACTTGGTATTTTTCAAATGTACTTTTTGAGTTTTTACCTTTATGTTCTTACAGATTTATTATTAGAATTTTTAAGATTCACCTCAGCTCCAATAATAGGTTATTTTCCTTGCCTCGTCTTCCCATTCCCCCTTCTGCCTTATGCAGAACAACATAGGTCATTCCGTATCTTGAGAAGCTGCAGGGTGCACATACCTGCCTTGCATTTGCCACAGCCATCTGCCCCTGAGGAATGTCTAAGTAATTCTCAAAATCTCTTGAATCTTATTTTTCATGTATGGAGGTAATAATACCCATTTACCAGGCTTTGTTGACTATTCCCTGGGATAATATGTGAAAATGCCTAGCATGCTACTAGATACATGATAAATGTTCTGTAAACCCCTGCTGTTCTCCTTCAGCCATGGTAAGTTTTTGTTTGAATTTTTTTGTTTGTTTCTTTAGTCATGACATTCCAGTTGCGACTTTGGTTGGTGCGTTTTTCTTTCTGTGCTGTGCTTGTCTTTCCATTTCTTCAGTTCTTTCTTTTATTCCTTCCACAGCCATCTATTAAAAACTTAACACCCTGCTAGACAATGAGGACACAAAAATAAATAATGCCACCCTCACCTTAATGGAGTTCCCAGTTTCACAGGGAAAATGTTCATACATTATAGAATACAGAAATTAAAATGTGGAGATGTGCACAGGGGACTTGCAAAGCAGAGCAGAGATGGACCAACAGTGGACTCCTGGAGGAGGGGAATTGCAGGTTAACCCATAAAGGATAGGGGATTGTGCTAGACAAGCAGATGTGTCTTGTGTAAAGGATCCACGGGGATGACCCAGAGGCACAGAAGCAAATAATCTGTTGAGACAAAGAAACCACAAATATTTTATACGAAAGAAAAAAAGAATAGCAAGAGTTGAGGTGAAATGAAAGGGGGGGGGGGGTAGAGCTCAGTTATACAGCCCTCAGTTTGGATGTGCCACTCTCCTACTGAGTTAGTGGTAGCAAATTTTCTTTTTTTCTTTACTAAAAAATTTTGGTAATATTTGTTAATAAAATTATGTAGGTTTCAAGGGTTTCAAGTGTACATTTCTATGATACATGACAAATTTTCAAATTATGCAGCTCTCCCATTATTTCTTCTCATCAAACCCCAGCCACCCTTGTGTTTGTAAGTGACCTCAATATTTCTACTAAACGAACCATGTCACATTCCTCAAATGGGTTGCAGAAGAATTAAAGGTTTACTAGTTAAAAGAAAGCTACTGAAAAAAATTTAACCTAGAATTTAAACAGTTATATATGTATGTGCTTTAGAATCACTCACTTGAATTACATGATGAATGGATTTTCATGAGCAATTACAACTGGAAAATAATGGCATTAAATATTCCTTTCAGAGTTAGACTGAGTAAGATTTTTTAAGATGTAAAAAAGCAAAACTTTAGGAAAGTTAAAGAATTAGGTTGGAAGCAATGCATCTAAGCAGTACAAAGATGGCTAGTATTTACTTAATAGACTTATCCTTAATTTAATATATAAAATTGTTTTCCAGAAATCTTTTTAATCTGACAATGGTCTGACTAGATAAGTACGAGGTACCAGTGATATGGATAAAATTGTAGGCTCTCATTCAAATGTGTATTCTTTTACCTTAAAAAGTAATCCTTTTGGAGCCTGGAAAAGGACTGATTAATCGACTTTTAATGAGGTCATTTACTCTTTACTATTCTAAAGCTCCCCCACTTCCAGGAACAGATTAAGTATTGTCAGTATTCAGCTTCTCCCTTATAAATAAAAAAAGCCATAGTAGGTATAATAACTTAAAATTTCTGTGCCCTTTTATATTATGTGCAAATATTAGGGTAGTTTTTTTTTAAAATTAGTACTTCTGTAAAAGATTTGCTTTGGATGGCGTTTCTTCTATAATTCTTTTTTTCTTTTACAGGGCTGCAGAAATTCAGTATACCCATTTGCTTTTTGTTCACTAATTTAGAAAAAAAGACATTTTTCATGGAATATATCTAAGGCAAAATAACTTAACTTATCATATAATTTCAACATTGAAAAAACCTGTCCATCTAAGCTTCCAGTTAACTATTGAAAGACATCTGTATAATATGTAAGTTTTCAAGCCAATGAATTCAGCCCCTGGCTGCGGACTTGTTCTCAGCAAAAACACGGGGTGTTTATTTGCAATGATCAAAGAGAGCATGTGTTGAATCCGACGGCACATTAATAATTTTCTTTAACACCTCCAGTCTCAGAATAAATGTTCTTCAAGCCCTAAAACACAAATAGAAAAGGCTTTCAAACCTCTCTTTAATGTAATGATCTATACAATCTCTAAATGGAATTGGGAGAGCAAGGACCAGATACCCCTGCTGCACTAATGCTAATACTGTTTGGGATCAGACAAGAAATAGAGATCATCCTTTTTAAAGGTTGCTTTGCTCCTGTCCTTCTCCATAACTAAAAGTTGGAGCTTTTTTGCCAGGGAAGAGGGGAGAGCAAAGTTGGGGGTGGAAGGGAATGATGGAGAAAGCAGTGGGGCAGTTGTTTTTCTGTGCCTGCTGACGTCAACCAAATTGCCAGATGGCATTTGAATGCTCTGCAGAAGACAGGAGCCTTTTATTGCAGCTGTCACATGGGGTATCATTCATTTGCATTCCCAGAAGTGGTCTAAAGCTTTCCCTAACTGCAGGAGTAATGAGGGCTCTGTACCTTTAGAGACCCAGAGGGCCTTTTGTAGGATGTTGTTACCTTAAGTGGCTCTGATAAGGCACACATGCTCAGAGAATGGTGTGTTTCACTGTCAGCTTCAGAGAGCCATGAACTGCTCAGCTTCAGTTAGGACTATAATATGATCATTCAAAATCTCTTTTCTGCAGAAGGTCCTTTGTGGACCCTGACAGCCTTGCAAACACACTGGGCAGCACCGGAAGGGTCTAAAATGGTAACAACAGGTTATTCAGGCGAAAGCAGAACAAAACACAGGTTCTGTGCCCTGACTCCAGGACTGAAAAATACCTCGTGTACAACAGGCCTGTGCATACAGGAGCACTTCGAACTCACCATCGTGCCCTGTGCTGCCTTGTCGTCCCCACACAATTTGAAGGGACAGAAAAAGGAACTTTGAGAAAATCTGTGGGCCAACTTGTAAAAGAAAGGAGCTCTGAAACACCCAGAGCTGCTCTCAGAAACTGGCCCAGGGTCATGCTGACCTGTCCCCTATACTCCTCAGACGTTCCCCCACCAGAAGTTTTCATGTTTTACTTTACTCGAATACCTGGAATTTCACAAACTTTTAATTCACTGGGTTATCAAGTACATTCTTTTTATAATGTACCTATTTCTGAGACAGTTCATTGGATTGGGTCATTTCCACAGCCAATTTGAGAATAAAAAGAAAAAAAAAATCATCAGGTACTTATACCAGAGTTTTTGTCGTTGTTCCTATCACTCGTACTACCTGCAGTAAATGACAACAGTTTAAGATTGAGCTGAGAGCTGTGTTCCCAGGTCGCTTTCTTTCTCTAGCTTCCTATAGCTTTGATGGCAGCATGTTGAAATGAGAAGCATCTAGTATGCCAGAGGGGTTATAGGCTCGAGACTAAAAATGCTAAAAAATTAGCTGCTATCTAATACCTTGTTTTAGCCTTATACCTACACTTGAGTGATAATAGCACATTTAGAGTGGGATTGATCATCTCAGTTTAGTGGAAATATTTTGCCATCTTGACAGTGGCAATACACAACATGGATGTTAAGACTACCGGCTCAAGCCAGACCAGGCAGTGGCGCAGTGGATAGAATATCAGAATGGCATGTGGAGGACCCAGGTTCAAAACACCAAGGTCACTGGCTTGAGTGTAGGCTCATCCAATTTGAGCACGGCTCGTCCAGCTTGAGCTCAGGTTCACTGGCTTGAGCATAGGATCATAGACATGACCCCAAGGTTGCTGGCTTGAGCAAGAGGTCACTCGCTCTGCTGTAGCCCCCCGGTCAAGGCACATATGAGAAAGCAATCAATGAACAACTAAGGAGACTGAGGAGCTACAACTAAAAATTGATGCTTCTCATCTCTCTCCCTTCCTGCCTGTCTGTCCCTCTCTCTGTCTCTTTTTCTGGAGAGATGAACAAACTCAAAGTGGTTTTCTGTGTACCCTGCTATGCTGCAAATGAAACAAACAAATACAGTCGCTCTTAGTAATGCACACAAGGCTCAGATGTGAGCATTTCCCAAAATTAAATAGTAAAAGTAAAATCATTGGGGAATGTGTTCATCTCATTTTAATTTCACTTTCTAGCTCTACTTTCGGGTTTAGGGGTAGTTAGGAGATGATGATGAAGATGATGAAAACCTCAAGCAGCACCTTTCAACTTCCTCAGACCCCGTTTTCCCTTTGCGTTAGGGGGAGGGGCACGGGATGGGTATGCTCAGGTTCTTGTATTTATGAGAAGATCCAGATCTGAGAGGTGGCCTGAGGTCAGGAACAAAAACATAAAACTAACAGTAAAGAATCACTCTTAGGAGAAAGGAAGTATCTGGAGACACAATCCAGACGGGTAGCGGGAGGGGAATAAAAAGGGAAGGGAATTAAAAGGGATGGAAATAAAAAGGAGTGGAATAATTACACCGTACCGGCAGTACCAAGGTGGTAGGCAGATGGAATCAAGATCAGAAATGTATTCATAAATGAGTATTTCCTGCCGGGTGCATATACTTGGGTCCACCTCTCAGGAGTTACGCAGCCCTGGCAGGTCTGTCACAGGTTGTGTTCCTGTTCCCTCCAGAACAAACCTTAGGAAAGCAGGAGTGGTAACTGCAGTGCCCACTTTGCACGCCCTAGCTCCTGGTTCACTTGGAGAGCACAGAGCACTTGTCCCAGGCATAAGTGTTGCCATTGTCAATATTACAATGGCAATAATTTATTATTACTGTTCTAACATGTTAAGGTTTGCCCAAACATTGCTCGAAAGACACAATATGTTCCTGATTTTATCTCCCAGTGATAGTCATTTTAGCCATATGAAATGTGTCCTCATGATTTGTGTATTTATCAGATATGAAAAACAATTTTCTGTTACATTATCTCCCTTAATTATAAAATAAATTTCTGATTGTTTAGTAATATAATGTATAACGTATATTGGGCAGTGGTACAGTTCAAAGACAGTGTAAAACCATACATAGATTTTCTTTGTTTTGAATGCAGTATCCTGACAAAGAATTGAATAAAATGGTCAAGCTATCTTAGACTCAAACTACCATTTAATCTGACAATAATGACATCATTTTCTTTTTTTTCCTTTTTTCTTTTTTTTTTTTTTTTTGGTGACAGAGACAGAGAGAGGGACAGATAGGGACAGACAGACAGAAAGGGAGAGAGAGGAGAAGCATCAATTCTTTGTTGTGGCACCTTAGTTGTTCATTAATTGCTTTCTCATATGTGCCTTGACCCGGGGGCTACAGCAGACCGAGTGACTGCTTAGTCAACACAGTGACCTTGAGCTCAAGCTGGTGAGCCTGCTCAACCCAGATGAGCCCTCACTCAAGCTGGTGACCTCAGGGTTTCAAACCTGGGTCCTTCACGTCTCAGTCCGATGCTCTATCCACTGCGCTACTGCCTGGTCAGGCAGTGACATCATTTTCAATCAGAAGCAGTTAGTATGCAATTTTTTAGGGCCTACTATCTCAGTACTCAAACCATAATCCTAAATACAATTTCATTTTATAAGAGAGTAACCACAGGGGCGCCTTCATCCTGACACAGATGTAACCTTCCCATGCCAAGGTCTGGTTAGAGATCAGAGGCAGCAAAGATGACAGGCTGTGCTGGGCTGAGTCCCATGCGTCTGGCTGAAGGGCTGATAGAGGTACTTATTTCATCAGATTCAAAAACTGTACACTTACTTCACCCAGGAAACTCAGGCTTTAAAAAACATGCATTTTTAACATCTCCTGAGAGACTAAGGGATAAGCCGAAATGGTCATGTACTCATTATTCCTTAGAAATATCATTGCCAAACAGATTACAACACTCCTGTTGGCTGGGTTTCTTTCTTTTTCTTTCTTTCTTTCTTTCTTTCTTTCTTTCTTTCTTTCTTTCTTTCTTTCTTTCTTTCTTTCTCTGTCTCTCTCTCTCTCTCTCTCTCTCTTTCTTTCTCTTCAGATTAGGAAAGTCTGGGCTAACAGATCAGTGAATAAATGAATGCCTTATTAATTTGGTAAATGTTTTTAGGTACCTAATGGATATCATATACTGTGATAAACACTGGAGAAAAGGAGTTTAAAAAATGCAGTCTAGTGAAGAAGAAATATATGCAAACAAATCATTGCAATTTAAGTGCAATGACTGACAATAATTAGGGTGTTACAAGAGTACGGGTGATGGACAACTAACCCAGCTTAGGGCAGGGTGCAGGGCAGAAAAAGAGTTTTTGGAAGAATTAAGTGATAATGGAGTTGTAATAATAAACCAAATGAAGGCAATGGTGACGGTGGAGGGCAGGGAAATTAGCAGAAGTAACTATATTTGCCAAGATATGTATGATGAAAACGTAGCATGTAAAAAACATAGTAATGAAGTATTTTTGGAGCAGTAGTTATGAAAAAGGGGTGGCAAGTAATATAGGAGGTAAAAATGGCAGAGCTCAGTGATTGATGAAATAAGGGATGTGAGGAAGGGGATGTAAGGATTTCTAGCGTGAATGATATGGTGGCTGTCAGAGGCATTGACAGATAAGCCCACTGGGGAGTCGGTAAGGCGAGGTTTAGGCTCCAGCCTGTGAGAAGCCGTGCTGCATGTCTGCAGGGGGCTTGTCACAGGTAAGGCTCTGGGCAGAGGTGTGGCGCTGGCAATGGCTTCTGAGCTGGCAGTGATGGTATGGTTTACATGAAAATGTGTGAACAACTCTAGAGAGAATCTAAAGAGTGAGAAGAATAGTGGGCTAAGAGGTGAATCCTGGAGAAATGGCTTTTAAAATGTTTAGAGGGGAAATTCCAGAAGGAAAAGAACATTCTGAGGAATAGGAAAAGGGCTAGAAGGGCATGGTGTCATGGGACCTCTGAATTAAGGGAGGTTTTCAGAAAAAGAGGCACCAATGCAGTAAACCCTATGAAGAAATCCCATAATGCAGGGACTGAAAAATATCCTTTGAATTTAGTAATTAAAACCCACTGTAATAGCAAGTGTTTATTCTAGAAGCCTGGCAGAGTCGACTGGGATATGAATTAAAAAGGAGAAAATGAAGATACTAAATACTAACTGTTCTTTTACAAATTTTGGTATAGACGTTGGAAGGTAGTTGACGGGGATGTGGATACTCTGGAAAGAATATGGCATTAAAAAAGAATATAGTGTATCCTAACAAAAGAGAGACTGGAGTGTCCAAAAATGTGGGACTCAGGTAGATTTATAAGCAGAGAAGTCACTAGTGTCACAAATTTGCTTGGGAAGTGTGATTCCAGAATAAAGAGAAGCAGATGATGTTAATGGTCACAGTCATCCGGCCCTTAGGCTACTTACTTACTGTGTGCTTCTCAATGTCAGGACTTGATCTGCCAGCTTCTTTTGAGAACTCAAGTTGTCCAGTTGGAGCTATTGAGTTATAGTGAAACAAACTCTTCCTTTCCAGCTGTTCCTCTCTAATATTGTTCGCAAAACTGTTTATCACAATAAATGCTTCATGGCAAACATAATGTTCAGTAGAGCATTTTCAGTTTATGCCTAACATTGCAGCATGGAAACCAATATGTCACTCAAGCAAAAAGGCAATCATTCACAGATTTAGGTGGGTTGTCTTTGTGAAGTGTAGTTAATCTTATCTATTTAAAGGCTTGATTAAGAGGCCTTTTTTTCCCCTTAAATTACCCAAACCTGAAGAAAGAAGGAATATTATTTTGTAAGAGAAAGCATATGAAATGCTATGTGCTGATTACAATGGAAAGCTCAAAAGATAATATTTGTTTTAAGGGAGCAGAAAGATTGACTACAGGTCTCCAGAATTACCTTTCTTTGAAGGTATAAATGATCAGCCTGCACTAAATAAAAGGAATGTACACATCATTTATCATATACTGTATATAGTATCAAACTTCTATTTTAGTAAAGAGTTAAAATCTGTTCACTCTTTTTTCCCCCTATGTCTTCATATTTTCCAGTGATGTACATGAGCCATTACTCAAAGAAATTCACTTTCTGTCCAGTGTGCTCCAATGTTGGAGTACTAATCACACAAAGCAGCCCTGAAAATAAGCAGTGGGCTACATAGTCAGGGACCAGTGAAAATCAGGGAGAGCATCCATTCTGCTTCTCCTCCCCATTGTCTTTTCATTCATAGTTCACAGGAATTCATGTTAACCACTCAAGTGAGTATGTTTATTGCAGGCAGACAGACGCCTTAAGTACCATGCAACTCAGTAGGAGGTAGGAGGGACTTGGAGGGGGTCTTCTTTGACTCCAAGGGCCAGGTGAAGGCATGTTTCCCAGACTGCTTACAATAACTGAGATTCTCCAAACTTTTGAGAGCTATTCGTAAGAACAGCATATTGTGGTACAGGGCCAAACTTATTTATTTAATAATCTTTTTTCAGTTCTTACAGTATGCTGGATATTACATTATAAAAAATGAATCAAAATTATTTTACCTTCAAATTCGCAGTCTGGTACGGAATCCAGTCACAAATGCAATTATCAATAGCACAATATGACGATAGATGTTGAAACAAAGTACTGTGGTGATTTTGAGATGGAAGTGATTAATTTGGTGTCAGTTTGGGAATAAAGAGAAAATATTTTTTATCTTCAAAGTTGGATCTCGGTCACTCATACGCCAGAGAAATGAAGTCCTGGGTAGAAGGGACAGCATAAGTTGTGATAGCATATTTGATTAGATCACCCAGGACTGCTGAATAGGAAAGACAGCAGTAGGGTGTATGGAACTATAACTAGGAAGGGGGTTAAGGTCTAAATATTAAAACAGTTAAAGCCATGCCAAGAAGTTGAATCTTGTTCTATACCTTTGGGAAACCATCTAAGAAAAAAACAGCATATTAATAAATTTGTATTGTGAAAAACTGAGTTTATGGTAGAAAAAAGTCAGAAGAGGAAAACTGAAGCCATCCGTCCTCCTGGAAAATATTGAGAGATGGATTAAGACCAGGCTGAAGGGCATTTAAAGGAAGCAGTAGTTGGCAGGGACTCCTCAGTAGAAATTTTGTGATTCATTGACCAGTTGGAAGTTGGATGTGAGAAAGTAAAAAACATATTTGTAGTAAGAAAAAAAAATCAGGCTGTCCAGTTTTGGTGAGCGATTTTGTTGTTAGCCTATGTAGGAATTAGAGGAGGAAAACAGGACTTTAGGAGATGGAGATGAAGCATTCTTTTTGGGAAAGTTGACTCTGAACTGGATTTGACCTGGAGTGCAGGTGCCCAGAGACCACAGAGCTACACAGGCCGAGGTCCAGAGAAACAGGCAGTGCTGCAGCACCAGCGGAGTGGGTGTGCATTATAACACAGGCAAGCACTGGGGAGAGGGCTGCAGATTAGGGTGAGGGGAAAAAAGAAAGAAAGAAACAATGAAAAGGGCCAACTATTAAGGAGAGAAAAAGAGCCCATGAAGCAGAGGAGAACGAGACTGTCAGGCCTGGCAAAGAAAGACACTCAGGATTGTCATTAGATAGTAAAGATATTTATTGCATTTGATAGGGTGTTTTATCAGGAGGAGAACTAAATCAGGTTGCCATGAACGGAAGATTAAATACCTTTAAAAAGGCTGTTAAGAGAGAGCAGAGCTCTCTTTCCAGTGATTTAAGAGATTAGAATATAAAAGAAATAGATAGCACATTACCTGGGGTCAAAGAATAATTTTGTTCTCAGGGGAAATGCTAACAAAGCTCTTAGGCTGAAAGGAGGGAGAAGAGGAGAAAAAAGAAAGCAAATAAGAGAAACACAAATTAAAAGAAGAAATATGCTGTCTACAGCATATTAGAAGAATGAGATTAACAATACAGAGGTAAGGGACAGGTATTAAAAAGAAGAAAGAACAATACACAGAACAAGAGGGAGGATGCCAAGAATTATGAATTCTCACGTATATTTTTATATGTGCGTATAGCCAAATTAAAATTTTCAGTAGAGGATCAGATAATTTTTGTATATTTTCCACCAGAAGAACTGAAAAAAGACAATTAGTTTAAACTAATTAGGCACTGTTTTTGCTGAGTATGGTTAATGTGGTGGGAGTAGAAAATAAATATAAATGATTCTTCAAGAAGCTCATAAATTTATTCATGTGTGATAGAGTGTGTTTGCACAGGAAGATTTTATGAATGGCATTTTGATTTTTACAAGTCATGTGGAAGGTCCATGGCATGTGGTGATTTGCAGTGGAGGTACAGCTATGGATAATGTGTTGGGTGCTGGTATTAGAAGTCTTTCACTTGACTAGAGTGAAACTAACCATTGTTCCTCTCCCTCGTGCCCAGTGGTCCCATATCTCTTAGTGGGATACCAGGACTTGCTGAACTTAGGGTAACCATCTTTTCTGTTGTCTCTTAACATCCTGACTCTAATAAGACTATAACTGAACCAATTTCTTAACTTCAAGTGATTAATCTAGACTTTTAGACCAATACATCATGAAAGTTTATTTTCATTACCACCTACTTATCTATTATTTACATACATATTTGGTAATGTTGTATGCTATGTTATTTATTTCCAACCGTGAGAAAAAGAAATCTTTACTTCGACTAGCTGTGGCACTAGAGAAATGTTATTATCTCTCATAATAAGAAGGCTTCAGAGTCAGTGAATTCCTAGCTCAATAATGTAGTTGGTGTAGGAATTTGTGTTCTCTCTACTTTTGATACTGTTATTTGATTGGCTTCATCCTAAAGCTGATTCTGTAGTAAGGTACCAAAAGGCTGCAAAATTAATATTGATATTCTAGAAGGAAAGGTCAGGCTTTCCTGTCCCGTCTTTCCTTTGGGGAGGGGAGGGAGTAGAATGTAGAAGTTTCTGGCTTATAAGAACAATGGGTCATTTAGTTTTGAATCTAAACAAAAGGTTAACCAAGAAACTTCTTCTCTTTCAATGGGAGACAGAATTTACACACCACCTTGCATTGATTGTAGTTCCTCCCCCCTTTCTGGAATCTTGAGAGTAACATACCCCTAGGCAAAGGAGGGAAGAGGAACCCTGAAAGATTGTAAATATCTTTGATTGTTTTTCCTTGAAAGTCTTAATGTTTCTGTGTATCCCCTAAACAAATGTTGTAAGCTCGTGCCATGATGTCATGCTCTCCCCCGCCCATGTGTGATCAAGGGTATATAAACAGCCCCTGAAATGTATTTGGGGCACATGATATGGGTTTGCAACTGCCTCATGTCAGCCATATGTGGCCAGCATATTTAATAATTCTCCTCCTTTAATAAAACTCTTCAAAATTCATCTGGACTTGGTGTCTCTACGTGAACCCTCAGAAGTGAGATACAGTACTTTTCAGCATTTGGGGTACAGTATTTTACAACAATTCCATTGCACCCAAAGATGGCTGCTAGCATCAACATTATTTCCTTCTGTTGGGATGGAACTTCCTTTCTTAGAAGCACTAAGTAAAGCTCCTCTCATGACTCTGATTCACACTGACTAAAACCTACCCATCCACCAAATTCCTGGCCTTGGTCGTAGAATCATCATGATTACTATAGAAGTCAATCACAACATCTGCTGCATATGGTTTGAAAAGCATTCAGAATTGGGGCATTTTGCAGTATCTCTGGATATAGTCACCTTGATATGAAAACGCTACAATACTCCCTAAGTCCAAGACAACTACCAAACCTGTAGATTGATACAACAATCAGTAGACCTGCTTGATGGACATCTGAGAAACCATTATAATCTTTGGGGTGAGCATAGTGTTGCTCACCACAGAGACACTATAGTAAGTTAATATTATTTGCTAGCAACTTGAACCCAACAAGAAGAGAATTTGAGTTTATTTTTAATTAGATTTCAGTATATATATATTAATTTTAGTCTTTAGTTTGCCATCAGAATCAGCATGTGAAAGAATTCATGGCTTCTGTTCTATGTTTGTGTTAATAATGCTTGTTTTTTCTTTCTATAGGATATTTTAATTAAAGTTTCTGTACCATACTTAAATTCTCATCTCCTTATTTTAGGATAAAATAAAACTAAAATTGACTTAAATGATAGCTAAAGAGGAATTCACTGCCAGATTCTCCCTAGATCCCTCCTTTTTATCCCCAGAAAAAAAAAAAAGAAAAGGAAATACAAAGGTGGCCCATATTTTTAATCAACAGTTTTATTGATCTTTTAAAATTATAATCTTAGTTCCGGAAGTTACTTTGTCTTTGTGTACATCTTTGTATTAAAGAATCTGTGCTGAATCTCAACAAGTTGTTGGCCATTTGCATTTCTTAAATATGCCATCATTGCTCTACTAACGGCATATGGAAGCACTGCCTGAATTAAGAATTATGTTCACAAGAAAGAAAACAAATTTATGACATAAATGTTGAGTGATTCATCATTATAACCAAATAACTTATTTTCTTACCTGATTTACTCCTCTACTCAGCAACACAGTGTTGCTAACCATGAGGAGTAGGGTATCAATTTCATGTGCTTCTCATGCAAATCCTTTATGACCCTGCCCAACATCTGCTTATTAAATATCTTGGTGAGTTACTGGGGTCTGCTGACCCAAAGATAATCATATTTATTATCTTACTGTCTCATAAAGTTTGAATATAATAAGATTAAAACTGAAAACAGTTTCTTAAACTGAAATAATTAACCCAGACTTGTAGACAGATACATTATAAAATTTTATTTTTATTACCACCTAAATGGAAAATGAAGACTGATGCTTTTCTATTATCAACAGAAGTCTCCATAAGAGCCCATTAGTTTTTCCTTTCAGGAGCAAATATTATAAAGGGGTTGTCTTAAGCATGGCAAACCAGGAGAAAGAATAAATGTCACTTTTGTTGATGGAGAAAACTTAGATATCTGAGACTTAGTTCTGGTAAGAGTCTAATTTGATTTTCAAAAAAGATGTGAAGGAAGGGTATAAAATTCACAATTTACTTATGATGTTAACATGTTACCCCTTGATAACAGGAGCCTAAGTTAATAAAGATTAATTGAAGAAGAGTTTACAAAACTAATAGTGTGTAGCAAGTTGACAAAGATTTTCATATCATCAAAGGGAAGTGATCAGATTTCCATATCATTAAAGGGAAGTGATCATCTATCTGTAGGAACAGTTACCTAAAACATGGATGGCACTTTAACATTGTAATTAATTGTGGAGGTCCAGACTGCCTGGCTTGAACTCTACCTCTGCCAGGTTTTTGGGTTTTTTGTTTTTTTAGTTTGTTTGTTTGTTTTTTGTGACAGAGAAAGAGAAACAAAGGGAGGGACAAACAGACAGGAAGGGAGAGAGATGAGAAGCATCAATTCTTCATTGCAGCTCCTTAGTTGCTCATTGATTGCTTTCTCATATATGCCTTGATCAGGGGGCTACGGAAAAGTGAGTGACCCCTTGTTCAGGCCAGCAAACTTGGGCTCAAGCCAGTGAGTTTGGGCTTCAAGCCAGCAACCTTTGGGCTCAAACCAGCGACCTTGGGGTCATGTCTATGATCCCACTCTCAAACCAGCAACACAGCACTCAAGCTGGTGAACCCATTTGAACCTGAGTCCTCCACATCCCAGTTCGATGCTATATACACTGTGCTACTGCCTGGTCAGGCTGCCAATTCTTATCCATGTAACTTTGGGCCAGTTACTCAACCTTTTATGCACTAGTTTCACACTTTCACAGTCATCCTCTTTCTAATGTAATTTGTAGAGCTGTGAATTCCTTCTGGAAAATTAAGAAATGATATTGCAGACTATTAATATTTTACACAAATCTATTCTGTATGCAAAATTGTTCACAGATAAGCTTGCCTCTTTCCTTAAAACCAGTTAGCATGGAGCAGGTGCTCAAGTCCTTTGAGAGGCAAGGGAATCTCAACTTCCCTGCTCTTTGCTGGGGGAACCGGAAGCTGGAGAGTCCACGTTTCGAAGTTGAGACCTCATGATGCAGTTGTGAGAGTTCTAAGGGCTAAAGGTTTTGAGGGAAACACCAAGAAACCTGAGTTTTCTTTATTTGAGTGATATGTATCTTGGCCACCAGTCCCTCTCCCTGCACATGCTTCTTTCTGGAGAATTGGTCCTCTTTTTCTTTAACCCCACTTGGACAACAGGTGAGAGTGAGAATGTGATGAGAATGGATGCAGCTTGGTTCAGTGAAGCCATTTTTAGAGTTTGTGTGGAAAAGAACTACATGGCTGGATGTAGCTGTTTTGAGTCCTGCATTTTGCGAAACTGTTTTTATTTTGAGAAAAAGCTTCTTTCAGACTTTTCATAAGGTGGTAGTCAAACATCCACAGCAGTGCTTTTCAACCCATATGCTGCGGCTGGCATGCTGGTGTGCCGCAAGAATTTTTAAAACATGCAATACCTATTTTGTCAAGGGCACTGACCTCTTTTCCCTTTGGTTGTCAAATTTTAAAAAATGACAACAGCCAACACAATAGCCATCTGGTGTGAATGAATCAAAATTATACCTTTTTTTTTGTCTGATTGGCAAAAAAATATGTTTTGGTGTGCTGCAGAATTTTAGTAGTTTATGGGTACTATGAGATGAAGTAGGTTAAAAATTGCTGACGCACAGGATACCCTCAGTTTCCTCTTTTTTTTTTTTTTTTTTTTTTCATTTTTTTTTTTTTTTTCATTTTTCTGAAGCTGGAAACAGGGAGAGACAGTGAGACAGACTCCCGCATGCGCCCGACCGGGATCCACCCGGCATGCTCTGCCCACCAGGGGGCGATGCTCTGCCCATCCTGGGCGTCGCCATGTTGCAACCAGAGCCACTCTAGCGCCTGAGGCAGAGGCTACAGAGCCATCCCCAGCGCCCGGGCCATCTTTGCTCCAATGGAGCCTTGGCTGCGGGAGGGGAAGAGAGAGACAGAGAGGAAAGCGCGGCGGAGGGGTGGAGAAGCAAATGGGTGCTTCTCCTGTGTGCCCTGGCCGGAATCGAGCCCGGGTCCTCCGCACGCTAGGCCGATGATCTACCGCTGAGCCCACCGGCCAGGGCTCAGTTTCCTCTTTTATCATCACTTTCAGTCCCTTGAACATCTTTCATTAGACTGCACGCTGTTTTGAGGACAGCAGCCCAGATTTATTCATCTCCGTAATCCTAGAGTTTAGACAGTACAGCTAGTAGACATTTGGTTCATGTTTGTTGAGTAAATGAGGCAAAAAAATAGATGTGCCTTCATATTCCCTTTCTCAATCACACCATTGATAAAATGTATGTTGTTCTTAAAAATATTCTAATGTAATTGATTTAGGGTGCATTTACAATGAGAAAAAATGCTATTGTAACTATTAAGTGGTTGAAGAAGCTTTTGTAAATAGTGTAGGAATTTTATTGCTTTATAGTATTATTTCTATGGAAAAAGTACATTCTAAGTTCAAAAAATGGTTTAAAGTGTTTTGAAATTTCATCTATTTATAACTTTGGAATCCTTATTACTTAATTTATGATATTTTTGATTAGTTGTAGAAATTGCAATTTATTGAGTTTTAACTTATATTTATGAAGTGTTTAATGTCTTATTAAAACAGTTTGGGGCTATGAAGAGTATCCACTCCCCATTTGTTGTTTACATTGTTTAGGGCAGCGATTATGGTATGTCAGAGAGAGAACATTTTGTGAGACAGTTGGTCAGACCCAATATGGACTGTGTACACTCACAGGTGAACACCTCACATTTTATTTAGTGAGGGCAGGAGCACTTGAAGGGATTTCTGAAAGAAGAAACTGAGAAAATACTGTAGACAGAATACAGCAGACTGTTACAGTAATAAATACATTGCATTTCTTTATCGTGTCCCAGTATCGAATCATTTCATAAGTGCAATTGATTTTCCTTAATGTTACTCCCAGTATGCCCTTCCTGTTAATTCATGCTGCCAGTATCCCAGTTTTGCATATTTATTGTTGTGGCTGTGTTGGTCAACTCTGTCTTCTCTGTCACACCTTAATCTCTCTCAAGCACTGTGCATTGTTCAATTACATCATTTTCCTTCTCAGATAGCTTTCATCATTCAGTTCTCAAATTACAGAATTAGGAAACTTCGACTTCCATTCCTGGGCATCTGAAATCTGGCCTGATATTTGCCTTTCAGCCTTATTTTCTGCTAATATGAAGTGGAACCTTCCATGCCTGAGAGACTAGTCTACTAATAGAATCCTATGACCATTCTTCTTTCTTACACAGACACTCCACACTGACTTCATGCTTCCTCAAGCTTTTCTCCTCTGTTCTCCCTACTCTGCACCTGTTCCTCGCTGGGATCTTCTGCCCAATTGTTCAATTTTCTTTCCTTCCTATCTGGCAGACCCCTCTTGTCATCACTAATTTACAGAGTGAATAAAAGCCAAATTATAAGAACTATAACTTCTCATCTGCAACCCTGTATTCTTCCTTCTCTCTGTTACCCTGGGAAAAGTATCCCCATTGGGAAAGGTTAGTTTCCCCTTTCTTTACCTTGGACATTGGTCTGTTTTTCGTCCTATTGGCTTCACTGCCTTTTTGAGGCCTCACACTAGTGGGACCCCCTTTAAGGATTATGTTTGCTCACTTCCTCACCAGCTCTTTAGAGCCTGTTTTCCCTCTAGGAATCAACATATCTCTATGTTCCATTTTACAGCTAGCTTTCACCAAATAGTTGTCTACGCTGTCTCTATGTCTTCCTTTCACTGCTCAATCTATTGGAGTGGAACTCACAGCCTCAGTACCTCACCGAAACTGCACTCTCTCGTGTTAACAGTGTTCTTCCAGATACTAAACTAACAGAGATTTTCAGAATTTATTAGTTTCTCAAATTCACTGTTTACTGGTGACCATTTATCTCATCTTGACAAAAGCATTTCCCTGGCCCAACCGTACACTCATAGTTTTCAGTTGTCTCTTTTCACTTTCCTTCATGAGTTTCTCTTTCCACTGTCCCTTAAATGTTGGTATTGACTATGGCTTTCCTCAGTCCACTGTCCTTTCTCTTTATACATTTTCATGACAGTGTGTTTTAGAAATGGCTCTATATATGTCATTAATACCCTAATGTGTATTTCCAGCTCAGATGTCTCTCCTGATATCATCCCGTGAATATCATATATTCAGAGCTCAGCCTCCACATCAAGTCTTATCCCTTCTCCTGTGAGCCCTAACTTAGGGAAAGATACTTAGCTACTTATCTGCTCAACCCATAAACTTGACTGTCAGCTTGACGCCTTATATTGATAGTGTCACTACTGGCCAGGGGTTCCTCATTGTCCTGAGTAGTCCATTAAAGCTAAAGCTCTTGAATTTGGCTCATCTTTTTCTCATGATCCATCCATCAAACCTCTCAAGACACACACCCTTTACTTCTTTTGTTGTTGTTGTTATTTAAATATAATTGACATATAACATTATAGTACAATAGTTACAGGTATACAACATTTGATGTTCGTGTATATTGCAAAATGATCATCACAATAAGTCTAGTTGATATCTATCACCATACATGCTTACATATTTTTTCCTTATGATTAAAACTTGTAAGATCTATTCTATTACCAACTTTCAAATATAGGATACAGTCTTATTAGCTGGAGTTGCCATGGTGTACGCAGACTTACCCTTTCCAGCCTGAACTACTCTGTACTTCACTTAAACTTGGTCCTTGAAGGCCATTCTTTCTCTACCCCCAGTCTCTTAAGATTTTCTCTTATCCCCAAAAAATATTTATTCACATACACTAATTCTCTGCTTTCTCTTTTCATACACGTACCAAATTATAGAAAAATGTGTGATGTTACTTTCTTTTACCGGTATTATTACTCCTCCTTGGCAGTTTCACTATTTTTTGAATAGCACTTATTATAGAATCAGTTTCTTAATAAATATATATATATATATATTATTCATGATTCCAGTAACAACTCTCAATATTTTTATTTAATTTTAAGTTTAAGATTAGAACATGAAATTGTGTTAGGAAGTTAAATGATTTAGGGTAGCTTCCAGAAAATTCAGTTATTTGTTTTAAGGAAATATCTTGGCCACTGTAATTTGTCTTTTTATATTTCTTTAATGTAAAGAACTGGAGAGAGGACATTTACTTATATTTGGATATTGGGAATATGGTACTTAAGACTTCTCTCATTTCTAATATCACTGAGTGCCTAAAAAGTACCAGATACTAAGCTAGGCTCTGGGATTAAACTGGTAGGTAAAAGTTACTGTTGCCTTTGTACTCCTAACACTTTCAGCTTAAGAGAGGAAGACAAACCTTCATCAAATGATCACATAACAAGAGTTAAACTGAAAACTGTCACAAGTCTTGTGACAGAGAGGTTCTTTGAATATATCTGAGAATTAGTCGGAGGTGCCAGATTTCTTTGAAGTTACAGTTTTCAGGATTTTTCTTTTTCTTCTTTTTTATTCCTTTTCTTTTTTTTTTTTTTCTTTTTGATGCCTCCAGTATATGAGTTACAGAAATGCCCCAACAGGAAGTAATACGGAGACCAGTTTGGCTCCTACTGTAGCAGTCCAGAAAAGATCTCCCAGATCAGCAGTAGTAAAAGCAAATTAGTAGCATAGGTAGTGCCCACTGAGCTCAGAGTAGGAGTCTGGTGATAAATAACACACTGGGAATAAAACAAATGCCAATGAAGGCTCACAAAACCATTGTGTTAGAAAGCACATTTTAATGATAGATAATTACATGTGGAAAATAATTTAAATCAAATTGTGCATGAAAACTGGTCATGTTTACAATGTGTATCATATAAAAATGGAGAAATGACAGTTGAAACATTTGTAATTTAGAGGAATGATTGCTAATCAGTTTCACTTTCAAAATGATCCCAAGAGATATAACAATTTAAAACTTTTATTACTTTCTAGCAAAGTCATATGTAAGTTATTCTTTTTTTAGTTTATTGTTTTCTGTGAAACAAGAAACTTGTCTGCCTATTAATGAGGGAGTAGCACTCATTCAAAAAGGTATGCAGACAATTGAAGTTCTTTAAAAAGGCAGAATACTGCCATCTGTTGTTCACTGAAATTGTTTTTAGACTAAGCAAATACAAACCTCTAGTTCGAGATTAATAGCAATTCTTAAAATGTAACAAACAGAAGACCTCAAAATTCATCAATTTATGAGGTCATATTTATTTCAGAGATTTTTAATTTTTCCTACAATGTTTACGAATTTGTGCTCAATCAGAAAATTCAGTTTCTTCTACTAAGAGAAGAGTGCTTTTTATTTGCATAGCAATTTATACTTAACTAAGCTCCCCCACCTTCATTTGCGTGAATAGTCATATGAACAGTTCACCCCATCTTTTCTAATTAGAAGGAACGGAGGGAACCACCCTAGAAGTCAAAGCAGCTGTTATCTTCTCAGAGATCTGGGTGTTCACTAAAGTACGCAATTTAATAGTATGTTTTATTTCTGAAATAATAAAACAGGATTTTGTGATCATTATTTTTTGAGGCTATTGGGTAAATTTGCTAGTATCTGGAAGGTACTGAGAGAACAAACAGAGGGACAGTTTTAACAGTTTTTGGCTTATTGGCAGATTGATTACAGAGGAATACAAATAAGGACACAAGGCTGTGTACAACACCCCATTTGGGGGTAGGGAGTACTCTCCTCAGGAGAGACGGAAATCAAGAATTCTGGATGCTGCCGGGTGTGTTGCCTCACATCTCAGATGGGACCAGCCCACAGAGGTGTTGTGGAGAGCAGTTGATGAAGGGCCCTATATGTTTTCCTCCTACTGTACATACATATTATCTTAAGGAGAAAATCCAAATGTAAACTCAGATTTCCTGCCAGAAAATTAAAATAAGCAAACATCTGCTTCCTTAGGATGGCATTGAGCCAAGGTTCAGCCTATGATGAGTTACTGCAAAATTTTCACATGATTTCATTTTTTAAAAATTTCCTAACCAACTTCAAGTCTAAAATTATAAAATGATCCTATGAAAGTATAAACACATATGCAATTTTGCAGGCTCTGAGGTCAGAACCAGTAACACATCAAAGATCATTTTATCGAATCTAGCTCATCTTCTAAATGAATTTAGTACCGTAAAGACCAAGATACTACTCTTCCTAACATTACAGACAGACAGCCTCTCAGAGAAAGATTTGGAGGGTGTGGGATGGGGGCAAACTACTTTCCACATGTAAGAGGAGACAGCTCTCAAAAATTTATCAGGCAGCTTTTCCCATGATTGAAGACCAAAGTTGGGTAAGAAAGGTCCCAGTGACTCTTTCCTTTTATGTGTCATCTTCTTAACACTGTTTATTTCTCTTATCCAAACTCCCTTTTCACCCTGAGAATGTTCTTCCCATTCGGTTTGCCTCCCAGGGTGCCTCCCAGGATGACTAAATTGAAAGAAAGAAGAAAAAAAACCTTCCCAACAATGGAGCTAAGATGCCTGTTTTTAGAATTCCTTTTACATACTGTGTTATAAATCATGCCAGTGCAATCAACCATATTAACTGAAACCAGGACTTTTGTACAATTACTTTCTCAGCGCCTAAATTTAATCTCAGAAGTATGAGTATATGGGAGTAGGGAATACAGTCTTTAATACTTTTTTTATCTAGAATAAGAAGTAAAAGTATCTGTGTTTTTGTTGCTGTTGGTAGAGAAATCATATCTCTATGGCTCCTTCACTTATAAAGAAATAGATACTGGACCAGTTTAAGCAGATGCACCCCATGCATCTCTTTGTACACACAGGTTTTTTTCAATGAAATAATAAGAGTAGTGGTGATATATATTTATCAAACATACTGTGGGCCAAGCACTCTCCTGAGGTCTGTATGTGCCTGACCTAATTTAATCATCAACATAGTACACAGTATTATTATTACCCTCTTTTTAGAGATGAGAAACAAGAGCTAAGAAGATAGATGAATTTCCCAAAATCCCAAATTTCAAATCCAAAATGTAAATACAGGAAGTCTGACTCTAGATTCTGTGCTCTTAAAGGTCCCATGAAGTATGTCATAAAATAAAAATGTGGTATTGATAAATGAATAAAAATTTTACTCTTATATCCTACTTCTTTATAACTTTGCTTTCCAACTTCTCACATATACAACCTTTCAAATCATATACATGCTGAAAATATGCACTTGTATCTTTCACATCAGGACTAGTAGTCAGTCTATTCATGTAAAAACATTTAAAGCACAGAATCATAAAAACATGGCATATTTTCTGTACCTGTAGAAATATATTTTAACTTAATATATATAAATATGCAAGTGTTCAGATTTTTTTGATAAAGAGCCAAGACTTTTTCACTATATTGACTTAAGTTTCAAGTTGTATTTCTTACATGCACCACATCCATACTTCATTGTATAGGACTGCAGTGTCAGAAATTTTTTTGTTTGTTTTATTTTGTTTTGTTTTAGTGGAAATGACTTAGGTACTTGGAAACATTCTGAGTTTTAAAAAATCTTTTAGGTATATTATCATTTTCTTTTCGAATCTTTACAATTTTATGTCCCCTACTTAATATAACAAATTGATGCTAAGGCCAGAAAAATCAGTTATTTTTGGTTTGATATATAAAACTATGCTTCCCTCCACTGTTTATCAGTCTTAAATTCCAGATTTTCTATTTAGAAGTGGCAGTCCAAATTTGGTTGTCATTTAAACAGTGTCTGGGGAATTGTACTAGCATTTTCTTAAATGTTAAATATAAATATTTCTATTAGAAGGAGAGCCTGCAAAGTAGAGTGTTTTATATTGCTTAGTTATTTTTTTTTAAGCAAAAGATTTGTTTAATCATCTGGTCCATAAAAAAAATCTCAACTGTGGTTTTATGCTTAGTATAGTTCGTTACTGCATTCAAAGGTAATTTCAGGCTGTTAGCTTAAGACTTCCTTTAAAGTAAAGTGTCATATAAACTTGACCTTGAGTATTTATTATCACTATCTAAGGTTTCACAAGTTAAATGAAATATTCTTGAATATTATCTCGTATACTTAGAAATAGAGTGATACCATTGGAAGTAGATGTGGAGCTGCCCTCTGTGAGAGTCACCTGTTTCATATTTTGTATCATCTATGAGGAAACTCTATATCAACCAAAGGCTCTCTCCCCCCGATTCCATAAGGATGACTCCCTAGACATACCTGCGTCTTTGTTACTTGCCTGCTGTTTATTAAAATAGTGGCCATCTGTCTTTCAGTCTTTCAGCATTTTATGTGTGGTTAGTCTTGGTGATTCTGTGGCAAATGAATCTATCTAATTGTTAGTTTTAGATTTCAAGCTTCCTTGAAGCCTCTAGTTAGTTGAGCCAAAAAGTAGTGATAGCCCTGGCCGGTTGGCTCAGCGGTAGAGCGTCGGCCTAGCGTGTGGAGGACCCGGGTTCGATTCCCGGCCAGGGCACACAGGAGAAGCGCCCATTTGCTTCTCCACCCCTCCGCCGCGCTTTCCTCTCTCTCTCTTCCCCTCCCGCAGCCAAGGCTCCATTGGAGCAGAGATGACCCGGGCGCTGGGGATGGCTCTGTGGCCTCTGCCTCAGGCGCTAGAGTGGCTCTGGTCGCAATATGGCGACGCCCAGGATGGGCAGAACATCGCCCCCTGGTGGGCAGAGCGTCGCCCCTGGTGGGCGTGCCGGGTGGATCCCGGTCGGGCGCATGCGGGAGTCTGTCTGACTGTCTCTCCCCGTTTCCAGCTTCAGAAAAATGAAAAAATTAAAAAAAAAAAAAATTAAAAAAAAAAAAGTAGTGATAATGTCTTATGTGTGATACAACTTTTGACTGTTATACAATTTAATTATTGAATCAAAAACAAATAAAGACCTGACTTAATTATATATAGTAAAGAACATTTTTTTCAACAGTAAAGTGTTCACATTAGTTTCTTAGCCAATTCCAATATAGATAAATGCTTTTTTTTGAGAGAGAGAGAGAGAGAGAGAGAGAGAGAGAGAGAGAGAGAAAGGTGGGGGGGCCGACAGGGACAGACTGACAGGAAGGGAGAAAGACGACAAGCATCAGCTTGTTGCAGTATATTTTTAATTGTTCATTGATTGCTTTCTCATACATGCCTTGATCGGGGGGCTATAGCTGAGCCAGTGACCCTTGCTCAAGTCAGCGACCTTGGACTCAAGCCAGCAATCATGGGATCATGTCTATGATCTCACGCTCAAGCTGGAAAGCCCATACTCAAGCTGGTGAACCCATGCTCAAGCCGATGAGCCTGCATTCAAACCAGTGACCTCAGGGTTTTGAACCTGGGTCCTCAGCCTTCCAGGCCAATGCTCTATCCACTGCACCACTGCCTAGTCAGGTTGGATAAATGCTTCTTATTGGCTTAAATAATGCTTTTAATTTTACTTAAAGAGCTTGGATTTCGCAAAATCTATAGCATATATATTATTGAAATATGTAATGTGCTTTTTTTTCTAAATTTTTATGTTTACATTGACCTTTATTTATGAGGACAAGTTTTTAGTTCTGTTTCTACTTTATTTAGTTTAAAATTTTTAAATATTTTTAAATATATAAGAAATACATCAGTCCTGGCCAGTTGGCTCAGTGGTAGAGCATTCACCTGGTGTGTTGCTGCCCCAGGTTTAATTCCCAGTCAGGACACATATGAGAGGCAACTATCAGCTTCTCCTCCCCTACCTTTCCTCCTTCTCCCTCTCTCTCTCTCTCTCTCTCTCTCTCTCTCTCTCTCTCTCTCTCTCTCTCGCCCTCCCTCCTTTCCTCCCTCTCTCCCTCCCTCTCTCCCTCTCCCATAGCCATGACTGTAGTAGTTCAAGCACATTGACCCCAGGCACTGAGGACAGCTCTGTGGAGCCTCCACTTCAGGTGCTAAAAATAGCTTGGTTACAAGCATGTACCCAGATGAGCAGAGCATCAGCCCAGCTGGGGGGGGGGGGCGGTTGTCAGGTGGATCCCAGTAGGAGCGCATGCAGGAGTCTGTCCCTTCCCCTTCTGATTTGAAAAAGAAGAAGAAGGAAAATAAAAGAAGACAACATAGAATAAATGGTATTCTTTCAGAAGATCACACTGAAAATGTAGTCATAATATTGTAATAACTATATATGGTGCAGTTGGGTACTAGAAATATTAGGGGGAACACTTGATAAAGTATATGATTATCTAATAACCATTATGCTATACACAGGAAACTAACACAAAATAATATTGAATATAAATTGTAATTTAAATTAAAAATATTTTTTAAATGAAGTTATTAAGAGTACTTTGTAAACTTGAGAAGAATAAAAATTATTGCCACCATTATTATTATGTTTATTAGTATTATTCTAGTGGTACAAGCATAACTTTTATAGAAAAATGTATCATTACTTATATTTATTATAAGATTAGATACCTTTATAGATGCTGGATGTTTTTATAATTAACATGATTATAAATAATAATACATATTAAGTTTTTATGATTTTTTTTTCCTCCCACTGAACAATATTTTATGAGTATTTTTCCAGGTAATCATTTATGCATCTCAAATCTTTTAAATAAGTAAATAGTTCTGCATAGTAAAGTTGTACTTCAAGTTTCTTTAGCTTTTTCTCTCTTGGTATACATTTATAGCTGCATTCTTTGGTTATTGTTATCAGAGAACTGTTGTGCCCTTGTGTCTTTATCCTTATATTTTTACATTTTGTAATTTTTCTTTAGGCTAGATGTCTGCATTGTTTTGCTGGCTTGTAGCACATATGCATTTAATCAACAAATAGACTCAGCAAAATGTCCTTCCAAAAATATTGAATTTTTTTTTTCACTGTTCATTCCCCAAACCATTACTAATACTTGGAGCTATCAGTCTTTTGTTATTATGCCATTCTGAAAATGTAACAAAAATGTTTGCTTAATTTGCATTGTAAACATTACACAGGCAAAGAGCTTCTTATATATTTGATTATTTACACTGTGTTTGAATTGTCTATTTATCCCTTTAGCCAAAGTAGGTTTTTTATTGATTTATTTTGAGAAGCTCTTCATTTGGGTATGTTTTGTCTTCTCTGTGTGGCATTTTCTCGTAGGCTGGTCTTTACCTTTGCTTATGGTGTATTTTCTCATGCAGAGTTTATATATTCATTTATCAGATGTGTAATATGTTTCCCTGACGGTTTTTGAATTTGTTGTGTTTTTTAACATCCAAGATTACAAATTAGCCTTATATATTTTCTTTTATTAATATTATAATTTTATACATTTCCATTTTTCATCTTTTGAGTTTATTTTTAAGTTTACTGTGAGAGAATGATTAATATTTTTCCCAAATGCCTAGCCAAAGTAATAAATTCTTACTGAAAAACTCCAAAATTATCATTATAATTATTATGTATACCATTATCATTACTGAGCACTTATAATTGCTAGTATAATGTTAAGTAATTTGCATATATTACCCCTTTTAATCCTTATAATTATTTTCTAAGGTTGGTACTGTTACTATATCCATTTTACAGATGGAGAAATCACAGCACAGATTGCTCAGTAATTTGCCAAAGATCATGCCGCTAGTAAGTGGTAGGGTCAGGAGTCAGGATTTGAATGTAAATAGCCTAGTTCCAAAATCTGTACCCCAATCACTAGCAGCATTTTGCAATCTGAAGTTATGTAGATTCACTGCACCTCATCCTATGACAGCAATTCCAATATTTATGGTGCTTTGGTCGGCATGTTACCTTTAACTTCCTCTTCTCTCTTTGCCTTGACCTCCCACCCTCTCCCTCACTCTGACGCCTTGCTCCTGTACTCTGGCCTGACCAGGAGGACAGGGAATATTCCCGTCCTCTCTTCGTGCCTACGTGAATATCAAGTAATGGATCTCAGGCCGATAGGCAGTTTGGCAGAATGTGACAGATGTGTCACAGAATTTCAGAACTAAAACGTCTATTCTTATTAACCAGAAGAGACCATTTGTAAATTCAGACACAAATTGAGTTGGTTTTTGTGCTTATCTCTAATAATTGGTGAATAATTACCACATACTAGGCTAAAATATTACATTTTAATAAAGCTGAAGTTTTGTCTTTTCAAAAACTTACTAAAATTGAAATATTATAGTAAATGTTATTTTCAAAATGAAATGTTGAACTCTTCAAAAGGAGTAATTGAAAGGCAGTTTTTTTCAGACTCTCTGAAATTTCTTGCCTTTTAAAAACTATTTATCTTTTGAATCTCTTTAAATATATCCTACGCGTCCCCAAATTCTAGCATTAAAAAAATGTGCCATGAACACAAACATGGCGAATGCCATAGCAAATTTTGACAAAATTTGAAACAGAGCTGTGATTCGAATGTTACCGTACTGCAACTCTGAAGACTCAACTCAGTCCATTTTGCAAAAAAGCCCCATTTCGTTCTCTGTGCATTCAGACTCAGGCCTTTTCTTACCTGACTGATCCTCTGTTGGTGTCTCAGTCTTCAGGAACCAGTATCACTGTGGATATTGCTGTGATGGGCGAGGCTCACGGCCTCATTACGGACCTCCTGGCGGACCCCTCTCTGCCCCCTAACGTGTGCACATCCCTGCGGGCCGTGAGCAACCTGCTCAGCACCCAGCTCACCTTCCAGGCCATCCACAAGCCCAGAGTGAATCCTGTCAGCGAAAACTACACCTGCTCTGATTCGGAAGAAAGCTCTGAAAAAGACAAGCTGGCTATTCCCAAGGTAGGTATTATTGACACACTCATGGAAAGCTTTAACTTGTTCTTTTCTCTTCTGGGTCTCTTTCCTGTCACTCCAGACTCAGATGCTGGTTTATATCAGTGACTCAGTGACATGTGTTGATCGTGGTGACCAAAGTAATAAAATTTAAAACATAAACACTCTTGTCCTTATACTTGATAACTTTCTATAAATTAAAATGTTACCATTTTACATTACCTTTTCTTATTCAGACTTTCAAGAAGTTTTTACTTCTGTATGGGATAAGGTTATGGCAGCAAAAAATAAAAAAGCCAAAAGTCCTTGTTTTCGTTCTAGTGTCGATTCTGTTGAAAATCCATTGCCTTCTGAAACACTGTGTTTCTTCATGCTTTGCATTTTTAATATGCATCCTTCAGAGTACCCTAGGGCTTTCCCAAACCCAACAAGATTTGAATTTAGAACAGTTTTAGTAGATTTTGGATTATTTAAAGTAGAAGATGATCTTATCATTTTTCCTTCTACTTATAAGATATAAGAATTATACAGAAGTAATCTATACGGGATACATCCTGCACCCAGCTAAGACTCACATTAGTTGAAGACATGCTGTTCACAATTAAAGTTGTCCCTGGTATGTCCTTCTCAGTTACCTATTTGGGAAACAAGCAGCCATTCTTTTGATTTGGTGATCAAACAATAACATCTGAGCTCTTCCTCTTGTGGGTCTCTTCACTCAGGAATGTGTTCTTCACTCAACTTTGTCAATTAGCTGTTTACATGGTTCTTTCCAACATCTACTTCTCTGAGAAGGAAATGGTCCAGCATGATATGGCCAGAAAGGAATAGAGAGAAATTGACTATTCCTTTGGCTCTCAAAATAGATGTAAGTTAAGTGACAAGCAGTAATCCTCGTACTTACAGTGCTTGACCTTTCCTCTTGCTATTTAATTATCTTTTAAGATGCATAGTCAGCCTGACCTGTGGTGGTGCAGTGGATAAAGTGTCAACCTGGAAACTCTGAGGTTGCCAGTTCAAAACCCTGGGCTTGCCTGGTCAAGGCACATATGGGAGTTGATGCTTCCTGCTCCACCCCCTTTCTCTCTCTCCCCCCCTATAATGAATAAATAAAATCTTTAAAAAATAAAATTAAAAAAAAATTTTAAAAAAAGATGCATAGTCAGATATTTAAGAGGCATGGAAAGCTATTTAGTATTAGATGTATATACTTCTCAAAAGTATTTACCATCTTCAAAGGAACAGACTGCATCTTTGCAAACTGTGCTTACATGATTGATCTACTGGGAACAGATAGCTACAAATAAAAAGTGTAATTGTTGCTGCAGTTGTAGAATACCTTCGCTTTAATTTTTAAGGTTAAGACCCTCTTTAGATGCTGGTGCTTATCCCGGTATGCTCAGAATCTTGCCTCACTGCTGATGATGTCTCATATCCCATTTAGAACAGGAAAGGAGAAGAAAGTAATAAAGAGAAAGTTGTGGGTAATCAGCAGAGTCTTCTATTAGGAGGAATTGGTACTGATGACATTACCCATATGCCTGATGTCTAAGTGACATTAACCATAGAGACATTGTGCATTTTGTTTTACACTCTTTTACTCTTATGTCCTCTCATTTGTAAGTCAAGAAATTAAAATTAAATCAACAAACACTTTGGTATGTAGAGACTATTGTGCAAGATGATATAAATTCATGCTCAAACAAGTGACTTTTGATATAAACTGTTCATGATAACTAATATAATATGTGTGTAAGCATATAAATTTTATTGAAATAATGTAACTATAAAATTATCCCATAGGTAATTGTCACCCTTATAATCCCATATTTGTGTAATCATAAAAACCAAGCTCCTAAAATGTTATTTTATAGTATTCATTTATTTAACCTGAGAGTCTTTTATTGAATATCTGAGTACCCACATTTTAGATAGGTGATATTCAGCCAGTATAGTTTAATATATATATATATATATATATATATATATATATATATATATATTTACTCCCAAGTAAAACCCCATTTTCTTCCATATACTACATAGAAGAATAGAAAATATGCTTGGTAATAAAATCAACATTCCTTCTTCCTAGCGCCTGAGGAGGAATTTGCCTCCTGGTTTGTTGAGACGAGTTTCATCAACTTGGACAACCACCACCTCAGCCACAGGCCTGCCCACCTTGGAGCCTGCCCCAGTGAGGAGGGATCGTAGCGCCAGCATCAAACTGCATGAAGCACCTTCACCCAGGTTAGACAATGCTCAGATTGGTTTCATGTCTCGTAGAGAAGTTACTTAACAAAAAGGAAGTATAAATTACAAGGGAAGGGAGGCCCAACCAATTACAGTTGGTTGAAAGCCAGCTTTGAAAATGAAAAAAATATAAAGTGTGCATATGATTTAAATGCAAAACAACACAGGAATTGACATCAGTTAATTAGGTTTACATTGTGCTGTGTAGTCTTAAATATAAATGGGGACAGTGACTTGAGGTGAAGCCTCCCCATGTGATTTTGGATGGGAATGGTTGAGCCCAGAATAAGGAAAGGTTAGTTAGATTTTACCTTGACGGAGATCCATGTTGAGATCTTTAAATCAAAGTTATCCAATCTGACTTTGAAAAAGATTGTTAGATTTCCACCAGCCCAGCTATGCTAGCATTATATGAAAAGAAGATTCTATCAAAAGGTAGATCATCATCCTAACAACCCCTAGATATGGTCAAACACTTGATATTTTAAACACTATTTAGACAGAGAACAGATTGGTGGTTCGTAGGAGTGTGTGGTGAAAAATATAGGTGAAAGGGATTAACAGGTACAAATTTACAGTTATAAAGTAAATAAATCATGGGGAATATTATGCACAGCTGGTGACTATAGTTAATAATGCTGCATTACATGTTTGAAAGGCACTTAAAAATAGATTTTAAAAGTCCTTATCACAAAAAAGTTTTTTTTGTAACTATATGTGGTGATGGATGTTAACTAGACCTACTGTGGAATTATTTCATAATATATATTTCATAACAATGCAATAATATAATTTCACAGTAATTCAAATATCAAATTGTTATGTTGTACACCTGAAACTAATATAATTTTATATAGTCAATTATATATCAATAAAAATAAATAAATAAGCTTTAGTTTGTATATTAATTCCAGTTTTATAAAATTTAAAGCCAGACTTACCAAAGCCAAAGGAAAGATAATGTTAAGATCTAGAAAGAGGGCCTGGTTGGTGGCTCAGTGGGTAGAACGTCTGCCCAGTATATAGATGTACCAGGTTTGATTCCCAGTCAGGGCACATAGGAGAAGTGACCATCTGCTTCTCCCCCATTCCCTCTCCCATTCTCTTCCTCCTCCTCCTCCTGAAGCCAGTGGCTCAGTGTGGCTCCAGTCACTGCAGATTGCTGGGTTGGCCTCGATACATCAGCCTCAGGTGCTAAAAATAACTCAGTACTTGAACATCAGCCCCAGAAGGGGTTGCTGGGATCCTACTCAGGGCACATGTGAGAGTCTGCTCACCATCTCCTCTCCTCTCACCTAAAAAAAAAAAAAAAGGTCTAGAAAGAATTTTAAAGAAAACATCATCATGAAAGAGATGCTCTTAGAGGAACTAATGTGTTTTCTGTTTTGAATAAAAACAGTATACTTTATATGAATTGAATAATTATGAGAACATTCACCATACATGATTCTAAGTTTTTGAAACATTTGCATCAGTTTTATTAATGATCTAATGATTGAAAAATAAGCACACCTTTGTTGAACTACATGAAAGCAGCATTAGAAATAATTTTCTCCTGTTCTTGGCCTTAAATATAAATAAAGCACCATTCTGAGTGTGGCAAAGAAATGGAGGGAAACCTTTCAAACCTTAAGAATTTAATGACTGCTGACTTTTCTTGCTTTCTTTATTAAAAGTATGTTTAATTGGTTTCTTCCATATTCACATTGATAGTCTAAGAAACCTATAGATTCACAAGCAAACAAATAATTTTTTTCTTGCATATATCAGTATAATTCCACTCCATCTTATTACCTGGACTTCTGTAAAACTCCTAAGCACCACCACAGGACGATGTTACCCAATCTGTTTTGTGAACATTTCCTATATTTTAAAATCACAAGCCATTGGTAATATTTTCTTCTGAAAATACTGATTATTGTCAATTTCTACAGCAGCAAATACTGATAAGTGATGTGAATTATAGTTAAAATATTTGTTGCTAAACAAAATAAGTTATGTTCTCAGTTTATATCTCTAGAGCTTTCACACCTTCCCAAGAATCCAGCCACAGTATAACTAATATTCCATGGTTTTCTTACCATGCAATGACTACAAAAATATCTACTCATACATTCTTAAATGTCTTCTCTCTTTCTGTCATTGTTTGTTACTTCTGGTCACATTTCATTTTTCTATTCCTTTTTTCTCTTAGTTAAATGATACATGGGGCTGAAATTGAAATCTCCATTAGGAAGAAGGTTTTAAGAACATTTATGAGCTTAACTCCCAACAATCCTGTCATTCTGATTTATGAAAGAAATACCCATACTCAAATATTTTTAGAATAGACAAGGAACAGCTTATGATCGTACTCTTTCACTCCTTCTAAAAATACACATTAACGTTTTGCGTGGTGTACTTTTCTTCAGTGTCTGTCACACTGTTCCTTAATTGCACTGCCCTATGAAAAGTCATGACAGATAGAAAATCTGATAGTGGTACAATTTTTCATCATTCTGAAGAAGTGAAATTCATGCTGAAGAGAATTTGATCCCATTGAGAGAAAATCATATATGAGTAAGTGGCAATAGTACCACCACTAAATTCAACTAGTTTGAGTTGGCTTCTTCTTTGTGGTAGGTGACAATAGTGAAAAGATAGCTACAGATTATCTCCAGCTTCAATTTTAAACCAAGTCAAAACCTTTTCTTAAGAGACCTATTACTTAAACTGCTGACTGATTTCAGAGTTTATTTGTGTTCACCCTTTGATTCCTTCTTTTCCATGTCTGTCCTTGGATTGAACCTCGTTAAGGACTGCAGTGATGGAAAGATGAACCAGAGTGGAAAGGGAAAATTAGAAACAGTCCTCAGCTTATATCCCTTTGGTATATAGCTGGATGATTTATTCCTGAGTAATTTTAAAGACCACTGATCAAAAAGGACACAGGACTGAGAATTAGAAGGCTCTTGGACCTACTACTCAGAGATGTATGTCCTGGGAAGCAGGCCCTCAGTCTGAGCCTCAGCACCCAGCACAAAGATTAGGAAAAAGGGGAACTATGGCACGGTTTGGAGGTAAATTAGGTGGAAGAATACCAGCAGGTACTTAAAAAGTGGGCTTGAGAGAAATAAAATACTCAAAGAAATCATACAGTATCGTTCTGATTTACCCTTGGAACTGACTCCTGCCCCTGAAAAGGAGGCTGTAAACTTAAAAGAAACTGCTAGGACATGGTAAGACATTCAGGACCTAGGATAAATTTGTTATGGGTAGAACTAAGGTTATGAAATTGACTCTTGTGAAGGAGGACAGAGATCTTCCCCAGCAGACACATAGATCATTGTCCCCTGCTGAGTCAGTTATTATTCTTGAATGATGTTCATTTACTCCCCATACATTAAAGATAGTCTGTTATTACACTAAAGCTTTCGAAAAGACCACATTTTAAATGTTTTTATTTCAGAAATTCAGTTAGTAGCAGGTGTATTTTGAGCTAGCCTTCATAATATAACTTTTAGAGATATCAAAAAACAGATATACAAAACAGAATAAAATAAATATAGTCAATGTTAAGGTCTTTAGAAGTCTATATAAAAAAGTAGTAACCTATGAATTGTAAAATGTATTGAGAAATTAAAACTTCTAGGCCATATATACTTTACATAACATTTCTTCATAGTAAATCTTATAAGTCAATCAATGCACCAAAAGAAGTTTAAAGGAAATACCACTATAAGGAAATAGTGTAGTTATTTACCTCAGATTCAAAGTTTTATTTGATTTTATTGTTTCAAATTCCAGACATTTCTGAAATGCCTAGAATGCCTAAATTTAGATTTCTAAGAAAGATATGAAATAGATATTTGTATGCTTTCCTTAATTGTATTTGATAAATACTGGAATTCATTCTGTATGTCAAATGTCTTTTTTATGATATATTTTGTAAACTGTGATTAAAAGTAAGGAAAAAAGGTGAAGTTTTAAAATACCTGTCAACAGTTAAAGAAAAATCTTAAAATAAAAAAAAATGGTGTAACATAAGTGTCAGAGTGTTAGATCAGAAAACACAAATTATAGATCTTACTCATCGCTAAATTTACTATACAAAAGATATAGGCAATAACAGAGCACAAGCATTTTTTCTTTCAAGAGCTCTGTAACTATCAGTGTAGTGCTCTAGAAGTCCTTTGCTTTTACATTAGCACATGTTCTGGCTTGGCTTTAACATGAAGGATTCTGAGCACTTGCATGCATATATTGCTTGCATAGATGAAGCTATTTTGGTTGTGGAACACCTCCCAGTTATGCAGTATACACGACAATCTCCAACTGTTTATGATGCCATAATTCCATCAGTTTCAGATTTATTTACAGTAAGCCATCCAGACAAGACCAGGTACATCCTGCTTACAGTGCCAACCTAAGATTGACAGAGGGTCAATTATACTCATGCAAATTATAGATTTTACCCCGTACTAAATTTACTAATGCTTCAAAGTACACAGGTGCAAAATGAACACTTCCAGCTTTGACATGTAAGGTTTTAAGCAATGCATGCAGATACATTATGGCTCGGAAGACTTCCAAATGTATATCCCATTAATTCTATTTCTGTGTAATATTCTCTGTCCCAACCATCCATAGATCTATTCAATCCAGATTTATGTAAAACAAGAACCTAGACAAACCAAAAATATCCCGCCAAAGGCATTCTAGTCTAGGTGAAGCCTCACTGTCTGTTAGCTTTCACCCAGTAAATAGCATCAGTGTATTTAGCAGCAGGTTCAGCATTGGCATTTTCACAAGGATTTGGATCACCATAACTTTCTTTCCGGGGAAAGTATAAGCTAAGTATGCCTGTTCATAACCTTTTCCCTCACAAGAAAATATTGCAAAGAACATTACCTTTGAATATTTTTTTTAATTTTTATTTATTTATTTATTTATTTATTTTTTACAGAGACAGAGAATGAGTCAGAGAGAGAGATAGACAGGGACAGACAGACAGGAACGGAGAGAGATGAGAAGCATCAATCATTAGTTTTTCATTGCGCGTTGCAACACCTTAGTTGTTCATTGATTGCTCTCTCACATGTGCCTTGACCGCGGGCCTTCAGCAGACGGAGTAACCCCTTGCTGGAGCCAGCGACCCTGGGTTCAAGCTGGTGGGTTTTTTCCTCAAACCAGATGAGCTCGCACTCAAGCTGGCGACCTCGGGGTTCCAAACCCGGGTCCTCTGCATTGCAGTTCGATGCTCTATCCACTGCACCACTGCCTGGTCAGGCTAATTTTATAAGCATTTAATTTGTAAATTTAGTTACACCAAGAATGATAAGTAATAAAGAGCACAATTTATGTAAGTTCCCCTTTATGTTAACTTAACTAATTAATTTGCCAAGTTTTTAGAAAATCTGTGAGGAACATGATTCTATAAGTAGAATGAAGTGTTTGATTCCTATTAATAGTATAAATAAGAAAGTTATCTTTGCTCTTTTGTTTTTGCACACCCAGTATGCTTGATGGGTGACTGCGGTGCCCCCACAGCAGAAGTCAAGCCTAGATAATAACCTTTTCCATCGTTTGGACAAAGTGGTTCTATCACTGAATCTGGTCCATGAACCAGATTGTCAAGTCTATTATGAAAATGATGGTTGAGTTTTTCCAAGTTCTGCCCCAATAACTAATAGATAATTTATTTTTTTCTTTTTGCTCTGTTTTTATAGTGCTCTCAGTTCTGATTCTTGGAATAACCCAGTGATGATGACCCTCACCAAAAGTAGATCCTTCACTTCATCCTATGCCGTTTCTGCAGCTAATTATGTAAAGGCTAAAAAGCCAAACCGACCAGGTATGTAACATACTGGGAGAAGAGTTTATACTCACTGAGTATAGTCTCCAAGAGAACTAAGCCTTAGTGTTTAAATATGATTCTGGCTTGGCCTTAACATGAAAGATTCGAAGCAATGCATGCATATGTTGCTTGAAAGATTCGAAGCAATGCATGCATATGTTGCTTGCATAGATGAAGCCATTTTGGTTATGGAACACCTCTTCATTATACAGTGTACATGACAATCCGCATCTATTTATGACTCCATAATGCAGTCAGTATCAGGTTTATTTACAATGAGCCATCCAGACAGAACAGGTATTTCCTGCTTACAGTGCCAATCTAAGATAGATTTTTGGTTTGACTCTTCTAAAAAGAAAAGGCCACACTAACCTATTAATTACTGAAAATTCCATTTTATATGATGAAACAGATGCTTTCATGGTTGCTGTACCAGATATTCTATTTTGGGCTTATTGGGTGAATAGGAAATCACTGTAGCCATTGAGGATGATCTCTGAAAGCGGCATCATCTTATCATGCAAAAGCCAATGGTGTACTTATCATATTTCAATTTTATTTTTAGTGGCTGTTAAAAGAAAATTATTTTTCAGGAGTATGGTATTTATATGAATTTGAAGAAATGCTTTATTTACTGTACATATATTTTTTTCAAAGAAATTGTTGCTTTGTGTTACGCACCTCCTCCTTCATCCCCCAAATATATAAATACTGAAAAGGGAGGTATTTAAACTTGGAGAACATCAATTCAAGACATTTGAGATCCCTTTGAAAAACTCCCACAAGCTAGCAACTGAAAGACCCAACAGCACTGTGGGCAGGAAGTTTTCCTTCCCTTTTAGACAGGTACAAAATGAAACCTGATATGATTTCTCTCAACTAAGACTTGGCATCATATTACGACATAGTTTTCTATGTGGGCATCATGAAGCCCTCTACTTCTAAACATCAGCTTCTCCCTGCCCTCAAGCATAATTTACTTAACACCTATATGTGGTGTGTTCACTGTTTCACACACTAAACTAGTTTCAAGACTATGACAGTGATTAAGCCAGACCCAGTTCCTGTTTTCACAGAATTCTCACTTACATTGTGCCAGGGGACTATAAACAGGTAATCAGTTATTGCTATACTGTGTGTTAATGGCTATAATAAGGAAGTAAGGGAAAACTTTCAAATATTGAGAGGAAAAGAGATACAAGACACAAGACACGGAGAGAAAGCTTGGGGAACTTAAGTTTTACATAACTGGAAAAGCTAACAAGCAAAAAGGGAGGACCCTGAGAGAGTAGAGAAGAGATGGAAACAAATATGTGGACAGAGGCCAGATGGTGTAGGACCTGGGGACCTAGGAAAAGGAGTTTGGGTATCAAAATTAAGAACAATAAAGTTCCAGGCAGGAAAGTGAAACGATTTGGGAGATTACCTCATTTTAACCAGAGTCTGTGCTGACTCACACCTGGGTTAGTGTTGTCAGATTCTGCCTCCCAGTTGTCCTCCTCCTAAAACCCCAGTTGAAACTCCAGGGTGTTTACTATGACTACTCCTTTTTGGAATCTTCTAGTTTCAACTTTTCATCTGTCAGCATTGCAGAAAACTGATGAGATTTTCTATATCTGCAGTTTAGCTTCTTAATTATCTGTCTTTATAGCAGTTTAAGAATTTGTCAACTGGTACTTTTTAGGGAGACTGCCTTCCAATGCTGCCCAGCACTTAGGGAGGGATTCCGCTCTGCAAAAAAAGACCTCCCTCCTGAAGGGAGAGACAGACCTGTTGCCTCCACTGTGGCTTCCCTGTTGGCCTGTTTTGAAGTTGGCGAAATTGGGGAAACACAATGCAGATTGCCCTGTGTTCCTCTCTTACAAAGGGCAGAGAAAACACACACACACACACCCAGAACTCCTGCTGGTCAGAGATTCCCTGAGTGTCTGTCCCCACCCAAGCCTGTTCAGGGTGTCTGTTTTTTGAAGCCTGAACTCTGGAGAGAATTGGGAAGGGGGACAGAGTAAATGTTGTCCTAAGAATGCTTGCCATTCTTTTGTTGTTGAGATCTCTTTTTGGGGAGGGTGGGAGTTGAGGGAAGCTTGACCTTGTGTCTTCCTCAATAAACTATTCCTTTACACACACACTTCATCAAATGGCCCAAGAGGAAAACTGCCCCCTTCTCACTGAGATGTTAGACTTCAAGTTTGAATTGTGACAGTGACCCCAAACTCCAATTTTTATGTCATTAGTCTCATGACATTGCTAAAAGCTCTGCTGGCTTTTTCTCCTAATTGCTGCATCCTTCTGCCTGGATTCTTAGCCTTTTGATCCTTGCCACTGGCTCATAAAAAATGCTCTGAAGGAAAGAATGGTTCACAGGATTTTGGCTCACACTTCTGATGACCTCTTCTTTCTAGAAACCTAGTTCCACAACTTAGTTGTCTTGTCTTGATAGCTTTTCTTTTGAAAACTAAACATTTCTACTTGTTCTTAAAGAAGCATGGATTTACTGCAAACTATAGAATCATAGCCAGAAGCAGAAGCCCTCAAAATGGCAATGTTTCTATGAGAGTTAGAGAAACAGTACACACATAACACTAATATTTCAAGAGACCATCTTGGAATATACTTTTAACTGTAATAGTTATAAATTAAGGGACCATTTCTGTTATCTGTTTTTAAATCTAGAAAAGAAAATTTCTAGATCAAAAATTCTCTTTTGATCATTCACTCTATATTGGTGACTACTTCTTGAAACTATGTAAGCACCAGCTTTGCTAAAATCTTTACAGTTTGGTGTAGGAAGATACTTTCTCCAGAAAGTACACTTTTATTGGAATTGCATCACTGGTTGAAACCATTAAAGATAATTTGGTTTTTTAAAAAGTAATTTGGTCCTCTCTGCTCTTTGCAAATATTCATTAAATGTTATAACTTAGAAGTCATTAATGTCCTAAGAAATGATGAGCTTTTTTCAGAGCCAGGAATAGGAAAAAGTGGGAAAATACTTAAATTGGGTTGATCCAAGAGTAAATATAGATGAGCTCAGGAATAGGGAGACTCCATGGAACTCCAGCAAGACGAAATAATGGAATTTGAGCACTCCATATTAAACTGAAGACTTTTAAAGGGGCAGGTACTGAAGTAGTCATAGGTCAAGAAGACCCCTTGACTAACTAGAAAAACACATGCAAATAATCTTTGAAAGAAAGCATCACCAGTTCAGAGCCATATGATCTCAATATATCGAGTTTAAACAAATGGGAACTTACAACCAAGATCACTGAGCACACAAGAAATATGAGTTAGAAAAAAAAAAAAAACAGAAAAAAGGAACTTTACAGAGCTCTAAAAGGATTGAGATATTTAAATTCTAGACTATTTCATTTAACGTAAAAATACTCAAAGACAGGAGACTGAAAAGATGGCAGTGGAGTAGGCAGACGCACAGACGCCCAGCTCTCACCACCAAACTGGAATACAAATCAATTTAGGAAAAATCAGCATGAAAAACCAACTCTGAACTACAAGAACAGCTCTCAAAAACCAAGGAGCAAAGAAGAAGCCACAAAAAACCTGGTAGGAAGCACCTGAATCTCCCCTGCTTACAGGAACGGGGGGGGGGGGGTGAGGCTGAGAGCCCAGAGGGGATCTCACACAAGGGAAAAGGGCAGAAACTAACCCCTACCCTTCTCAAACTATTTCAAAAAATTCAAGAGGAAGGAAGACTTCCAAGCTCCTTTTATGAGGTGAGCATAATTCTGATTCCAAAACCAGGCAAACACAAAGAAAATTATAGGCCAATATCTCTGATGAATATAGATGCTAAAATCCTCAACAAAATATTAGCAAACCGGATCCAACAATATATGGAAAAAATCATACACCATGATCAAGTGGGATTTATTCTGGGGAAGCAAGGATGGTACAATATTCGTAAATCAATCAATGTGATTCATCACATAAACAAAAAGAAGGAGAAAAACCATATGAAAATTTTAATAGATACAGAAAAAGCATTTGATAAAATCCAGCACCCATTCATGATCAAAACTCTCAGTAAAGTGGGAATACAGGAAACATACCTCAACATGATAAAAGCCATCTATGAGAAACCCACAGCCAACATCATACTCAATGGGCAAAAATTAAAAGCAATACCCTTAAGATCAGGAACAAGGCAGGGGTGCCCCCTTTCACCAGAAGTCCTAGCCACAGCAATCAGACAAGAAGAAGAAATAAAAGGCATTCAAGTTGGAAAAGAAGAAGTAAAACTATCATTATTTGCAGATGATATGATATTGTATATAAAAAACTCTAAAGTCTCAGTCAAAAAGCTACTGGACCTGATAAATGAATTCAGCAAAGTGGCAGGATATAAAATCAATACTCAGAAATCAGAGGCATTTTTATACACCAACAATGAACAGTCAGAAATAGAAATTAAGGAAACAATCCCCTTCACAATTACAACCAAAAAATAAAGTACCTAGGAATAAACTTAACCAAGGAGACTAAAAACTTGTACTCGGAAAATTACAAAGCATTGATAAAAGAAATCAAGAAAGATACAAACAAGTGGAAGCATATATCATGCTCATGGTTAGGAAGAATAAACATCATTAAAATGTTTATTTTACCCAAAGCAATCTATAAATTCAATGCAATACCAATTAAAATACCAATGACATACTTCAAAGATATAGACCACATATTCCAAAAATTTATATGGAACCAAAAGAGGACACGAATACCCTCAGCAATCTTAAAAAAGAAGAATAAAGTGGAAGGTATCACACTTCCTTATATCAAGTTATACTACAAGGCCATTATATTCAAAACAGCCTGGTACTGGCATAAGAACAGGCATATAGATCAATGGAACAGAACAGAGAACCCAGAAATAAACCCACAGTTCTATGGACAACTGATATTTGACAAAGGAGGTAAGGAAATACAATGGAGTAAAGACAGCCTCTTTAATAAATGGTGTTGGGAAAATTGGATAGCTACCTGCAAAAAAATGAAACTAGATCACCAGCTTACTCCACTCACAAAAATAAACTCAAAATGAATAAAAGACTTAAATGTAGGCCGTGAAACCATAAGCATCTTAGAAGAAAACATAGGCAGTAAGCTCTCCGACATCTCTTGGAATAATATATTTGCTGATTTATCTCCACAGGGAAGTGAAATAATAGACAGGATAAACAAATGGGACTATATCAAACTAAAAAGCTTTTGCACATCTAAAGACAACAAGAATAGAATAAAAAGACAAACTACACAATGGGAAAACATATTTGACAATACGTCTGATAAGGGGTTAATAACCAAAATTTATAAAGAACTTGTAAATCTCAGCACCAGGAAGACAAACAATCCAATTCAAAAATGGGCAAAAGAGATGAATAGACACTTCTCCAAAGAGGACATACAGATGGCCAATAGGCATATGAAAAAATGCTCAACATCACTAATGATTAGAGAAATGCAAATTAAAACCACAATGAGATATCACCTCACACCAGCCAGAATGGCGCTCATTAACAAAACAACACAGAATAAGTGCTGGCGAGGATGTGGAGAAAAGGGAACCCTCCTGCACTGCTGGTGGGAATGCAGATTGGTGCAGCCACTGTGGAAAACAGTATGGAGATTCCTCAAAAAACTGAAAATCGAACTGCCTTTTGACCCAGCTATCCCACTTTTAGGAATATACCCCAAGGACACCATAGAACGGCTCCAAAAGGAGAAATGCACCCTCATGTTTATGGTAGCATTGTTCACAATAGCAAAGATCTGGAAACAGCCCAAGTGTCCGTCAGAGGATGAGTGGATTAAAAAGCTTTGGTACATATATACTATGGAATACTACTCAGCCATAAGAAATGATGATATCGGATCATTTACAATAACATGGATGGACCTTGATAACATTATACGGAGTGAAATAAGTAAATCAGAAAAAAACAAAACTATATGAATCTATACATAGAAGGGACATAAAAATGAGACTCAGAGACATGAACAAGAATGTGATGGCAACAGGGGTAGGGGGTGGAGGAGGGGGATGGGGTGAAGAAGGAGAGAAGGGTTGGGGGAGGGGAGGGGCACAAGAAAACCAGATAGAAGGTGACAGAAGATAATTTAACTTTGGGGGAGGGGTACACAGCACAATCAAATGTCAAAATAATCTAGAGATGTTTTCTTTCAATATATGTACCCTGATTTATCAATGTCACTGCATTTAATTTAATAAATAAACTTTAAAAAATACTCAAAGACAAATATGAGGTTATAAAGGAATAACAGCATGAGAGCAGATATAATTTCAGACCACGTATAACTTTTAAAAATATAATCAAGGCCTTGGCTGTTGCCTCAGTGGACAGAGTGCTGGTCCAGAGATGGACAATGGGGGTTTAATTCCTGGTCAAGGCACTCAGGAGAAGCAACCATCTGCTTTTCCCCCCACTCACTCTCTCCTTCTGTCCCTCTTCCCCTCCCACTTGGCTTGATTGGTTCCAGCGTGGCCCCAGGCAGTGAGGATAGCACAGTACTCGATAATTGGCACCAGATGGGTGTTGCCAAATGGATCCCTATGTGTGCACATCAGAAGTCTGCCTCACTATCTCTCCTCCTCTCACCTAAAAATAAATAAATAAATAAACAAATATATCTATATATATAAAATATCAAGGAAGTACAATAGGTTAAGTGATGTAATAGAGTGTTCAGGGGAAAATTAGTAAAATGAGAGGCAGAAAATGTGAAGAAATTACCCAGAATGCAACTTAGATAAGAAACTGAAAAATGTAAAATATTTTAATAAGAAAAGGAATTTTAAAAATCTTATTATATAATCATAGTTGTAGTAAAGGATAGAAGACATAATTTCTGAGGAACGTAAAATAAAGGGGAAAAATTTACACATACACACAAAATGGTGAAACTACACTACACCAAAGATGAAATACATGCATATTTATATAGTCACAGACAATAGTAGAGGATAGCAAAAGGAAAGGGATGGGAGTAAGTGGAGCTGGGTAAAGGGAAGAAAAATGGGGATGAAAAGAGACTTTGCTTAGAGCTGTGAGCACTCAATGCAGTGTGCAGATGATGTTTTATTGAGTTATACACTTGAAACCGGTATGGTTTTGTGAACCAGTGTCATCCCAATAGTCAATTAATAAAAAGGAGAGGGGAATTCAAGGAAAGAATACACACATAAACACAAAGTGGTGAAACTACACTACATCAAAGACCAAAATAAAATCTAAAGGCAGCCAGATAAAGACAGTTTTTTCAGGAAAAGCAGACTGAGAGCAGAACTGTCTAGAATAAAGAGCATCAGAATATAGTAGAATATTTTATTCGAAGTTCTGAGAGAATATAATAGTCAACCTAAAATTGTGTGTCTGTCAAATCTATCTCACAATAATAGGAATGAGCCTCACCTGTTGTGGCGCAGTGGATAAAGCATTGACCTGGAACGTTGAGGTCTCTGGTTCAAAACCCTGGGCTTGCCTGATCAAGGCACATATGGGAGTTGATGCTTCCTGCTCCTCCCACTTCTCTCTCTCTCTTTTCTAAAATGAATAAATAAAATCTTTAAAAAAAAAATAGAAATGAACTAAAGACATTTTCAGCTAAGTCAAAACTGTATTAGCTACCAAATCTTAAGTGAAGGAATTTATGATGGACATATTCCAGAAAGAAAAATAATAACAGAGAAGTCTAGGACGTAATAAAAGTGATGAATAAACAAATTTGGAAATTGTGAGTCTGTCAAACAAACATTGTATGCTTATATAATAGTATTTCCAGATTTGTCGATATTCTTCAAAGACTTATTAAGACAATTAAAATATTGAACAATAATATGTTACTCAAAGGATGTAATGTGAATTTAAGCATTCTACATTCTTGTGTAGCTAAGGAAATGGATTCAGATGAAGAAACTGAGGCACAAAAATGTTAAGTAACTTGTCCAAACTCCTACAATTCATCCTGAATTCTTTATTTTGAACTGAGGACTTTAAGCTGGAAAAAAAACTGAGGACAACAAATTGAGGTAATTTAAAATTTAAAATTTTGGTGCTGTCCTTGGCTGAGTACAAGACAATAGAAGGATTTAGTTTTCTGTCTCCCGTTTTCTTCATTTAGGTAATGAAATTAAAATTATTACAATAACCAACACGATAAACTCAAGAAGTTGAAAGTGTGTTTGCTTTAGCAGCACATATACTCTAATTGGCATACAGATATTGAATCATTATGTTGCATACCTGAAATTAATGTATTGTTATATGCCAATTATACCTCAATGGAAAGGAAGCTGAAAATTAGGTTACTCAAAGGATATATGTGAATGAATTCACTGGAAATAACCAAACAAATGAGGGAACAGACATGAGTAACAGCTTTTTCATCTTCCTGTGTCCTGCTCCCTAATTCATATAACTGCACTCAGAAAGAAAGGGCAAAGTGTCAGAGGAAAAACATGTCCATGTAAGTGTCCACAAAGGCAGCTGGTAGAAATTAGAGCTACTGCCATGGCAAAAGCCTCTCTTCCTTCTTAGCATAAAGTATATAAGGTATCTCTATCATGATTACTTTGGAGAGGATTTTGCATTGTGGCATCTTTAGACTGCTGTCACAGCAGAATTAATGTTTATAAAACAGCTTATATGCTAAGCATGCTTAATTCAACTAAACAAATCCCTGAAAATCTGCCAAAGGGAAAAAATCCATAAAGAATGAGAGAGCTGAAATTAATTACAGTTCTCCCTGATCAGATGGGCCCATCTGTTTGAAAACCCTTGTTTCCCTTTAATGATGGCATTGGCTGAATGAACTAACTAGGTGTGTTATGTTTAATATAGACTGTGATACTAAACTGGTTTTCAATAACAATGTGTAAACAGACCTGGACAAGTCCTTTACGTGGTAAAGAGTATGAGGAAATGGAATCAAAGTATGAATAGAGTCTGAGGAGGAAGTACCAACTAGTAGGCAAAAAGGTAGGAGGATGCAAGCAAGAATAGACAATACAACTACTGAAAAAGAAATGACTTCTATTCACAGGATACTCATAAAATCTGTTCTTTGCACAAATCAATTCAACAGTGTGTCCTAGTTTGATCAGTCAGCGTTAATTTAAATACAGTGTGTCTGTAAGTCATGGTGCACTTTTGACTGGTCACAGGAAAGCAACAAAAGACATTAGAAATGTGAAATCTGCACCAAATAAAAGGAAAACTCTCCCAGTTTCATACCTATTCAGTGCAGTTTGATGTGGGCTCACGAACAGATTTTTTAGGGCTCCTTAGGTAGCTATCCCGTATAGCCTCTACAGACTCGTCACTGACTGATGGCCTACCAGAATGGGGTTTCTCCACCAAACTGCCAGTTTCCTTCAACTGCTTATCCCACCGAGTAATGTTATTCCTATGTGGTGGCGCTTTGTTATAAATGTGCCGATATTCATGTTGTACTTTGGTCACGGATTCTAATTTAGTGAGCCACAGAACACACCGGACTTTCCTCTGTATTGTACACATCTCTACTGGCATGGCCGTGGGCTGCTCCGCTGTATACACGGTGTTACGTCATCATCTGCACATGTGCACATGCTACCACATCATCCTACAGAAACTGGGAAGGTTTTCCTTTTATTTGGTGCATATTTCACATTTCTATCGTCTTTTGTTGCTTTCCTGTGACCGGTCAAAAGTGCACCATGACTTTACGGACACACTGTAGTTGAAATACAATAATTTATTTTACAGTTACTAATATAAAATAAGTGGATGAAGTCACAAGAAGTCTTTTGATTAAAGCATGAAATAGGAAATTTAAATATAATTTACATTTTCAATCTTGCCTTTCTATTTATGAGTCACTGCTAATGTAGAGTTTCCATTATGTAATTAATGAGCTTTTAAGATTCCTGTAATTTCACACTTACTGAATTTGCATTAGTCCCTTCCAAGATTTATATAATTCTTATAAAATTCTTATAATCTTATTATAATGATTAGAGATCTTTCCACACCAAAAAACTAAACTGAGTTTTTCCGGTAGAAACTTTGAAAGGGAAAACTTAAATTATGACTTGGTGATTTTATCTTTGCATTCCATGTACTTTAGATACATATACTTAGGGTTGTCCATTTGTCTGTGGGCATGGTAAAGAGGCATAGATTTGTCAGACATACTGGTTCCTTTCTTGTTCAATTAAAATTAAGCTGAGAGAGTTTTACAGCACAAAACAGATGGATTCACTTAAATAATTTCCTTCCAGTATTGTTTGTCATCGCTGTTCGATTGCCCAAAGTTCCTTGTGTCTTGACACACATTTTTTCATGCTCTCGGGAGCAAGAAATTAAAACTGAATTACTCAAAGGACTTGGCATTGTAGAATTTTTTAAAGTTATAGTTCAAATTTTTTAGTTTTAAATGTCTTAAAATATTTCACATTAGGGCAGTCTCAGTTATTTAAAAATTTATTATTTCATGAGCTAAATCTCTTCCCTGGAGTCTCTTTAAATTACTCAAATATAAAATGAAGATAAACATTTGTGAGAGAATGCATATTTATCTGAATCCCTTCACCATTGTGTGTGTGTGTAAATGTGTGAGTTTGATATATAGTATTGATGAAATTTCGATGTCATACAATTCTCTAACATTAGACATGACAATGCTTAAACTACCTTAGAAAATAATGTGTTTTTTAAACTCAAAAGAAGAACCTTTTGCCCATTTCCTTGGAGTAGCCTGTTCCTGTGTTTGAAATAGTCTGTCCTTTCTAGAAAGAATACTTGGTTATTCTCTGCCCTTACCTCTCTCCATGTTTTTGAAGACTAATATGTAAACATGTGCCCATTTCCTATGGCAGTCGCTCTGTTTTTAAAACTTTAAGTAAATTATGATAATGCACACTGTGAGAAATAGTAGTTTGATTTGGGAAAGAAAGGAATTTGTATGTTTACACCTTATCTTCTTACCTTACAAAATAAAAATATCCCAGCTTTTCATGGTTGTTGCCAAGACTCTTGCTTGTTAGAAGTGTTCAAAATATGTAGACTCACATACTACAAAAGCTAAGGGCTTCTCTTCTGTTTCAAGGTTTATTTTAAATTTTATCCCCGGCGGTAAATTTGGAGACTTAAGGTTTGCTTATTTATTTAAGTTTAGTTCATTTGTGAGTTCTTGGAACTTTAATCATTGAGTGGATTTTTAAGTTTAAGAGAGAATTTTATTTTTCTGGGAATGTCAGCTGGCATCTACTAGAAATTAGCAATGAAAAGCAATCACTTCTCTCATACATGGCCTTCAGAAAATATGTCAAGATAAAAATATGCAATATTTCCACAGGCTTTGTAAAAAACGTGATAGAAACTTGTCAGAAACTCAAAGTTACCTACCAAAATAATTAGGAGAATGCCTAAAGCAATGCCTATCAGGAGGCTCTTTTAATAAGACACAACAATTAAAACCTTGCCTAGGCTTACACCTTTATAAGAGCCTTTCCCAGCAACCTCTCTGACCAGGTTCCCAGTCTCAGATCAAGCAATTGGCCTTAGCTTAGCAAAGAGGCCAAGAGGGAATACCACATCCTACCCCATCCAGCTCCTTAATGGCTCTACTGCTTTTTTCTAAGATCTCTGGAGACTCAGTTGGCTGTAATCACACAGATAGTCTAAATTAAACTAGTCCTTTTCAACCTTTTTTTTTTAAACATCAAAGCACACATATATCTGTAGTAACACATGAATACAATGTCATATAGCTATGTAGAAATGGGAAGGGATTTAGAGCTTATTGAAATGTTCATTTCCTTTATTTTACAAAATTATATAAATATAATAAAATTTATAACAAATTTAATATTAGAGACAGTATTAAAAATGAAATTAATTTTGGGACCTCCCAATAAAGCCTTAGTACTTGACAGGGTCCCCAAAACACAGTTGGCATGCACCCAACAACAGGTTGATTGGAAAACACTAAGATAAATATTTAGTGACCTTAATCTTCTTTTGGTTTAAGAGATTATGTGAGGTGATGGCTTGTCAGTATCTTTGGTAAAATAGGTAAACCTTCTCAGTAGAAGGAGAAACCAAAATTAAACCCATAAGGCATGTCACTGTCCAGAGCAATTCACATGCTGCCTAGCAGTTAATGGATTTTTATTCTTCAGTGGGTAGTCTGATAGAACGATGAGCTAATAGACCACATTTTACAAGAATAGCTGGCCCCACACCAGTGCTCCGACTTACTAGCACTGTGACACTGGGAAGGTTACTTCACCTCTCTGCAACAGCATGATTACAGTTAGGTTTAAAGGCAGGGGATTGATCTGTTGATCACCAATCAACAGTAAAAATAATTGAGAAAAGGACTAGGAGGGGTTGCTGGTCTCCACTCTGAATTAAAGAAAGAGTAGGATTTCTCCTCTTTTAAAACTAAACTAAAATAACAAGACACTTAAAATTACAAAAGCCTTTCAGCAAGCTTCATATTCCTTTCAGTGGACCATATTCCTTTAGGTGTGACAAACAAAACTTGGGAGAACTGGACGTTGGAAGCCGACTAAGCCAGTTGCCAGTTCACCACCCATATTGTTTGATGATATTGTATTTCCCCATGTATAAGACACACCCTTTTTTGAAAAATGTGGGGTCTAAAATGGGGTGTGTCTTACACAGTGGTTGTAGGTTTTTACTTGCATTTCCTGCTTTTTCACACTTATTTTTGCATTCATTGTTGAAGACAGTGATTCGTCATCAGACACAGATGAGGACGAGCTAATGGAAGAGAAGTTTGATAGTGATGAGGAGTTGTATGAATTTTATGATGAATAAAACTTGAGTTTAGCAACTTTATGTAATAGATATTTTTCCAAATTTGGGGCCCCAAAATTAAGGTGCATCTAATGGGAAATATGGTATGTGAGCTGCTGGCTGTATATTACCCCAGAGTGGTGAGACATAGAAAACAACTTGTATTGATTTTATTTTATTTGCTTTATAGGAGATTGTCCAGCCATAAAATTATGAAAATCAGTAAGCAGGTAGTTGTTCTGAAGCTATTCCTCTCTTTTCTTCAAATTGCAAGTGTAGGCTGCTTACATTTCTTGAAAGGAAATTCAAGACATCGTTCCTTGTCCTCCTACATCAGCACAGGAAATCTAATTCAGTGGTCCATAAAATAGTTACCATCAAGAGTAGACAGTTGGGCACAAATAACCACACTTAAAATTTAAGCTTGAGGCCTATTGTTTGATCTAAAAGAGATTATGTTACATTTTTTAATGTTTTCTTCAGATATTACTCTGATGAAATATGACTTCACACCCAAAACAGTCATTCACTGTGGATGGTTAACTGCCTCTCAAAAAATGTATCTTCTTTATTTACATATTTTAAGCATTGAATGCCTACAAAACTCTGCTCCCGACATGTTAATATTAAAAATAATACCTGCTCCTCTTGTTGCTAAAAGCAACTTCACAACCTATGAGAAGGCAAACATATGAGAAAATGTTAACCATTATCCTTGTGTTAGAATAACAAGAGGCAAAAAAATCCTTCTGTCCTGAAACTACTCAGGACACTGAGGCTTTCACTAAATTTGCCAAAATTGCCTCCAATGATTTCATGATGATTCATTTGCTCGCATTTGATGCTGTCGAGACACCCCCACATACACCCCGTCTCCAGATGGTGGCGTACAGAGGCTAGCCCATGGACTGAGGACTCATGTGGTCCTTACTGAGTTAAAAGGAGTCCAAGGTAAAGTTTAAGATTTGCAAGTTTGGATTCCAAAGACATTTATTTTGACTTAATGACTCTCTGTTTCTCAGGTGCCCTTGCTAAAATTTCACCTCTTTCATCGCCCTGTTCCTCACCTCTCCAAGGGACTCCGGCCAGCAGTCCCGTCAGCAAAATTTCTACAGTTCAGTTTCCAGAATCTGCCAACACAACTGCCAAACAAGGCCTAGGTTCTCACAGGGCCTTAACTTACACCCAGAGTGCCCCTGACCTGTCTCCTCAGATAACGATTCCACCTGTTGTATGTAGCAGGTAAGGGTTTATATGTTCTTGACTGGAGTTTAATAATAAAACTAATACTGTTTCTCCTTTTAGGAACATCATCAGCAATCCACATAGCTATATGTGTATGTTTGCCAGAGTTCTTGACAGGAAATATAGGATAATGTGATTTTTGTTGAATAGGATGTAATAGAAACTTAATTTTTCTGTGGTTTTCTATTAAAAAATGTTTAGAGTGCATATGGGCCATATTCCTAATCTTTGGAAATGGTATAAAATAATTAGTTGTATAGTCTATCTGCTTAATGATAAAAAATGCATAAAGCATATATTTTAAAAAGTCATATCAATAATTTGGTATTTTGTTGAAATATCTTTTACTTGTTCTCCAGGGAGGATTTTATATTTATTTTAAAGGCATTTTATCTTAAGTTTGCAGTGCCTGTTTTAACTTTGATTATTTGCAAATAACATGGTACTTTATGGCAGAACTCAAGTAGGTCTCAGAATGCAAATAAACAATTGCTTGTACTGATCTATCATATTTAAAAAGAATTATAAAGCATTGTCTTTTCATAGAAGTTAGAAAAGAGGGCCAACATTTTGCCAACATTATCACTAAAAAAGAAATACCCCCTCTTATCGATTTACATAGTGTTGTTCTTCAGTAATAGCTTAATCCAGAATAATTGATCTTAAAGCATTACAATATTTCTTTAAGTAGAAAAGAGTTGAATGTTTTAAAACTCTTTTAAAAGTTTAAGTATAATTATAAAAATGCTTTGAAGAAAACACTTTCTTATCTAAAGTTGATGATGATAGCCATTTGAAGAGATTAGTTACATGTTAGTCTAATATCACATGTTTCACAGATTTGAACAGTATTTTCAGTTTTAAATTTCATAAGTTTCATGTTCAGGTATTTGTTTATATTTATTAATTTTTTAGAGCAGATCATTTGTTTATAAAGTTTATTGAGTGAATATTTTTCAGTTTAGAATCTTTATTTTTACTTCCTTTGTCTTTACAAATATTTTAAAGAAAAAAAATCATTTTTTTTGTTTGGTCTTTTGGCCACAGTTACAGGAAAAGTTCTTCTACCCTTTAAAAGTTATTCTGCTGTTCTCTCTTTGATAGCTTTTCTAATAAGTTAATTTCTATAGGATGTTAATCCCATCTTTTCCCCCTACCAAAAAAGAGGCACAATCTGTGGTAAAGTATACATATATTTCCCTTTTAGTGAGCCACAATACACATGACTTTATTAAAAGCTCTGAAAAGTCCTGAAAGAAAACTTCTTGATTTTTGTTTCATTTAGCATCTTCAGAGTTTATTTGACCACAGAACCAATTTCTTTAGGTTAACACCCAATAATTGCCCATGCAGCTAGTGTTTGGTTCTTAAGGGGAACACTCTTAAGAAACACTTTTCGAGGTATGCATCTGAGCCAAAAAGAAGCCCAGTGGAGTGTCAGCATCAAGGACATCTGCTTCCAGTGTTCCTAGGAAGACTGTCCCACTGTGGCCTCCAGATTTACATGATATAAGTCACCTAAAGAAAGAAGAAAGATGTTCAGAAAAGATCTACCACTCACACAGCTTTTCTCATTACGATCTATTTTTTGTATTCTTAGTTGGAAGAATATAATGGGATTTCTATTAAAAAAAAAAAGTCTTTTGGAGAAAAACAAGGCAATTTCACTGCCTACTTGTTCAGTAATGTTTATAAATCCAGTAGTGTGTGTTTTATTTGTTTGGGCTTTATAAATCTATAATTCAAACCATGTTTTATTATTGCCTTCAAGGCAGCCACCCATGTAGGCCCAGAGAGTTCCAGAAACACACAACTAATTATTGTGGTTTCCCCTGCTGAACTCGAAGAGTTTGGCGTTGAATCCCATTGTCTTGGCTGCTGTAACATCTGTGCAACAAGCTCTTTTTTTGGCAAAAAGAGGTAGTCAGTTTGAACTACTAATTTAAATGTTCCTTTTAAGTATTATCTTGCAATGAAAAATCTTAAAACTAATAAACGCCGCTTTTACTAAGTTTCATTTAAGAATGTAAGCACATCACTGGCATCTACTTTGTTTCCTTTGGTCCTGTCGTTTTCTTTTGATTCCCTAAATCAAACTGATGGGATTTCATAATTAAAAATATTTTGTGCGTGTTGCTTTTCCACTTACTTTCAAGGCTTGAAAAATAAATTAACTTAGGATGAGAATACTTTCTAACTAGAAAGTGTTTATCTCCACTACATGTAGAAGCACATTCAGGGGAAAAAGAAGTGATGAGATATTAATTATATTATAAACTGTCATTCACATCTTTTCCTTTTAGAGTAATCTGTGGTTAAAGAACAAATAGAAACCCTCTAAGACCCTTTGTAATATTAGGCAGAAGGAAGGAGCCCAGAAGCAAAATGCAGAATTAAAATCTAACCATGAAACTCTACACAGGATAAGTGGGAGGGGAAATTTGCCAGGCCCTTGTGGGATCATTTTTAAATTTATGATCCAGTTCAAACTGTTTAGAAAGCAAAGGTATCCTGTATCCTCCAACCAGCTCTGTTTAAGGTGCCACCTCTCAGGCACCTTATTTTTCTCAGTTACCTACCATGTACCCTCTTTACCTGTTTTTCTCAACTTGCAACCTATGAAGTCATTTTGCATTCAACTTCCGATAAAATGTACTTTTTTTTTTAAGTGAGAGGAGAGGAGATAGACAGACTCCCACATGCACCCCACCTGGATCCACCTGGCAAGCCCCCTAACGGATGATTCCCCTTTTGGGTCCATACTCAGCAACAGAGCTATATTTTTTAGCACCTGAGGTGGAGGCTCAATGGAGCCATACTCAACACCCGAGCCAACTCACTCAAGTCAATTGAGCCATGGCTACTGGAGGCATAGAGAGAAAGAGAAAGAAAGAAGTGGGAGGGGGAGGGGTGGAAAAGCAGATAGTCGCTTCTCCTGTGTGACCAGGAATCAAACCCAGGACTTCACACTCTGGGCTGACACTGTGCTACTGAGCCAACTGGCCAGGGCTACCTTTTTATTTTGTTTGTTTATCTCCTTAGGGCCTTAACAGGTAGCTGATCAATCTAAAAAAAATTTTTTTCAGGCAAAAAATAAAATTCATATACTATTATAGTATTTTTACACATAAAATTTTTTCTTAAAAAGCTCTTTGCACATAAAATTAAGCCATAGAACTAAATCTAATGAGGTTTTTACCCAGGCACAAATGGATTCTACTGGGGAGGATATTTTTGACCAAATTCATATTGGCACCTCCATAATCACTACTGTAAGTAGGTAACAGGCTATCCTCTGAGTAATGAAAGGACATTATGCGGGTAGCTTTACTTCTAGTGTAGACTACGGAGGAGGATGAGAGTGGAATGCAGCTTCTTATCCTTTATATTGATTATGTTCTCGAAAAAGAACACAGTACTCTGCATATCAGCATCCCTCTAGACAAAATTAGCTTTTCCCTCAAACAAATAAAAGGTAGAAATATTTGACTATTGTTATCTATCTTAATGTATACATAGATGGTGTGTAGTACCTGTGATTTGTTGAAAAAGAATATACTTACAGCTGTTGCAAACTTTCTCAGCTGCGGCAGGCCATACTCCCAAGGGGATCAGGCTGACGGGCCCCTGGAGAGAAGCAGGACAGCCATGCAGACACCCAGAAGAACGGGTAATTCTCTATTTGAATTCTGTTTCTCAAAATGGTCATGACTTTCTTTTTTTTTTAATTGAAAAGATAAGACATGTTCCTGATTTTTTTAGATTAAAATTTTTAGAAGACAAAGATATCAAAACTATCCATAATTTTAATACCTAGAGTTAGTTAATCATGGGTAAAATGTTGGTGCAAAGCTGCCCAAAATGTTTCTATATATATATAATATCATGAAAAGACAGTTTAGATAATGTGTAGTATAGAAATGTTCTTTTATCTTGGACATTTAGAGATGCATCCATGTCAGGGTAGTCTCTGGAGATCTCCATGCAGACCCTGAGCAACGACTCTGCTTAGATCACTGTAAGCTTATATAAAACATAGTTTTTTCCTTGAGGCAGTATTATGGAGATAGTAAGAACACAGGCTTTGGAGGCAGGTTTATATTCTGATTGAGCTACCTATAACTTTGTAATCTCCGTGCCTCGGTTCCTTCATCTGTAGAATGGGAATAATGATAGAATTACCAAAACAGATTAAAGTTAAAATAAATTTAAAACAGAATTAACGATGAAAAAAGGTGAAAGGATTAGCCAAAAAACATTATATATATACATATATATATACATGTGTGTGTGTATAGATATATATAGATATATATCTATATAGATATATATATATAAAACACATAGACACAGGTATCAATGTGGTGATAGCCAGAGGGAAAGGGGGGTGGCAGTAGGTAGAGGGGGCAAAGAGTAAGGAATTGGGGGTAGAAAGAGACTTTGCTTGGGGTAGAGGGGATACAATGACATTTACAGATGGTATTTTATTGAATTGTAGTCTGTATGGTTTTGCAAATGAATGTCATTCCAATAAATCCAATTGATAAAAACACTTTTTAAAAAATAGAATCATAAAAATAAAATAAATTTTTTTAAAAAAATGTGTGCCTTCTCCTACCCTATGATCCTATATTCTTGGTGTGTACAAGCTCATGAAAGCAATAGTTCCCCAAGTTGGCCTAAACCCTATATTTACTGCTTGCATTTTAGGAATAGTCACTTAAGATGGGACTCCTTTTTGTTGTCAGTTTCATAATCAGCTGTTCTCTTTCCATTTCAGATGACACTGCTCAAGTTACCTCTGATTATGAAACCAATAATAACAGTGATAGCAGTGATATTGTACAGAATGAAGATGAGACTGAGTGCTCAAGAGAGCCGCTGAGGAAAGCATCGGCTTGTAGCACCTACGCGCCCGAGACCATGATATTCCTGGTAGCCCCATATCACTTCACTCATTTGTTTACTTGAGAAATCACCTTCTGTTACAGGGATTGGCTTAGAGGAAGATCCCAGAATCTTTTGATTTGTAGCTCTATCTCATTTGGATTTTACATGGATTATAGCTCTACCCATATATATGAATATAATATTTCCCTATTCAAGTCTTATGATCTCTTAATGATTCTTTTTCTTAATGAACAAAAACATATTCATCTCCACAAATGATTATAGACATTTCTTATTCCAAACTAAAAGTGTAAATATACATAGGAAAAAATGAATCATTTCATTCAGTCAAGTACTGTTTTATAGCTGTCAATCAATACAGTGAACTGTGTTGGCTGTCTTAGGGCATCTGTTGTCCTTTTTCTAGCACCTCAGAAAGTGAGCCAATATTTATTTCCTTTGTCATATTAAATCAAGTTTACATTGACACTTGCTACCCATTAAAATATCCTTTAATAATGATTTATTTTAGGTTTAAAGTGATCCATTTATAGAAGATAAAAGCATAATTGAGTCCGATTAATCTGGGGAGCCAGCAAATGGTAGAAAATAGCGACTGTCATGTGATTATCAGTTACTGCTACTCTCATTTTTCTTCAACCTGACTTACCATTTATGCTTTTAAGTCAAAGAGATTTTCAGATAAATTAATTTATTTATTTTCGTATTGTTATTTATTTTTCTTTTCTTGGTAAATGTACCCTTAAGAATGTCCTTATTTAGGAACAATTATAAAATGTTGCTACATCTGTACAGTACATGTTTCTTTGGAAATCATACATCACATGAATTAAACTAAAATCACTGGAAAAATAAAATAAAATAAAATCACTGGAAAATGTGGCTGCTGTCATTCTGCAGGATTAATGCTAATTTTGAAGTAGTAATACAAATTTGACCAATTAGAATGAGGGTGATTAAGCCCCCCCCCACTCATGAGTTTCTTTTGAGAGTCCAATGTAAGCCAGGAATGCTCATCTCAGAAAATTTTACATAAATATATAAAGAGAGAAATTTACATACAATTTTAAAGTGTTCTGAAACTTTTGATTCTTTATTTAGGTATCCCACAATAGACTCAAAAGCACTTATGTTAATTTGTGGAAGAAACATCCTTTTTTTTTCTTTTCTTTGCTGGCTTGCTTTTTTATTTTTTGCTATAGCATGTATGAACCAACAAAGGCAGGCACCTAACAGTGCCAAATTCATGGCCTGAAACAGCATCAGGACCTTTTCTCCTTACTTTGAGGCCAGTGTCATGTTCATCTTGATTTTTTTTTTAGAGCCCACCCATTCAGTCAGACATTATTTCAAGTAAACTCAGTTGTTGAATTGAACTTACCAAAGCATGAATTACTTTGTAGCAATATTATATGTTGTTAACAATGCTTTCATTTTTTTTATAGGACAAACCAGTTCTTGCTCCTGAACCTCTTGTCATGGGTAACTTGGACTCAATTATGGACCAGCTAAATACTTGGAATTTTCCAATTTTTGATTTGGTGGAAAAAATAGGAAGAAAATGTGGCCGTATACTTAGTCAAGTAAGAAATGCATTCATACCTTTGACTTTAAATGCAGAAAAAACAATTCCTTGGTTGGTTAGAGCTCTGTACATGCTTGATGCCAGTGGCGGGTAGTAGGCACAGAAAGGAAATTTTAGTACACAACATTCCATAGATTTCTTGGTCCTGGATTAACAAATGTAATTTGCACTTTAAGTGAGTAAAATACCATATTCTTCAATGAAAGGATGTATTTTTGGGAAGAAGCAGGGATACACAAGCAAGATAGAGAAATGATCTAAAATCCATAGAATTCAGTAGAAGAAAAACTGACACAAACTCTCAAAAGAAGAAAGTTACCTACTTATAAACACAAATTTATTGTAACTATTTTCATTAATTATTTTCTAAACTTTTTGACTATTATAGTGCTTAAGCCTTATCAAAACTAAGATATTATGCTTAGTTTTTCCCCTGTGCTATGAGAAACACACCAAATAGAGTTCTCTGGATATTAATATGGAAACAACCTTAATGTATTACAAAAGTATAAAGTATAGGATATAGCTGCATAATTAGCTTTTTAATATTTTTTTCCTTAAACTAAACTATTTTCAAGATTTCCCAAATAAACAGATATTTCTCTGAGGGAAAAAAAATACAGAAATTAAGAATTAGTATGTTCTCAATAAGCAAAACAAAACAATGAATTTACTCTATTATCAAAGTATACACTCTTAATTAAAAGGGATAATACACCCTGGCCAGTTGGTTCAGCAGTAGAGTATCAGCCCAGCATGTGAATATCCCAGGTTCAATTCTTGGTCAGGACATACAAGTGAAGTGCCCATCTGCTTCTTCACCCCCCCCTCACTTCTCTCTCTCTCTCTCTTCTCCTCCCCTCCTGAAGCTTGATTAGAGTGAGTTGGCCCCAGGCGCTGAGGATGGTTCTGTGGCCTCTACCTCAGGCACTAAAAAATGGCTCAGGTGACAATGGATCAAGGGCCCCAGATGGGCAGAGCATCACCCCCTCGTGGGCTTACCTAGTGGATTTCGGTTGGGGTGCATGCAAGAATCTGTCTCTGCCTCCCTGCCTCTCACTAAAATAAAAACAAAATAAGAAAAGGATAATATAATAATACTTAGTAGCTTATTTAAAAATGTTTTAGGTGAGTTCTTATAGATTTAGTAAATATCACAACAAAGATACTAAAGCCTACCAAACTTTTTAATATAAGTCACAGAGTAGGATTCAGGACCCAGATTTATTATTGCCACAACACTCCCTGCAAAACACTAGAAGAGAAGTCACTTATTTTTTTTTTTTTTTTTTTTTTTTGCATTTTTCTGAAGCTGGAAACAGGGAGAGACAGTCAGACTCCCGCATGCGCCCGACCGGGATCCACCCGGCACACCCACCAGGGGGCGACGCTCTGCCCACCAGGGGGCGATGCTCTGCCCATCCTGGGCGTCGCCATGTTGCGACCAGAGCCACTCTAGCGCCTGGGGCAGAGGCCACAGAGCCATCCCCAGCACCCGGGCCATCTTTGCTCCAATGGAGCCTTGGCTGCGGGAGGGGAAGAGAGAGACAGAGAGGAAGGCGCGGCGGAGGGGTGGAGAAGCAAATGGGCGCTTCTCCTATGTGCCCTGGCCGGGAATCGAACCCGGGTCCTCCGCACGCTAGGCCGACGCTCTACCGCTGAGCCAACCGGCCAGGGCTGAGAAGTCACTTATTACCCTTATTTCTACTTTACATATCAGAGACAGTCTTTGTTTGAACCTCTCAGCCAGTATCTAAGTATAGAACTTCAGGATGAAGATTCCTGATCCATGAAAGTATGAAGGAAGAAGATAGTGGGACCTTTTCTTCTATAGTTCAGTTCCACAAACAAGTATTAATCTAGTTTCAAGAAGAAAAATTTGTTCCTGCCTTAAGGAACTCCCGTTCTAGTAGGGAAATGAGATGTCAAAATAATGACAGTTCATGCTACATACAAAAGAAGTATGCTAAAAGGATTAATGGAATATGAAACTCAGTATAATTACAAAATCAATATAATATGCAGGCATTGCCTCTGCTAGACTTTATCCTGACCATGAACACGTTGAAGACTAAAACTGCCCTTTTCTTTTATCAGGATTTATTTAGCCCATTCTTCTCCTCTCCCCTCAGTACGAAACAACATTTTTTAAGCTAGCTGAGCTTAAGGACAGGTTTAAAGGCAGCCATTTTTCTTTCCTTTTTTTTCCTAATAAAAAAGTTTTCTTTTTTTTAATTAATTTTAAATTAAATTTATTGGGGTGGCTTTGGTTAATACGATCATATAGGTTTGAAGTGTGCATTTTTGTGATCCACAATCAATACCTTATACTGTGTGCCCACCACCCAAAGTCAGATCCTGTTCCATCACCATATACAGTGTGTCCGTAAAGTCATGGTGCATTTTTGACCGGTCACAGAAAAGCAACAAAAGACAATAGAAATGTGAAATCTGCACCAAATAAAAGGAAAACTCTCTCAGTTTCATACCTATTCAGTGCAGTTTGATGTGGGCTCACACAGATTTTTTAGGGCTCCTTAGGTAGCTATCCTGTATAGCCTCTACCAGACTCGTCACTGACTGATGGCCTACCAGAACGGGGTTTCTCCACCAAACTGCCGGTTTCCTTCAACTGCTTATCCCACCGAGTAATGTTTTTCCTATGTGGTGGCGCTTCGTTATAAACGTGCCAATATTCACGTTGCACTTTGGTCACGAATTCGAATTTAGCGAGCCACAGAACACACTGAACTTTCCTCTGTACCATCCACATCTCGACTGGCATGGCCGTGGGCTGCTCCGCTGTATACACGGTGTTATGTCATCATCTGCACATGTGCACATGCTGCCACATCATATTACAGAAACTGGGAGGGTTTTCCTTTTATTTGTTGCAGATTTCACATTTCTATCATCTTTTGTTGCTTTCCTGTGACTGATCAAAAGTGCACCATGACTTTACGGACACACTGTATTTGGCCCCCTTTACACTTTATCACTCCACCAGGCCCCTTCCCTCTGGTAACCACCATACCGGTGTCTATATCCATGTGTTTCAGTTTTATATCCCACATAAGAGTGAAATGATATGGTTCTTGTTTTTTTCTGACTGACTTATTTTGCTTAGCATGTTCTCATTATCCATTCGTGCTGTCACACACGGCAGGATGCCATCTTTTCTGATGGCTGAATAGTACTCAGGGCAGCCTCTCGTGTTCAGTCCGCCTCAGCCTCACATATCAGGGCTCCTCTGGGGAGTTTTATAGACCACTTTCTGAACCCCTTTGCAGACTCTGAATCCAAGGGAATGATTTTCCTGTAAATATGCCTGCACTGGTGCCTCAGGAAAATGTGGCGATGGGACAGGGGGTCTCCCCTCTTTTACTGGAGAGTTCCCTGGTAAGGAGAGAGAAGAGACCTCATTGTTTTGTATTTGATATATACATTCAGGCTCCCCAAAATTATAATATACTTTTCTCAGTAACTTTGATGCTGGTTGTTTTTTTACTTTTTTACAGAAGAGGCATTGGAGGCTTCAGAGAGGATGATACTTTTCATCCACAGTCATACACTACATAGTGGATCCATGATTAGAATGCAGACATATCATATTAGCAAGTCCCGGCTTTATACCTTTATATCAACTGCTTCTTAACCCCCTATAAAACACATTCATTTATTACATCTCTAAACTCTCCAAATGGAGAGTGTGAGCAAGCAGAAAGTGGTTACTATAGCAGCAGTTTTACAGCCAATGACAGCGTGTCAGATTTCATTGCAGACCAGTCGCCTCCAAGCCCTGAGCTCGGAGGGCGGGAAGGGGAGCCTGACAGCTTTGCCACCAAATGTTTTCTAAGAGTCGTGGGTATGAGTAGACATTAGGAAGATTAGAGATAATTAACAATTAGATGTAGATAAAATCCATTAATGTTTTTTAGTCATCTTTCAAAAATAAACATATAACTGCCTGATTCTTATTATGTCACTGTTTATTTTTTCCATTTACAAAACTGTAAACTTTTTGGAACTGCAATTTTGTTTGCACTGCTAAATAGAACTTTACAGGGTTTTTTTCTTTGATTTGAGTTTTTAAGGACAAAAATCATGACATTTTCACTGTGTGAAAAGCATATTTTTTTCATGTTACTAAGAATTTAGGACATCTGAAATGAATTAACTTGAGCATTCCAAGAAATCACCTTTTGGCTGAAACTACACAGAAAAAATCTCACTTCAAAAGACTTTAAAGAGACATATGTGCTGTGGAAATGACTTCCCAGTCTCAATATACTGCCTGTCTTTTTGATGATTATCATGTTTATTTTAATAAATTTGAAAGGATATTATTCAGATTTTGGAACAGTGCTTCCCTTTTTTCAGTTACCAATTTTTACGTGGTTAATGGTAATGTTTGTGTTTGAGTTTGGGTCATTGGTGGTGGATTTTTAACAGCTCTTGGTGAAAATTGTCCTGTTTTAAAATCAACTGTAAAATATCTTGTTGTCTTTATTATTCAATTCATCTTTCAAATGTTTAAAGAAACTAATAGCAAAATTTAATTTGTAATTCTAACAACATTGTTTTTCAAATATTTGTGGTAGGATTTGAAACACTTAACAGTACGAAATCTGAAGCCAAACTGCTTGGCTTGAATTCTGTTTCTGATAATGTGTTTGCTGTGTGGTCTTGGAAGGGTCACTCAGACTCTCTGTGCCTCAGCTTCTTCTGCTATCAAATGTTAGTGATAAATCATACCTATCTCAGAAGATATTGTGAAGATTAATTACATATAAATAATATATCTAAAGTATTTAAAACAGGCTTCTCACTAAATGCTAAATATATAGACATACATATGTACATATATATCAACAACTGTTATTATGGTTAGTGTTATTAAAGTAATATGCATAGTTAAATGCATTAAGTATTTATAAATAAGAGCTTGATATCATCTAAAGTAGTATTAAAGGGAAAATAAAAGAAAAACTAGCTGAAAACCATAAATTTCACTTGCTATTGCATTTTTATAGATGGAAGATGGAGATGTGATATTAAACAGAAAAGGGTAAAAAATAAATATATTTGTTTTTTAACAGAGTTAAAAAATAAACCACACAGAAGTTGATATACGTATTATTTATTCTATTCTCAACCAGTAACTCTAGTGCTCTTTTTAAAACCTATGTCAAATAAAGTCACTCTCCTGCTGCATTGTCTTCAGTGGCTCCCTGTCTCACTCAGGGTGCAAGTCCTTTGGTGAAAGTCCTTATAATGGTCAATCTGGTTATCAAGACTGCACATATCTCAGCTTAAATTCTATTCCTATCCTCATTCATTTTGCTTTAGACATGCTGGCCTTCTTTCTGTTTCCTAAATATAGCAAGCATACCTCAGAGCCTTTGCACTGACTTTTACTCTACATAAGAAGTTCTTTCCTTAGATATCTATGTATCTCACTTCACATATCCTTTAATTCTTTGCTTAAATGTCACCTGAAAATGCCTACCCTAACCCTATATTTTAAAAAGCATTACTATACCTTCTCTGTATTCCTAACCCTTCATCCCTGCTGACTTTTCTTTTTTTTGTATATAACTTAAAACTTTCTGTCATAGTATATACCTTTCTTATTATGTCTGTTTATTGCCTCCCCTCCTAGACCATAAATTCCATCAAGGTATAGATCATTGTTTACACACACACACATATGCCTCATATATTGAAAATTGTCTAGAACATAATAGGCACTCTAGATAAATATTAAATGAATGAATCTCTGTTAGGTATGTATCTATGTATACATATAGTGGGGTCCTCGGGTTACAACACTTCTGTTCCTACAAGTGTGACATAACCCAAATTTTGGTGTAGGTGGAAACACACCCCAGCCTAAATCACTTACCTATCCTAACATAGTTGTAAAATCACAATCTAGAAAATAGAAACGCAACTAAGCCACAGAGAAAGGAAAAGGATATAGATATACTATATTGTACAATGTACTGAGTATTCTACCACCATGCATAACCAAACTAGTTCACCCACATTGTCCATAAGTACAACACTAACAGCGTAAACCAAAATGCTCACGTCTCAATTTTTTTTAAGTTTTTATGAGAGTGAGCGTCATAAACTCGAAACATCATATGTAGATACTGTCATAACCAGAGGACCCCCATATATACATATATATCACATAGTAACAAGCATTGAATATGTAATTTCTAAAAAGTTATTGAATTTGAATAGATTTGAAAGTCAGAAACAAAAGATGGAAATTTAACTGTGAAGTCATATATCAAAGATTTAGACTAGAGGAAGTATTTCAAGATAATTTTATGAAGGAATGCAGGTAAAGATGATGAATAATTCTTTTTTAAATCTCCTGAATTATAACCAACATTGTGCCTTTGTAACATGAAATAAGGCCACTTTAAATAGTGCTAAATTCCACCTGTACCAGAATTCTCTCCCCACTACCATGTTCTGTCCCTTTATCTGTTTTTTTTTATCATCATCTGCATGTCAAAAAAGTCAATTACATCCAAAGGCATTCATTTAATTTAAATCACTAGACCTATGAAAAGAATTGGATAGAGTATAGATTCTCAGAGGAGAAAGAAGAGTTAGGAAAGATAGTTTAGATATTGTTATTTGTTTTGGATTAAAATAAATCCTGTTTCTCTATGAATTTTAGTCAAGACTATCCCTTTTCCTATTATCCTTTACTAAGACACAACTCTGAATTCTTTATCTTCTGGAAAACTACATGTATTAAGAATATATATACAAAAGTAAGCTTTCTCTTATTCTTTTATTACTGCTTATAGTATGTACTATACAATTTGCAATTCAGTAAATATGCTCCAGTTATTGATAACACACAATCTATGCCTTGATATGTTTATATAGTTTACACTGTTTTGGTTTCTTGGCTGGTTGTTTTTTGGGTGTATTTCTCTATCTTTAAAAATAAATTATGTACCGCTTGTGGTCAGGAATTTCAAGGGTTAGAGCATAGAGATCTTCAATATGTATTTGATTTATTATTTCCAATTAGTATCTCTATTGGCTGTAAATATCATTTAAACTTTTTTTCTTTTTTTCTTTTGTTTTTTTTTTACAGAGACGAAGAGTCAGAAGGATAGATAGGGACAGACAGGAACGAAGAGAGATAAGAAGCATCAATCATCAGTTTTTTGTTGTGACACCTTAGTTATTCATTGATCGCTTTCTTTTTTTTTATTATTCATTTTAGAGAGGAGAGAGAGAGAGACAGAGAGAGAGGAGAGAGAGACAGGGGGGAGGAGCTGGAAGCATCAACTCCCATATGTGCCTTGACCAGGCAAGCCCAGGGTTTCGAACCGGCGACCTCAGCATTTCCAGGTCGACGCTTTATCCACTGCGCCACCACAGGTCAGGCCTGATCGCTTTCTCATATGTGCCTTGACCTTGAGCCCAAGCTGGTGAGCTTTGCTCAAACCAGATGAGCCCGCACTCAAGCTGTCAACCTCGAGGTCTCGAACCTGGGTCCTCCGCATCCCAGTTCAATGCTCTATCCACTGCGCCACCCCCTGGTTAGACTTTTTTCTTTTTATGTCTAATATAGAATGTTTTTTAAGGCTTTGTCTTTCTCTTTTACAGGTATCATACAGGCTTTTTGAAGACATGGGCCTCTTTGAAGCTTTCAAAATTCCAGTTAGGGAATTTATGAATTACTTCCATGCTTTGGAGATTGGATACAGGGAAATTCCTTGTAAGTCCAAGTTATTTGTGAAATAATACACTAAAATTCCACAGAATTTGCTATGGGTAATGGGAGATTGAATCATTAGTAGCTGGTGCAAAATTACACATTGTAAATACACCATATGGCCACATGGTGTAGTGATTTGGAGCTAATAGCCTGTATCAGAATCCTGGCCCCTTCACATTTCAGTTATAGGAGAGCCTGGCTCTTACTCTCTGCATGCCTCTTTTTTTTTTAATATTTTAATAGGGTAACATTGATCAGTCATGGTACATAGGTTCAGAGAAAACATCTCCAGGTTACTGTGACATTTGATTATGTTGCATACCCATCACCCAAAGTCAAATTGTCTTCTATCACCTTCTATCTGGTTTTCTTTTTCATGCCTCAAATCTTAATCTGTAAAATAGAGATCATAATTTCTGCTTCATAGAATTAGTATGAGAATGAAATGAGGTATAATTCTAAAGGGATTTGTCCTTGATAGATAGCTTGGTTAGTTAGAGCATCATCCCAAAGCACTGAGGTTGCCAGTTCAATCTCCGGTTAGGGCACATACAAGAACACATTGATATTCCTCCCTCTTCCTCTCTCTCTCTCTCTCTCTCTCTACCTTCCTCTTTTGCTGAAATCAATAAGTAAAAATTAATCTAAAAAATAAAGGGATTATAATGGTGCCTTATATATAGTAAGTGTGTGATAAATCATTAAATGTTCAATTTATTGCTCATTATATAATGTACTCCTTTTATTGGCTGAATTCAACTTTTATTCTGGCATCTGCAGAGTTAAATCACTAACCATTGAAGTTTTTCAGTATAAGATAAACCTGGCTGAGGATAGAGGGACAGTAGGATGATGGTCTAAGTAATAAAATAAAAAAGAGGAAACATCTGGAAGTACTATAGTTATGAAGAAGTTATTAGAAACATTTTTAAAATAAAATAAATACAAAGACCAAAGGAAGGGACACAGCCAGTGTTTAAGCTTATGAACTTTGAATATTGTGAGAAAAATTTTGTCCTTTATATTCATGAGAAATTGGAACACAAAGGAGATATTAAATTATATTTTCAATATATACCATTTCAAGTAGCATCAGGCCACATAAGTAGAATTGTCATACGTGCTAAAAAAATATATATGGAGCCAGAAAAAATGACCATGAGTCCAATCAGAGAAGTTGTGAAAATGTGTAGAAATCATATGGTATTTTAAAAAAATACATTCTTAGAAAGAAAAATAGTCAAACATAATATATGAGATGGAATATACCTTAGAAATATGTTGTTTAAATCATGTCTTCATTTTTAAATTGCTTTTATTTACTTTAGACTTCAGAGCCCATGTCTTTTGTGGTTAACAAAGAGCTAAGATAAATAAATATTCTGTGGAGACAGATAAGGCACAGGTATTTCCAGAAAGTGGTTCATTATCAATATATTACTTATCAAGATGCCTGCACATGCCCCTCTGAAATAAAAATGCGCAGCCAATGGTGCATGATAGAAAAAAAGAATAAAGAACTTGATCTACAAACTAGTTTTGTTGGAGAATATAGGACCAAAATGCAGGCGAAATAGGAGAGTGGGCATGAAAGAGAGAGGAGCCCTGGGCCCCTCGGGAAGGTCTGGTCAATGGGACTATGGAAGTTGGAAGAGATTCATGAGAAAGGAATAGTTTGAAGGGATCTCAAGATAAGTCTTGCTTTCTTAATAACACTTTCCCAATACTCACCCTAGTTGGATGCCAGTGGTTGACATGTGCTAGTGATTTCTCAAAGGTTAAGTCATTACAGAAATTTTTATAGAAAGGAAGCCAGTGAAAACACTAAAGGACAGCTAATCACCAGACTCACTTCACAAATTAATGTTATATTTCCAAATATATTTTGGTGATATAGCCCACTAAAGTCAAGTTCCATTGAGCAATTGATAATAATTATTGACATCTTTCTTGCCAGTGGTTTTCAACCTTTTTACACTTAGGGACAGGTGAAAATAAGAGAATTATTTTGGGGACCACTAAGGCAGAAATCACTCTGAGCATAAGTAAATTCGACTAAGGTCAATGGGTCTGTAATCTTCACACAGTGTCAGATGGTTACTTACCTCTTTCACTGGCCATCACAAAACTTCTGGTGGATCAGTCCACAGACTAGCATTGGAAAAACACTACTGTAGGTAGTGTGTGTATGTGTGTGTGTGTGTGTGTGTGTGTGTGTGTATACCATTAAATCAAAGGAGTGCTGACCAGTCTTTAAGTGTAAAAAGAAGTTTTCAGATTCTAAAATTTGTAATTATTTTACATTTTCTTATTACATTTTTATATGTTACCAGTAAACAGGTTTTCTTGAAATAGTGGGTTCTTCATGCCATGTGAAAAGAATTTGTTTTTATAATCCTGCTTGTTCTACTTGAATCCCCACTTTTTTGTAAAAGAAATTTAATTAGATCTTCTCTCAAGAAAGTTTTACCTTGATTGATGATCACTTTTAAATAATAATACTTTGTATGTGGTAGGGTTGCTAATTTATACTAATATGGATAATTATTTTAAAACTTTATCATTAATTATCATTAGCATATGTAAAATTTTGTTGTGTGTCTACTTTTTAAATGCTTACTGCTAGAGAACTATATTTCTAACATCTCTAACTAAATAAATACATAACTAAATGAAAAAGCCTGAGTATCCTAAATAGGCTTGGATTAAATTTAATATGCCAATGACCTAAAATTTTAGAGACTAAATTTTACTATACTTCTAAGTACACTTTTAAATTGTTGAAGGGAGAAAATATGTAAGCTTTTAAATTTGTACCCAGAGCCCTTACCAAAGTTTAAAGAATCTAGATTTTAAGATAGAGGGAAAGAGAAAGAGGCAGGGAAGACATCTATATGTTTCCTGCAGAAACCTGTCAAGTCTTTCTGTTGACCTAGCTGGCTTCTTTCCTGGGTGCCTTTGCTCTTGACTTGGTCACCAGAGAATTAATGGTAAGAACAACTGTGATATGAACACTTGGCACAATATGTGCACATAGTAGATGATATGTAAATATTTGTTTAATAAATAAGTTACTGACTGCTTACAAGGCAGACAATTATTCATCCTGCTTAAGTAATAGTAACAATGTAGTCCTAGATCCACACATGCTTGCTCTCTCTTTATCTCTCTCCATCATATACAGTATGTCTGTAAAGTCATGGTGCACTTTTGACCAGTCACAGGAAAGCAACAAAAGACGATAGAAATGTGAAATATGCACCAAATAAAGGGAAAACCCTCCCAGTTTCTGTAGGATGATGTGGCAGTATGTGCGCATGCGCAGATAATGACATAACACCGTGTATACAGCGGAGTAGCCCATGGCCATGCCAGTTGAGATGTGGACGGTACAGAGGAAAGTCCAGTGTGTACTGTGGCTCGCTAAATTCGAATCCGTGACCAAAGTGCAACATGAATATTGGCACGTTTATAATGAAGTGCCACCACATAGGAATAACATTACTCAGTGGGATAAGCAGTTGAAGGAAACTGGCAGTTTGGTGGAGAAAGCCCGTTCTGGTAGGCCATCAGTCAGTGATGAGTCTGTAGAGGTTATACAGGATAGCTACCTAAGGAGCCCTAAAAAAATCTGTACGTGAGCCCACATCGAACTGCACTGAGTAGGTATGAAACTGGGAGAGTTTTCCTTTTATTTGGTGCAGATTTTACATTCCTATTGTCTTTTGTTGCTTTCCTGTGACCGGTCAAAAGTGCACCATGACTTCACGGACACACTATTTTCTTATCTAGATTTTTAATCAAGACTATACTAGCTTCATAAAATGAGTTTGGCAGCTTCCTTTCTTTTTATATTTTCAGCATTTAATGATTAAGATAGGTTTGTTTGTTCATGAAAAATGTGAAAAATTACCTATAAAGCCTCCTAGCCCTGAGCCTTAGGGTGGGGAACAGGTCCTGAAGCAGTATAGCTCTCGAGCTACAAGTTTCCCTGCACCTGAGATAGTCTATTTATCACCCCAAACCAGCTCTTCAACACCCTGATACTGCCCCCATCCACCTTGTGATGCTGGGTGCATGTGCCATTTCCTTGACTAGCAATACCAGTGGTAATTATATACACACAGTAATTTTCCAAGCTTGCAACAGGGAAAACAACTCCCAGAAGCTCTCTCCCAACATATTGCCAAACCACTCTACCCTCTGCCCAGGCTGCCATCTTCTCCCCAGGCAGTTTTCATCACTGCCTTCTCCCTCCTCATGGACTTGGTAGAGCTTTGATTTTTAGCTTTTCAATTCAAGTCTTACAAATCATTGAGAGAAAACTGTGATCTGTGCTAATTCACCATCTTGGTCTAACACCGAAAATTTCTTTTATGTAAATGACATTTACATTAATTGCAGGCTTACTGTATCAAGCACTTTAAAACATGTTCCCTTCTGTAATTCTCACAATTGTACTATGAAATAGGAATAATGATTATCTTTATATTTTTAAGAGAAGGAAATGAGACTCAGAATTTTAAATAACTCACTCAGGGTAACACAGGTAATAAATATCAGAGCAGGAACAAAATCAGATCGTCCCTAAATCCAGAAACTTCTAACATGATCAACTTTGCCCATGACACAGGTATAGGCATAAGATATAATTGTGTTGAATTACTTAGTCTATACACAGAGATTGAGACTCCAGTTTTAATAAAATTGATTCTTGAAGTACTAAATAATATAAGTATTCACCCTTATCAATGACAGTACACAGGTTTACTACTGCCATCTTTGGGAGATTAAGGAGGTCTTTTTTCAAAGCTCTTTTGAAACCCTCATTCAGTCCCCCAGCTGAATTTCTGGAGTTTTTAGTCACCTAAAGATTGATTCCTAAGAGTTGCCAGAATTATAAAAAATAGGCACCATCTACCTATGTCTCCTATGTGCTGCCAACACCCAGATATCATAGTTTCTTCTTTCTTCCTTGACCAGGGAACTGTGTGTCTCTCAAATTCCCATTGACATTCTTGTTCTCTTCTGTTTTTTGCTTCTCCTGCTCTGTTCACTGATATTCGGAGATGTAATGTTATATAGTCATATGCCACATCATGCCATTTTGGCCTCTATGACAGTGGTATACCATACAGTCTAGGTGTGCAGAGGGCTCTACCATCTAGGTTTGTATAAGTGCATGCTATGTTGCTCCCAAGGACAAAATTACCCAACAATGCATTTCTTAGAATGTATCCCAATTGTTAAATGGTGCATAATTTTATTGGAGAAGGCAACTAGCATTGTTGTTCAGTAAAAATAAAATGTGTAAAGTAAGCACATTTACAATAACACATATTGATGAAGTATCATGAAGGGCCTGATAGAAAGGAAAAAAACTTAGAAGAATTTTACCAAAAAAAGAGGGTGAACCAAAAAAATACTGGGCCTTTGGTCATTGTGATCATTGTTCAATAGGAGCTACATATGGAAGAGACCCCTCTTGCCATGACAATGACTTTACTACTAGAGGATTTGGTTTCCCCATAGTTTTTACTCTTCTAAATGGCTCAGCTCCCTACATTATTGTACAGAGTTTGGTTTTTGTTTTGTTTTTAAGATATTTCCCAAATCAGAATTTTCAGATCAGAGAACATTATTAATTTTGGGTTTTAATTTTGCTTTGTGGATTTAATCAGTTTATGAAAGATATATTATTCATTTCATTATAGTATTTTAAATTTTTTACAGAAAAGTGCTACTATATTCTATCCACAGATCATATTTGAGCACATTGGTCTGACCAGTTAAAGTATGACACAGGTAGTTCTTTGTTCTAATCCGCTGCAAGTCTGTACAGAAGCATGGAAATAAATATAAGAGTAAGCATTACAGTTGTTTCACACAGTGAGTTTCCTAGATACATTAAGTTCCTGGCATGCTCTGGATACAGATTTTTTCCACTTAGGCATCTGCACACATGAAGAATATTGAGGATTTTTTTTCTTGTTACTGGGAATATTATGGAATAATGGAAGAGTACTTATCCTAGAACGTTTGCCTGGCATTCACCAGAATATAAATGTTAGGACTAAGCTATGTATCCAGTAGATGGCGCTGTTAGTCCTTGGACCCCGAATTTCACAACTGAATGATGGTTCCTTTGCATTGGTTATAGATCATAACAGAATCCATGCCACTGACGTCTTACATGCTGTTTGGTATCTTACTACGCAACCTATTCCAGGCCTCTCAACTGTGATTAGTGATCACGGATCAGCAAGTGACTCAGGTACATGCTAAATCCATCTGTGCTCCCCTGGGAATGGAACAAAAGAGTACTTTTTTTATGGGGGTTAAGATAAATGACATCAAATTTAATTCTTTTAAAAAGTTTTTTATTACTTTTGTCTTCTCTTTTTAGATTCTGACAGTGGATTTACACATGGACATATGGGATATGTATTCTCAAAAATGTATAATGTGCCAGATGATAAATATGGATGTCTGTCTGGAAACATCCCTGCCTTAGAATTGATGGCGCTGTATGTGGCTGCAGCCATGCACGACTATGATCACCCAGGGAGGACTAATGCATTCCTGGTTGCCACTGGTGCTCCTCAGGTAACTCCTTCTATTTTGATTAGGAGAAATAATTCAATTGAGAGCTTTCTCTGAAGAAAATGTTTTAAATTTCATCTATAATAGGCACCAAGTAAAATATGAGCCAAACCCTATTCAGCCCTGATATAAAATTATTAGAGACCATGCTAAATTTTTGAAAGGATAGCATGGCTTGTTCCAAGTTATCAATGGAAGGCATGCAAGTTTGTTACCCATGGTGATCCTTTCTCAAAAAACAAATTTATAAGGGAGAAAAGGGGAGATCGTGAGACAGACTCCTTGCATGATGTGCCCCAACTGGGATACACCACAATCCCCATTGGGGCTGATGCTTTAATCTACCAAGCTATGCTGAGTGCCGGGGCTGATGCTTGAACCAATCAAGCCACTGGCTGCAAGAGGGGAAGAGAGAGAGAAAGGGGAGAGTAAGGGGAAGAGAAGCAGATGGTCACTTCTCCGGTGTGTCCTGACTCGGGTTTGAACCTGGAACATCCACAACAGGCCCATACTCCATTTGCTGAAAAAACTTCCCAGGGCCTCAATTTTCTTTTAAGGAAGAAAAACTACTTGAATTCACATTAATGAAATTCCTCAGCAAAGAAAATTCAACCTGTACAGAAGTCCCTTTCTGAAAAGATTAGGGAACTAAATCTTTTTGGACTTCTAAGAATGTACAACTTCTTTGAATATAAATCCCATTCTTTTGAAATATATTAATTATAACAATTATGATTCTTAGGGAATTTTATTGGTTAGTAGGAATTAAAAATCAATTTATTTCATTTGAGGAAAATTTTTTCTTGAACCATTATTCCAAAAATGATAACTTTAAAGAAGTACATCTTAGCATATATTTACATTTAAGTCAAAATTAATCACTAAGTATCTGGTTATCATCATCTATTCAGTTAAACTCAGTAAACTTCTCCTTGATTTAATCAGCTGGACCCATGTTATTAAAGATCCCAAAAACCTATTCTCTCTCTTTTTTTTTTTGCTTGCTTTTTTGCCTGTTACCCACTCCTCTCCACTTCCATTTCCTCTTGTATACTAACCTAGAATTTTCCTCTGATCCACATACAATAACCATATCCTGTTTTTTCCTGATTCCCCACTTTAACTTATTCCAGTGTGTCCTTTCCACGCCACACTGATTTTTGTACAGTCATAGAAATCCTCTTGCCAGCAGCATTTATTATGCTTTTTTCCTTTTTTTTACCTCAATAATAATTTTCATGTTCTTTCTATTTTTTCTTGTCCAAATGCCTTTTTCCTCTACCTTCTATCACACTAGTCTTCAAGCACTTTTTTAGGCAACTTTCTCTTCTTCTGGACATTATTAGAGAATTATTATTAGATAATTATATTAGAGAATTATAACAAGTAGATAGTTACAATATACCTTCAATTACTAGATAAAGGTGTGTCTTTCCAATGGCTGATTGTAGAGTGAGATTGTTATAATTCATGAGCTTCTCAAGGATTTCATTCCTCTATTAGTTTTATGTTTAACGAAAAGCAGGTCATTCCAATTCTAGATGCAAGAAGTAGCCGACTTACCTTTTAGGAATCTTAATACATGGCATATTTTTATGGTTAAACTCCTGTTCACTGAAAAGAAATCTGCTAAACTCCAACACTAAACCCTGACTTGGAAATGTTTGGGATAAAGGTTCAATCAAGTATCTTAACTTCACCTTACAAAAAAGGAAATCTAACCAGGAGGAGTAATTGACAGTCAATGTGCAACAATAAGTGATTCTTAGTAACCAACAGTCACAAGATTACATTTCTGTGTTTTGTGAAAAAAGAAAATTCTAAAAGTATAGCATATTCTCATTTGTTTTTGTAATTGTTTTAACTTAAAAAAAATTGAATTCTTTGCCTAGGCGGTGCTCTATAATGATCGTTCAGTTCTGGAGAATCATCACGCAGCTGCTGCATGGAATCTTTTTATGTCCCGGCCGGAGTATAACTTTTTAGTTAACCTTGATCATGTGGAATTTAAGCATTTCCGTTTCCTTGTCATTGAAGCCATTTTAGCCACTGACTTGAAGAAACACTTTGACTTCGTAGCCAAGTTGAATGCCAAGGTAACTAGATTTGCACCCATCTTCCATTTGTGGCCACATTGAAAAATGCCATGGAGCTGAAGTATTGAACAAAACTCATTGCTATCACCTCTTATATGCCAGTTGTGAAAAAGAAATACAATAAAATGGTTTATCAGAAGCAGATAAATAGGCATTGGCTCAATCTAGGAACCTGGGAAGTTGAGGTGCTATCTGTATATATTAACTTTGTGATACAGAGAAATAATAAAATTCTGTCATTGTGTTTTTGTTTGAATTAATTTGCTTCCATGTCTGTGGTGCATGAATATAAATAGTCTGGCAGTAGAAGAGTCACAACCCTGAAGCAAAATTTCATATGTTAAGCATAAGTGATCAAATGTTAATTCAGAAAAAATTCTTATTTGTAGCTGTTATTTTAATAGTAATAGATAACAGATGCTAATTTTAAATATTATTTTTAATTCCATAATAATTATCCATCATTTATTATTTTACTTCTTTGATTATCTATTTTACTATTAATTTATGCAAGCCCGTAACATTTTAAATAGCTGAGAAAGTCCTCTTGACTTAGTAGTTTGACCTCCTCATGGTAGAAAGACAGTATTCTATTGTTTATTCTGCTGTTCAACTTTTGTTTTTATTGAGGTAAAACACATTCAACTTTGTTCTTCAAACAGGTGAATGATGATGTTGGAATAGACTGGACCAATGAAAATGATCGTCTACTAGTTTGTCAAATGTGTATAAAGTTGGCCGATATCAATGGGCCAGCTAAATGTAAAGAGCTCCATCTTCAGTGGACAGAGGGTATTGTCAATGAATTTTATGAACAGGTAACTGATGTAATCCATACTTAGGCTGCTAATAAATTCCCCAAAGCTTCCAAAAGCTTTGAGTTTGTGATTAATCATACTAACATTAGAAAATGCACTGGCCAATTTAAATCACAGGATAAAAAAATGACAGAAAAACTGGACAAAATTATAACCATAAATACACTAAGATAAAGTTATTTGCAAGCATTTTGAGAAAAGATATTGAAGAAATAGACATTGGAAAATCCAGTGAAATATTGCTCTTTTATAAATTTATTATAATAGAGTTCAATTTAATTTGAAAATATGAATACATTCCAGATAAAGTTTATTTACTTTTCTTTCTTTCTTCTTTTTTTTTCCCTTGAGCAGAGGGGTGACAATGAGGCAGACCCCTACATGCACCCTGACTGGGATCCACGATCTACCCAGCAAACCCATCTGGGGCCAATGCTCAAGTACCAAGCTACTTTTAGCACCTGAAGCTATGTTCAGCTAAACCGAGCTATCCTCAGCACACAGGGCCATGCTCAATCTAGCCACTGGCTATGGGATGGGAGGAGGTAGAGAAGCAGATGGTCACTTCTCCTGTGCGCCCTCACTGGGAACTGAACCCAGGAAGTTCATATGCCAGGCTGATGCTGTATCCACTGAGCCACTGGCCAGGGCCTATTTACTTTTCCAACAGAGTGAATAACAGCAATGTATAAAAAAGCTTAAAAAATAAGCATTTTATCTGACATGGTAATATGAGGGTTAGAACACTACCAAAAAACTACTACCAAAACATAAGAATGAGAGGATCTTCCCCACATTACAATGACCAGATTATATTTGAAACTTTGTGTTTAGTATTGTGAACTACTCTGTTACGTTGAATCTCGATGGAGTGGATCATGGGAAAAGGACAGGGGTCAGTGACATAAAAGAACATGAAGATATTAAAATAATTGGATATTAACCCTGGGAGAAAACAGAGGTGATATAATACCTTCAGATACTTAAAAGATTGACATATAAATTTAGTATTAGATTGATCATGAAGTAGGTGTGGAGAAAATAAATTATAAAGTACTTGACACAGGATCTGATATATGGTATGACTATAACCAGTTTATTGAAATTATGGGGAGACAGATTTCAGGTCAATGTCAGAAAGAAAATTTGTATTGCTAAAGGAATCCAAAAAAAAAAAAGGATAAGGTACCTTAATAAGTAATAAATTGTCTGGACATATTTAGAGAGATTAAAAAGAACTTTTATGAGTACTATTTACAAAACTCATATGTACAATAAAAGGTTTGTGCTTCTAGAAAGTAATATGCTAATGTGCTGCTTTTCTTAGGAATAAAGTTAATTCATAATCAATCTTGAAATATTAAAATGCAGGAGAAGTATTTTTAAAAAAGAAAATCTACTTATAATAATTATACTACATAGGCATAAACATTGATGTATCCATATACTTCTTCATTAATTTTGCTAGATAGTTTCTGGTTAGCAATCTAATATTTTTAAAGATTTGTAACTGTTCAAAATACAAACACTTATAGAATGATCCTATTAAATATATAGGTAAGTAAGAATATAGGAATAATATAATCATAGAAGATACAATCCAACCAAAAGCTAGGATAAGGTAGCAGCTTTAATTGAGCAATATAATATTTTAAGATTTCTGGTAGCCACGTTAAAAGAGGGAAATGTGATAGACTATGTAGTTGCTTGATAATTATTCCCAGCATTGGTTTTACGATGCATTTATATCTTTTATAAGGCAGACTGACTAATGTAATAAGAAATATTGCACTGAGACATTAAACCATTTCTTATAGTTCCCCTTAATCAAAAGCCAAGACTTTAAGACCAAAAGGTGGTAAATGACAACAAGGCCTTTCTATATATAGGAATTTAGTAGTAATTCAGGTAGAATCTCTTAGCAATAAACAGGTAATTCACACATGAATGTCTGCGATCTTGCATATTTGCAAAATGTTGATTTTCCTTGTATTTTAAACTTTCCTTGTGACTTACCTTTCTAGTTAACTATGCAAGCTAAATTTCTATTTTTAGGGTGATGAAGAGGCCAGCCTTGGATTACCAATAAGTCCCTTCATGGACCGTTCTGCTCCTCAGCTGGCCAACCTTCAGGAATCCTTTATCTCGCACATTGTGGGGCCTCTGTGTAACTCCTATGACTCAGCAGGATTAATGCCAGGGAAGTGGGTGGAAGATAGTGATGAGTCTGGAGATACTGATGACCCAGAAGAAGAGGAGGAGGAAGAAGCACCAAATGAAGAGGAAACCTGTGAAAATAGTGAATCTCCAAGTAAGTTATAAAATCTATTTCTGGTTTTAATGAACCTTACGCTTTTTATGAATTACATACTTTGGGAACAAATGACATCTGCTACATTTGATTATAGATAGTCCCCATACCCAATTTCATAAGAAGAGAAGTTACAGACTATAGGATGTATAATAATACCATGTTTATACAGAGATGTGTCCGCTGTCATGAAGATAAATAGCTGAAGCCTATTCTTCAAAGTATCTTAATCATGTAGAGACAAAAGGAATTTCAAGTACACATAGAGAAATGATAGGCTTTTATCAGCTCGGTTAGGGGAATACCGTGTAAAGCAGTAAGAGGTGCTCGTATTCGTTCAGCAGATTTTTACTGGGCACCTATTATGTGACAGGCATTCTTCCAGATACTGAAGACAGAGTTGTGGACAAATCAGACAAAACATTAAATAAATCGTGGTCCTTGTAGACTTACTTTCCAGTAGGGTCAGCAGACATCAAGCAAGACAAATCAGTAAATCGAAGTATGTTAGATGCTGATAAATGCTAGAATAAAAAAAAAAGGTAAGGGGATATGAAATTAAAATTAAAAGGTTAAGCCCTGGTTGGATAGCTCAAATGTTTAGAGCATCATTCCGAAGTGCAGAGGTTGCTGGTTCGATCCCCAATCAGGGCACATACAGGAACAGATCAATGTTCCTGTCTCTCTCTCATTCTCTCTCTTCCTCTCTAAGAAAATAAACATAAAAAATAAAAGTTTAAAATTTTAGATAAGGTGGCCATGGAAGTTCTACATAAGAGAGATTAAAAAAAATTTTAAGGACCCAAAAGAAGAGGAGTGACCCATAAAGATAGATATGGAAAGAGCATTCCAAGGGGAGCGGAAAGCAGGCTGAGTAAAAGGTCCTGAGGTGGGCTTGGCCGGGTGTTCAAGGAGCACCAGGAGAGCTGGGTGCCTGAAGCAGGGGAAAGGGAGTGAATAAGCAGCAGCAAAGAATGGAGGGGCAGATGATAGGGGGTTTGAAGAAGGGCACTGTAGATCGCAGTATGAGTTTGGCTTTTACTCTGACAAAGATGGGAAGCCATCAGAGGTTTTGAGCCAAAGTGTTGATGCAACTACATTTATCTGCATTGCTTCTGCTGCTATATGGAATATATTCTCAAGTTTGGAGTACAAGAAAGGGCATGAGCAGTGGGATGAGTTTAAGAGGTTGTTGAGCCCTGGCCGGTTGGCTCAGTGGTAGAGCGTTGGCCTGGCGTGCAGGAGTCCCGGGTTCGATTCCTGGCCAGGACACACAGGAGAAGCGCCCATCTGCTTCTCCACCCCTCCCCCTCTCCTTCCTCTCTCTCTCTTCCCCTCCCACAGCCAAGGCTCCATTGGAGCAAAGTTGGCCCGGATGCTGAGGATGGCTCTATGGCCTCTGCCTCAGGCGCTAGCATGGCTCTGGTTGCAACAGAGCAACGTCCCAGATGGGCAGAGCATCGCCCCCTGGTGGGCATGCTGGGTGGATCCCGGTCGGGCGCATGCGGGAGTCTGTCTGACTGCCTCCCCGTTTCCAACTTCAGAAAAATACAAAAAAAAAAAAAAAAAAAAAGAGGCTGTTGAAATTCCTACATGAGAGATGACTGTGACTTTGGACTGAGGTAGTGGCAATACAGACAATGAGAAGTGGTGACATCTGATCATTGATTTGGACTGCATAGTGTACCCAATATAATCAATTTAATTAACTATAAAAGTTTCTTTTTCTTCATGTCTTGAAATAGTCTCTGTTATTTCTCCTGCTATAGGGCAGAGGCCATAATAGAAGCCATGACCCTTATGGTAAGGTTGCACAAATACTGTTCCTGTGTTCATCAGAAAACCTTATGGTTTCTATCTACCATCACAGATAAAGAATATATAACCTTAATATTAATATTTTTCAAAGCCTTACCAAAAACAATACTAGGGAAAGTCAGGAAAATGCATGACTTGGTTCATTTCAGCCATCTAGTAAGGCGATGTTCTAACATGGTCATTGACCTATGTTCCCCTCATTTAAGTACCTGGTTGTAAGCTCACATAAGCAGAGATAAGAGGTCATTATTAACTGTAGAGATAGGGTTATGCAAATTTGGCTTTAGGTCAGATTTTAGCTTAAGTTCTATCTATTAATTTTTGTACAGGATGAGGGGGGGAATAAGGTTATTTTTTTGTCTTTTTAACAGTCTATTATCAAAATAATTATATTTTATTTCTCTGATGCTTATAAAAATATTTCCATTAGAAATTTTGTGTTGATCTTGGGATTTAGATGTTGGCATCATGATTTGAATTTCATGTGTTATTTATTAATTTGTTCATTTAATAAACAAGAATTGGTTTCATTTTTTTTATTTTTTATCTAGTGAACCAGGTAATAATTTGTTGTCTAAGGACAAGACGGTTTTTCACGGATTGATTTTGGAAAGTATTAGCTTCTGGAAAATCTTTGTTCCCATGGGCCATAATTGATTGCCGTTTGAACTCAAACACATTGAAAAAACACACACACATGCACCCACAAACATAATCCAGGCATCAGGAATTGAAGAACCCCGGCCAGGAGATTTAACAGGCTTAACTTGTCAACGTTGGCGTTAGCCCAAAATGAGACAACCAAATACTTGATTTGATTCCTCTCTGTTCTGTAAGGATAAAGTGCCATATTGACTTCCAGATTCTGATGTGTTACTCTCCTGACCTTCCTGTTTTCATGAAGTTCACTAACACAGGAATGAGGAGTCTCTGGATTTTGTTTACTGATGACGTCAAACTAGGCTGGCCACTTTATATTAAAATTTAAAGTATCCATCAACAATGACTTGATACTGTAGCTCTTGAAAAGTTATCTTTGAAGTATTGATAAAGTGTTTGTTTTTTATAAAAATTGGCTGCATGGAGTAATGGAATTTTAGAAATGGGAGAGGAATTGATGATTGTCTAGTTCAGCTGTTTCCTTTTACAAAAGACTAAAAACAGGCTCAGAAGTGTAAGTAACATTCCCAGGTATGGACAGTTTCTGCAGTACCAGAAATGAAACCTGGGTCTCCTCATTTTAACATTGCTATTTACTCTTGTAATTTTAATTTCAGAATTCATATTCACTACAAAGTTAACTTGATTTAGCCTGAAACTTAGATTTAAATTAAATATGCACTGTTAACTTCAGCAATTTGCAGAACTTGGAGACCTCTCAGGAAACATAGAATAAAATGTTTCAATATGGTATCATAGGGAAAGAAGGCTTTTTCCCTACCTCATAATTAAATCTGAAAGATTCCTGCAGCGAACTAAGAGGTTTCTAATGAAGTACCAAGCTGCATTTAGAATTTGAGCAATGAAAGGCTCTTTGTTCTCCTCTAAAAAGGTTCCAGTGCTGAACAATTTGGCTCCCAATACAAGCATGTTTTAGACCACCTGCAGACTCTAATCTACGCAAATTTATTTGGTACAAACTCTCTTCTACGTCACCTCATTCAGTTTAATTCCAGAGAGATTTATTGCTAATGTTAAACAGCATTAATAAGAGAACAGCTGCTCTCATGGGGGCTGCCCTGAAAGGAAAAAGAGAAAAACTGAGCTTTTTGTTCGCTTCTTCCCCATGAATGCCATTCCACGATGTGTGCAGATTTCACCTTGCACAGTTGAGTGTTTCCTGTAACCATGACGCAAGTGTGTCCTGCAGCCAGTGGTCATCTGTACCTCTTGTGATTCAGAAGACCAGGGCCCAGGCCAGGTAGTTCAGTTGGTTAGTTAGAATGTCGTCCTGATATGCTAAGGTTTTGGGTTCAGTCCCCTTCAGGGCACACACAAGAATCAACCAACGAATGTACAAATAAGTGAAACAGCAGATCATAGGCTCCTTCTCCCCACCTTCCTCTCTCACTTTAAAATAATTTTTAAAAGATTAGGGCAAAAAGTATGTTAACCTTTTAAAATATCTCAACAGAAACTGATTTGTACTTAACTAGAACCAAAACAAAGTAGAAATAGACAAGCAAATGGCTATGGTAGAAGAGTATTTTAGACATTTGCTTTTAAAAATCTACTGTATTTAGAAAGCTAATGTATATATTAATATATTTCATTAATTTTGATAGAAAACTGAAAATTTTAATATATACACTGTAGTGTATGTATATATATGTATAGAGAACATATACATATATATATATATGTATATAGATATAAAAATGTCCCTTGTTGAGAAGTTTTCAAATAGAGAAATCACTGCTGTGCTCCAGGGCCCCATGCCCTTTGCCTGTTAGCATGCCCATCACTCTGTCCAGAATGCTACCAGCCCCTTGTGCACCCAGTGTATTTAATTCATTTAATTCTCATGATTTTCAGCAGAGCTCAGGTGTCATGTGCTTTGAAAAAAAATCTTACCTGTTCCCCCACAGGTTGAGTCTTTTGTGTTACTATGGTTTGACATGTCAGAAAGAAATTGCACTACACACTAGTTAAAATGGTAAGGAAGACATTATTCCAGACCATAACAAAAGGGAAGAATAACTGAACTCACCTGTGTTAAAGCAACAGCAGGAGAGTTTTAAGCGCTGGGGTGAACTAGTGAAAAGGTACGGGAGAATCTTAGAGGGTGCTAGCCAATGTAATTAAGCCATATGTGTTTGCTGACTGAGGCTTATTGAAGTTAGGTTCCCAGGTCCTTGAGAAAGATGTTCCCAAGTTGTAAAACTGGCTAGAGAGGCTGGGGAAAAGCATACAGACTACAAAGGGGCAGATACAGAATTAGCAATTTCAAGTTTTCTAAAGTAAATGCTCTAAGAAGAGGGAGGTCAGGGACCTGTAGTCTGGAACAAACCTGGCTAAAGTTTATTCAAGCTGAGGGGAACGTTGAGGCCATCTTGGCCACATGTGTATGTCTGCTATAAAGCATAGCATGTGTATTTCATTTTTTGTCTTGTTGGCGCTCTCTTTTATAGATTGTAAGCTTGTTTCAGGCAAGCTCTGAGACAAATTGGTCATTGTTTCCATAAGATCCAGAAAACTGTCAAGTTAGTATGTAGTCAGTATGGGTTTGATTGATGAGTCTATTTTGTGAATAAAATAATGAATACCATAAATACGTATTTTTTACATTCTTGCTCAAGACTGCCTATATCCATTCCCCTCTGGCAGTTAATCAGTTTAATGTCTTATTATATGTCTGTATGTTTTAAAAGTAATTCAAGATAATTTAATTTCATGTCTTTTTTCTGAGCTGTTTTAAAAATTGATCTTGTCCTATAAAGTGCAAAATTTTCTGTGGTATGTTATAATAAAATCATTGTAGCAATTAGTAGCAATTCCACAAAATTTTGATTTATCACTTTGAAAAGGGCTAGTTCCTTTGGCACATCTCATAGCAATTGACTCTTTTTTTTTTTGCTATTGTTACAGTTTTCTCTTATCTTCCTCTCTCCCAGTCCCCTCCTCCTTCCTTCCTCCCCTCTTTTTCCTCCTGCCTTTTATAGAACTACATAACTGAAATAAAGGCTAAGAATCCCCCTAAATGATTTTGTATGTGCAGTTACCAGAAAAAGAGATAATGATAATTAGAAAGGAAGAAAGAAACAGGACACACTGTCTACTCTGAGAAGCACACATGTAGTGACAACAGTTTAAGGGAGAGAGAGAGAGAGAGAGAAAGAAAGATGATTGAGAGATTTTACTAGAAGAGGAATTCAATGAAATCTGACTGGCTCTCAAAATAAAAAGTGGCCATGAACTTTCAGTGACTAAGAAGAGCATTGCAGGAGGGGCTGCACCAGCTAGAAAGCAGAAGAGTTTAGTGTGTATTCAGGAAAGAGAGCAGTGAGGTAGAGAGAGGACCAGGCTGCAGCCGGAGGAGGGCTGCACGTGTGTGTTTGTGCCAGCTGGTGGGAGGACTTTGAGAGGAGATTGCAATTAATGTTTTAGTTCACATGAAGCAGAACAGTAACATCAAAACCATCTTTAAAGAAATAAATCTTGTAGACCCTTGTGAGTTGGACTTGTTGACAAAGTAAAGGAAGATGTAACAAGAAGTAATTTTAATAATCTTGCTGAAAAGGCCTGAGAGTCTGAAGGAATAGGAGTAATACTGAGATACAAACAGAACCTTGTATTCAACATTACTAAATATTAATTACTGCTCAGAGTTATGTCTTAATGATGTATGAATGGGGATTGCCATCATCCTCTTATTTCCCCATTCTCAGAAATGGCATTATCACAATATACCAGTCAAGTGATGGAGACATGTACCCATTTGGTACTTAATTCCTATTAATAATGTGAAAAGAAAAAATTGTTGTATTCAGCACACAAGTAAGTAGTCTAATTTGGTGTTTTCTCAGGAAAGAAAACTTTTAAAAGGAGGAAAATCTACTGCCAAATAACTGAGCACCTCCTGCAGAACCACAAGATGTGGAAGAAAGTCATTGAAGAGGAAAACCAGTCCTCGGACCAGTCTGCCCAACAGCATTCTTCAGAACAGATCCACGCCATCAGGGAAGAAGAAGAGGAAAAAGGGAAGCTGAGAGGAGAGGAGACCCTAACCCCAAAGCCAAACCAGTGACAATGGACAGAATGAGCTCTGTCTCCAAACTGAGAGACTTGTCACAGACTCTTTTCAAGCCAGCACAACACGTAGACACAACACTGTAGAAATATGAGAAGATGGGAAAACGGCTATTGCATTTGGGGATTCATCACATTGTATGTGTTCATTTGTACAGTGAGGTACCTGGTTAAAAACTCTTGCTCAGAGAAGCTTTCACGTTGCAACACCAGCTTCTAAGGATGTTTTAGAGCGAGAACTATATATATATATATGTGTGTGTGTGTGTATATATATAAGCTCTCACATAGATACATGTCAATCATATTCACACACACACACACACACACACACACACTGAAAGCAGAATTACTGGCTCCACAATTTAGTAACATTCATATTAAGATATATTAGTGGTCACTGTGATATAATAAATCATAAAAGGAAAACAGAGGAAATGGTTAGGCTTAGCAGGGAAGCAGTGCAGCAAATGTAGGTTACAACTAAGAAGCTTTTGCTCTTCGTACTGAGGAATGAAAGTTCCAGAGAATTATTTGAATTTTTACACATCCTGCCAACATCGTGTGTGTGTGTGTGTGTGTGTGTGTGTGTGTGTGTGTGTGTGTGTGTGTGAGAGAGAGAGAGAGAGAGAGAGAGACTGAAGGAGAGTTTGTGGGTATGTATGTTTGTGTGTATGTAAAGAGAGATTTTTGTGGTTAGTAGTTTATAAAATTTCAGCAGCAGATGACTCAACACATGTGAACAAATGGAAGGAAGTTCACAGGGGAGTGTCTTTGAGAGGCAGCCATTCCAAATGCCTTCCTCCATTTAGCTTCAGTTAAGGTCCCTCTGCGGAGGGAGGGAATTCCTGGGCCGGATGTGAGGGCCACATGATTGGTACTACTGCAGAACACCACTGGGGGCTCTCTGTCACCAGCCTTACTTGTGGAAGCCTGAGGCATTTGCCAATCTGCTCGCCTAATGAATGTATAGGAGCTGTTTGTCTGTGAGTATATCTGTCACTCACCTAAGATCAAATCACCATTTAAGGGGATGGCATTCTTTATGTATAAACACCTAGGAAGGAGCTGGAGTCGAGTCTTTTCATCAGGTTAGAATTCTAGAAGGTGTCCAGAGACTACCTGGGAAATTGCTCTTAATAGTGATGATCTCCCATGTCTTAACCTGCTACAAAATGTGTCTGGGAGAAAAAGAAAAAAGAAAAGATACTGTGCAAGAGATGAGGGGGAAATTTTCAACCTAGCATTTGGTGTTTGTTGTCATAGTGAAAGCTCGATTCTTGGCAACTGTTGAAGATTGGCTTTCGGGTGGCAAAGGGCCACTGACCAGCCCTGTTGTATTCCACATGCTGTGTGACGGGGTAGCTTCTATCTGCAGTCTGGCCCGTGCTCATGCTTCTCTTGGCAGGGAAGATTACAGAAGGATTTCGGGGACTGGGCCTATTATTGAAAGTCTTTTTTTTTTTTTTTGGTTTGTTTGTTTATCTACACTTGTTTATGCTGTGAGCCAAACCTCTATTTAAAAAGTTGATACTCACCTTCAATATTTTATTTCATATTATTATATTTGTCATGAATAGTTATCTTGATGTAAATATAAGGATTTCTTTTTGTTTCTGTAGATAGTGAACTTTTTTTAAAAAAGGGAAAAAGAAACATTTTTATAAAGTTGTATTTTAATCACCATTTTTATACATTGAAGCTATCTCCAAGCCCAGAAAGAGGGTGATGATTCATTTGCATGGAGGTCTGTGGACAGCCACTCTTCTACTTATTCTAATATAAATGAAAATCTGATACAATTATTTTGTGCCAATTAAGTGAGGCAAGAATGTTTTTTCACTAGTAACTTTTGCTAACTTCTTGGTTACCTTTGGGTCCATTATTCCCAAGTGAAAGACTTTTTAACCAACCCGGAATGTTTATACTTGGTGTCCATTTCTTCCCAACACTCTGGTTATCACTCTTCCTTCAGTATTATATACAGCCCTGCTTATTATCTAAACAAGCTTCTAAGTAAATTTTGCTTGTGATTTCTACTTTTTATTTCCTCTGAAGTCAATAGAAAAGAGTGTTTACATTAAAAATACTTTTGTTTCTCATCAGTGGTTATTTTTCCCTCCTGAAGCAATGATTTTACAATAATTCATGGCATTTTTCAAATAAGATAATGATAATACAATAAAAAATATATATGGTTTCAAGGCAAGTTTCCCAATAACTAGGAAAATATGGAAAGGCTAAAATTGTTGCTGACTCTACCTAAATAATGACAATAATTGCATTTTTTAAAAGAATTACTACCAAGTCTTTATTATTTAGGACTTACTAAGTTGTTTTCCACTTTCTTAGTATTACTTGTGTACCTTTATGTTTGCAAAAGTTACTGTGACTCAAATGTATTTCCCCAGTGAACTTAGATGTTCTCCTTCCCTTGCAAATAAGAGAAAGAAAAAAATTTATACTCACATACCTCTTGTATCTAATTCCTTAACACTGCTAATCTTTTCCTCATCTCCAAATGCCATATATCACTAAAATAAATGTATGTCAAGGAAAAACCTAGATGTGGAGCAAGTAGAATGGCAGGAGAATGGGTGTGAGTCTCTAACTGCATATTAGTAGCTTCATCCCAACTGCACGCCCCCCCCCCCAGAGTTCTTAGCAGCCTGCCTGCTTTTGTCTGTTTTGTTTTATATTTCATGAAATAACAATAGCCAAAGCAGTTAGAACCTCTTCATTCCAGAATTGTGTTTATCAGTCTAGGCAGACTGATCTTTTTTTTTTCAAAAACAGTTCCCAGTATATGGAAGCTAGAAGTCAATTCATTAAGCACATGGTTTTCCTACACACTGAGATCATCCCAAAGGATGTCTAGGGAGATTAAAAGATATCTTCTCCTAGCAAAAGTCTCCTCTTCTTGGTAACAGCAATAGTATTTTGTTCACTTTCAACTCCAGAGTTTAATTCCTTGAAGTGTATTTGTTGCAATTCATCACATTTTTATGAGTCTATTTATAGGTGCCATTAGATAAACTCAGGTTTTTCAAATGAAGGAATTTCTAGCCCATTTAGGAAAAAAGATAATTTTATAGACAGCCATAAAACCGGTGGTTGGGAACATTGGGACTGGTGACCTTGATGCTAGTGGTTGTTCTCTGTTAAGAAAAAGACCAGGTATAATATGAGTGTTACCAATGTTATTTCCAGCATGCTGATAGAATATCTTTATAGTTATCTATCTAAGCCAACCTTTAAAATATTGTTTCTTTGGTGAAAACACTACTTCAAAAAATTTTTAAGTATAAAAATGTATTTTTGTCATTTATATAGACCTGGTTTTGTTCTCAGTAGAAGACAATGACAGGAGCTCTCTACAGGTATACATCCATGTTGGTCTTCATCTGACAAGGGATTTCCTCATACTATGTTTAAGAAAATACCCATTTTCTAAAAACAGAATATTCGTTTTTTTCTGGTACATTTTGATGAACTTCCAGAACAAATCTAACCATTGCAATCCTAGTAAAACTAAAGAAAGGGATCACGTATCTTATAGACTGTTCATATTACATGTATGTGTTGTGATTTCCTCATGTCCCCTGCCTCTCGGTTCACGGTCTCCTCATGTCCCTATCACTTTCCCAGAGAACTTTCTTTGAAGGTAAAAGCTGTGCAAAAGGCATGAGACTCAGGCCTATATTTTGTTTAAATGATGGAAAAATATAAATTATTTTCTAAGTAATAAAGATATAAAAATTATCATTGTAAATAAAGTTTAAAGTTTGAAATGACTGCTTTACAAAAGTGAACTATTTGTGTGAACACTTCTTACTAATGAGAAGAGAATAATCAAAAAGTATTTCTACTCTAATTTAGGAGATCTTCTTGGTGCTTCCATGATAGTGTGGGAATCACCCTTGTCCTCATTTTCAGTATTTCTAAAGCAGAAATGAAAACCATAACAGTCTTATTGTCCTTTTCTTCCAACCTAACCCTGACTCCTATCTAATGCCTTTTCTAGTTTATGTGCCATTTTAGAAATAAACTGCCTTTTAAACTGCCAGTAAAACAGAGTTCTGTAAACTTTTGTAGTCTATAGTAAAGTCAGATTTTCCTTATTCTAGAGATGATCAGTAATGTGTATGGAAAAATGATCATTTTAAATGCTAATACTCAACTCTAGATAATCGATAGCTAAAATATCTATATACTTTGAAACCAAACTGAGTTTCTTTCATTCACCTTCTCTCCAAACAAGTAGCAAAATAATTTATGATCATTTTTCTTAGTGCATTCATTATTCTCATGATTTTTCCATGAGATAAAACCTTGAGCATGCTTATATTGTCAGATCATTTTGCTAATTTGTTCAACAAAGTGAAAACTTTCAATTAAAAGACAGATTAGCCATTCTAAGTAAAGGACATTTCAAAATTAAATTATTCTTAGAATTTTTAATTAGAGGTAAATAATGCCAGTTTAAGGTCCTGTATGCATATCAGTTTGTTCCTCTAGAAAAAATGTAAATTCTTATTGGAATTTGATTGAGGGTGAATTACTTTACACTATAAGTAATTGAGTAAATTAAACTACAAACCAAAGAACTTGAAGTGGGGTTTTCATAAGCAATGCTTTGTTTCACAGTAAAGAACTGTGGTCAGAGAAGAACACAAATATTTTTTCATCTGTATTATGCACCGTGGATGTTAGGCAATTTGTGCTATTGCCTAAGACATTTCATTTGTTAAAATGATGCTGCTTTTTATCTTACCTGAGGGTATTTTCACCTTACCTAAACTGGTCTTTACATTCAGACTATCAAGTCATTTTAACAGCAGGTTAACAATGGTGACAGAAGTAATTGGGCATTTTGTTGCTAAACATGTTTGAAGATTAAGGATTTGTTTTGTTGTTGGAATTCAGTGTTAATCTGCTGATTCAAAAGTATTTATTTAGCATAAATTACTTTAGTGCAGGTAAGACTATATAAAATGATATATTGATGGAAAAGAGAATTAGCATTTGACATAAGCCTAAGGCTCTAAAAAGAATCCAAATTCTCCATATTATACTTTTAAAGTTGATTACCTTGATAGGTGTTGGTATCTGTGGATTTCTGCTTTTTCCAGGAGCTGTGAACCAAAAGCAAAGGCAAGCCCTCTCCTTATTGATAAGAAATACTGAACATGTCCTTGTTCGGACAGATTTCCTAATTGCTTAATATCAAACCACACAAACAACTCAGCCAAAGCTGTTCATTTTTTTATTATTCAATTAAAATAAAACCCACAAAATTACATTCCACAGTATAGAGATGCTAAATATTTTGATGGAATCAAACTAGTATTACATAATAGTAAACAGTAAAGAAGAACTTTTTTTCTAACGTCCTTTATGCCTCAGAGAAGAAGTTTTGTGAAGGGTCCACTAAATACATGAGATAGATAAAAATAAATTTATTCCCAATAATTTAATTTTTGATTAAGTGCCCAAGTTATAGTCAGAGTACTTCTGAGTTATCCCAAGAAAAAGGGATCTATTATCTACCAATTTGCCATTGTTTTCAAATAAATGACCTATTAAAATAGATTATATTTTACTAAATTCTAACACAATTTTAAAACCTATATACTTATCTTCAATGCTAAGAAAAAACAAAATCTTGATTTTCAGAGATGAAACACTGACCAATCAATAAACCACACCCACTACATTCATCTGCCAAGAGTGATCAAATGGTAGGTTGAAATATAAAATTTATAATAGAAAAGTACTTTTAAATATTTGTAAAGCTTTAATGCTTAAATAAAATTTCAGTGTCAGCAGAAATACCTATTTCAAATGAAACAGAAACTACAGCATGGAATCAGGGAATTTTTCCTCTTTTCTTAAAAAAAAAAGTCAAAGACTTAGGGGGAACATATGGCCTCTAAGTTTACTTCTCTAACTCAAAATTAGTGAAAGAAAAATAATCAGAAATTGTCCTTTGCCATAGTAAGGAGATAGTCTTTCACCTCAAGCTCCAACACAACACAGTTTTTTGTTTTTGTTTTTTTGCTGCCCATGGAACTGAAAAGGAAAAAAAAAAAAGCAGAGCTGTGATTGGGGAGTGAACACTACATAAAGTTTGAGGATCATCCCAGAACACCCCTTAATTTTATGACAAACCAATTGAGTTATCAGTTACTCTGGAGTAAAGGGACTTCATGGATCCATCATTCAACCCTGACTTCATTTATTATAATCAGCACTTACACGTTTCAGAATGTGAACTAGCCCTTGGAGCTTTGAAACTGCTGCTTGAATACTTTTAAAGCAGGGTTGGGAACCTTTTTGGCTGACAGAGCCATGAACGCCACATATTTTAAAATGTAATTCTGTGAGAGCCATACAATGATCCGTGTATATTACACATTATACAATAAAAATTTGGTGTTGTCCCGGAGGACAGCTGTGATTGGCTCCAGCCACCCGCAACCATGAACATGAGCGGTAGGAAATGATTGGATTGTAATACAAGAGAATGTTTTACATTTTTAACATTTTTTTATTAAAGATTTGTCTGCAAGCCAGATGCAGCCATCAAAAGAGCCACATCTGGCTCGCGAGTCATAGGTTCCCGACCCCTGTTTTAAAGGGAAGGATTTATTTTTTTTAATTTTATTAATTTTACCCCTTTATAATAGCAAACTATTCAGATGGTTCAATGTGAAATTAAAATTATGTTTAAAGATCATTTCTTTGTGTATATAACTTGTTGCCTGATAGAATTTACCATCACCTTTCTTATAAAATTTAACTGATTATTTTTATGACAAAACCACCAATTATCAGATACTTTGTTTTAGCTATTTATAAGAATAATCCAGTACCATAGTGTTGTTATCTTTAAATAATAACCCTAACATATCTATATTATTACCTGTTAGTGGGATTGAAATGGCTTGAACTTTAGTATATATTTGTTCATGAGTTTAAAAATCACTATTTTTAATACTCTGTAAAATATTTGCATGAGGTTTTTACCATATTATTCTTGCTTAACTGGTGTTTTTTTTTTCCGTTTATGAGTGTAATTCATTTCTTAGTATATTCCCACAGAACTCATACCATTTTTGTTTCAACACTGGCAATTTGTTAGTACACATTACTGGAAATAATTATCAATGATCCCACTACCCCCTGATAGTTCTTCCTGGAGATTTTTATCATGTAAATCAAAAAAATGTGTAAATTAGTGCTTTTAGAAATATTTTTAAACTCTCAATGCAAAATAATGAAAATAAGATTGTTCCTGGCTTTCTATAATGATATTAGGGTATGCAACTGAAAGAATTTTAATTGGAATCCAAAGTGTTTTTGATTTGGGTTAGTTTGGTTACTTTGACTCAGTTTTTGGTGTTAAAAATGTGTTGATTCCTGAAGGAGTAAGTTGTTCTGATCAGTCCTTACTCCTTCCAGGCATGAAATTGTCCTTGCAAAGTTGAAATTAGCATGTCTCAAAAATTTGAATTTGTAGGATATTTGCAAACCAGAGAGTATTAGATTAACTTAACTGAGTATTCCTAAAAAGCAATATTTTCAAATAACTATCAACTGAAGTAGCAATGTAGGGAATGTCATTTGTACATGACAATGTAATTCTCACCACTCTCAACAACTGAATATGTTTATTAAATAATAACTTTCCAAATTTATCAACTCTTAAAATATCTAAGAATGAGGCATTGGAATTAAGCGATCATTTTGCAGTTGAAATATTAATCTGTCCTCTCACCTGTATCTTGCACTTAATATATGTAGCAATACTTTGTATCATCCTATCACAAATATTTGTTAAGTGATACAGTTAATGGCTGTAAATGTTTTGTAAAAGATAGAAACTGTACAGAAAAAATATTAGATAAATTGTATTTATTTTCATTATTTTTAAGCTTAGACACTATAATGATGCTCCTTTTTTGCCAGATTTACTGGAAGTGCCTCCTGGTTTTCTATATATATATTAATATTACAGTAAAAATATACTCCAGATTATTAGATTTGTGTCAGAGATGATGGATGTGGGTATAACAATGTGAATATAATGTATAATATAAATAACATTCTGTGGTATCATGCTTGTTGTAGTTATTTGTATAACTCAAGTCCTCCATCTAGCCTTTGGAAGGCATGCTTCCTCTCATATCCAATACAGTGGTTATAGCCAACCTATGCTGTAGTGTGACAACCTACATGGGCCTTCCTACAATTTCCAAGGGCTCCTCAGAGCTTCTATTCATATGGTCATATCTCTCTTCCTATCACTGATGAATTCTTAGCTATGCTAAATTTCCTCTAACTTTCTGCATCTAAGCTTTGTCCTTTCTTTAATGAAAACAGCACCTGCCCTGGCCTGTTGGCTCAGTGGTAGAGCGTTGGCCTGGCTGTGTGGATGTTCCGAGTTCAATTTCCAGTCAGGGCACACAAGAGAAGCATCCATCTGCTTCTCCACCTCTCCCCTTGCCGTTCTCTCTCTTTCCCTCTCTTTCTCTATCTCTCTCTCTCCTTCTCTCTCTTCCTCTCCTTCTCCTCCTCCCCCTCTACCTCCTGCAGCCAGGCTTGATTGGAGCAAGTTGGCCCCTGGCACTGAGGATGGCTCCATGGCTTCCACCCCAAACGCTAAGAAGAGATCGATTGCTGAGCAACAGAGCAATGCCCCAGATAGGCAGAGCATCACCCCCTAGTGGGCTTGCTGGGTGAATCCAGGTTGGGGTGCAATGTGGGTGTCTCTCTCTGTCTCTCCTCCTCTCACTGAGTTAAAAAAAAAGAAAAAGAAAAAAAAGCACCAAAACTAATGTACTCACATTTCTGTCATTCACCTTTAGAATCCTTTAATATAAGCAGTGCTGCCATTTATCTGAAAAATGCTACCGTTTACCTTTTAAAGGTTGTCTATGGATGTCCAAGACATGGGCTATTTGGTTGGACAGACTCAGAATTATTTTTGTTTTGTGTGTTTGAACAACTTTACAAAACTTTGTATGGTTTGAAATGGAGTGTTTAAATTAACTCAAATATAGTCCCCAAAAACAAAAGTAAAATTTGATTTTTACCCAAAGTTTCCAACGGGTTAATTTTTCAAATATATTGATATCCCCATTATTTATGAGACAAAATTCCAACTTGTAATCCAGGGATATTCACACCTCCCTTCACTCTGGCCCCAAACTGTCTGTCCATCAAAGGAGCCGGCCATGTATCACTTATATTTCTGTGTCTAAGGTATTATATCAGTGAAGTATTTACACACTCTGCATTTTTTTCTCCCTCTGCACGTACGCACACACATACACACACTCTTCCAACTAGACACAGCACAACAGCGCAAGATTGACTATGTCTTTTTTTTTGGGGGGGGGGGAGACAGACAGGAAGGGAGAGAGATGAGAAGCATCAACTCATATTTGTAGCACCTTAGTTGTTCATTGATTGCTTTCTCTTATGTGGCTTGAACGAGAGGCTCCAGCCAATGAAGTAACCCCTTGATTAAGCCAGCGAACTTCGACTTGACCATGGGGTCATGAATATGATTCCATGCTCAAGCTGACAATCCCATGCTCAAGCCGGCAAACTCGGGGTTTCAAACATGGGCTCCTCAGCATCACATGTCAACACTCTGTCCACTGTGCCACTGCCTGTTCAGACTGACTATGTCTTCTTTAGTTGTGATTTTCTCCCTCTCCCTGGACTTTCCTCTTATAGTGATGCTATGGCCCTCAGTGGAAGGGAGGCAATCACTGCTTATTGAGGTAATCCAGTGTGAAACTTCATCTCTTTCATGCAGTTAGGTGCTGTCAGGCCGGTTCTGGGTGAGAAAACGTTAGTTTACATGGTAGGGTAATAGAAGTGACAACAGTAAGTTCTAAAGAAGCCTGATCCAGGCCAGAGGCTAGGGACCACCTTAGCCACTATGTGAAATACAAAAGCGCAGAGACCAGATTAGTGTGTCCAGCTCTACAGCCCACCTTATGCATGCTGTACACAGGAGGTATGGGCGGCACACCCTGACCAATGAAAAGAAAAAAATAAAATAAAATTAGTGCTTTAATTAGAAAACCTGCTTATTGGGGTAGATTTAAGCAATAATCTTGCTTATTTTAGTCCAGGAGCTACTTTGTGTCTCGGTCATTTTATCCTGTCATCATTCCGGCTTAAAAAGAAGCCCTGGGTCTATCTCTGCTGAAATCTGTCAGGTTTGAAGTACTGGTGAGCTGCCTTTCTGTAGGATCGTCTGGGCTACTGGCACCAGATGAAGCTGAATGGGGAAGGGGGAGGCTATTGCTTTAAGCTTTGTAGTTTGCTCTTGTGGTTGGGGTGGGGCAGCTTTTTGCTTTATTGTCAATTTGACTGGCTTTTCGCAGCCAGATGCCAAAGGTGAATTTTTTGAAGACCTGGTCTTCAGGGATTCAAGGTAATCTTTGATGTTATAGATGAAAGTAGTTGTGGAGTGGGAAGGCAAAAATACTACTGAGGGTTGGTAGAAAACAAATTGGAGAAAAGTAATTTTATATACAAAGTAATTTTATATACTGACTAAATCTAGGGTCTAAAAGCGTAGATCACACCTCCATAGAAATAGAAGGGAAGGGAGACAATAAATATACTTCTACAGGTGGATAATAAATGTGGTGATGGCTAATTGTAATATTTCTCTCCTGATTTATTTTATTATTTCATTGTTGAATTCCCTAAGCAAAATCATCAACTGATAATGAGAGTTGGGAAAGAAATGTTGAAAGTTTGAGAAGTCATTCAGGAGAGAGGAAAGTGATTAGGTTATTGAAAGATATTATGGCCCTGGCTGGGTGGTTCAGTAGGTAAAGCATCCACCTGGTGCGCCAGGTCGCAGGTTCTACTACTGGGCAGGGCATGTAGAAGAAGCAGTGAGTGCACAACTAAATGAAATGAGTTGCTGCTTCTCTCTCTCTTTCTCTCTCTCTCTCTCTCTCTCTCTCTCGCTCTCTTTCTCTTTCTCCTTTAATCAATGGAAAAAATTTTAAATAAATAAAAAATACAAGGTATTTTGTATAACAATTCTGTAAGGCACCAGTGTGCTTAGTTGTCATAAATTTAAAGTAATCCTAGAGGGGATGTTAGTGAGTTGTTTTTTATTTAAAACAGTATGCCGAGCTGGGTGGTTCAGTGGAAGTGTGGTTCCTAGGTGGTGTGCCAAGGACGCAGGCTGGACCCCACTCAAGGACATACAAGGCACAACTGCTGAGTGCACGACTAAATGGAACAGCAGGTGGAATTGCAAGTGGATGCATCTCTCTCTCCCTTCTTCTTTCTTAAATCAATGAAAACAATTTTAAAAAATAAAACAGTGTAGATGTAAACACAGATTGGACAGAAAGTGGGATTGAACCCAAGTGTGGTTTGCCAAGCTAAAACAACAAATTAATAGATAAACAAGAGCACTGAGTCTATGGAAGTCAGTGATCAAAATGATTCCATGATACTCAACTCAGATAAGGAATGAAATGAGAACATGAATGTAATGGGTTGAATTGTGTCCCCCCCAGAAAGACATGTTAAAATCCTGTTCCCCTGTATCAGTGAATGTGACTTTATTTGGAAATACAGTTTCTACAGATATAATCAGTTAAGATGAGGTCATTAGAGTGGGCCCTAATTCAATATGACTAGTATCTTTTTAAGAATAAGAGAAAAAACGGGGAAGATGGTTATGTGATGACAGATGCAGAGATTGAAGTGATGAATCTCCAAGCCAATGACTACCAACAACTGTCAACAAACACCAGAAGATGTAAGAGGCAAAGATAGATTCTCCCCTATAGGATTCAGAGGGAGTGTAGCACTGCCAAACACCATGGTTTTGGACTTCTCACCTCCAGAACTGTGAGATAATCAAATTCTGTCTTTAGGCCTTGTAATTTGTGGCACTCTGTTACAGCAGCCCTAGGAAGTCATTCATTTATGGTTAATTTCACACCACAATGGCAGTTGAGTGTTTGTGACAGAGAGTATATGGCCTACAAAACCTAAAATACTGGGTCAAAAGGCAGTATTTTAGGCAGAGATGTGTTGTAGAATTGGGTAACTAAAACCTGAATAATTATGTTAACCAGTGACACACCAATAAAGTTCAGAAAAAAAAACACCCAAAATACTGTCTGACCTTTTGCAGAAACGCTTTGCTGACCCCAATCTAGAGTACGAAAGTGGAATATATCCAATGCAAGGCCATGTATGAGACATATAAAATAAGTATCATATTATTCAAAATAATAACAGTAGAGGTCAGAAAGGCATCATTATAGAGAGGGAATTTGAGCAGTTTGAGAATAGACCACATTACTGTCACAAAGGAAAATCACATTCATTTTTTTTTGGTGAGGAAAAGTGGGCTCTGCCTGACCAGGTAGTGATGCAGTGGATGGAGCATCGGACTGGGGTGCAGAGGACTCAGGTTCAAAACTCCAAGGTTTTCTGCTTGAGTGTGGGCTCATCTGGCTTGAGCACAGGCTCGCCAGCTTGAGCGTGGGGTAGCTGGCTTGAGTGTGGGATCATAGACATGACCCCATCGTGGCTGGCTTGAGCCCAAAGGTTGCTGGCTTGAAGCCCAAGGTCACTGGCTTGAGCCCAAGGTCACTGGCTTGAGCAATGGGTGACTCTACTACTGTACAACCCCCCCGCCCCAGTCAAGGCACATATGAGAAAGCAATCAATGAACAACTAAGGAGACTAAGGAACCACAATGAAAAATTGATGCTTCTCATCTCTCTCCCTTCCTCCCTTCTCTCTCTCTGTCTCTGTCACCAAAAAAAAAAAAAAAAAAAGAAGAAGAAGAAGAAGAAAAGTAAGCCCTTTGGCTGGTAAATACTGTCTCTCGCATAATGCATCAATGGCCCTCTATTGTACACCTTGAAAGTATAAGATCTATTAAGATATTTGCTCACTATTCCTGATAGCAAAGTCTGGTGTGGTTGCTGTGGGAAAATGGCCTGAGGTTGGAATGTGTCCATGATGCAGATAAGAGTGCAGCCTTAGGAAAACCAAGTCCTGCCAGGATGGAACACTGTCCTGGTCAGCACATGTTTGTCTGCAGGAGGAGGCACTCGGACTTTGCAGGTCATCCTTGAGGCAGATGCCGACACGGCAGTAATTAGAAGATAATTTAGAAGAATGCTATCCTCCTGTCCTTGAACTTCACAATAAATACGATGAGGAACTTGAAGTCAGGGCTCTCAGTTGTTGAGGCAGTGAGTCCCTTGTTCCATCTTTAAATCTTCTTTTGTGTAGTCTTTTCTCTTTTTTTTTTGTGACAGAGACAGAGACAGAGAGAGGGACAGACAGGAACAGACAGACAGGAAGGGAGAGAGATGAGAAGTATCAATTCTTCTTTGTGGTTCCTTAGTTGTTCATTGATTGCTTTCTCATATGTGCCTTGACCGGGGGGCTATAGCAGGAGAGTGACCCCTTGCTCAAGCCAGTGACTATGGGGTCATGTCTATGATCTCACACTCATTCCAGAGACCCCACACTCAAGCCAGTGACCCAAGAGTTTCAAACCTGGGTCCTCTGCACCCCAGTCTGACACTCTATCCACTGCACCCCTTCCTGGTCAGGCTTGTGTACTCTTTTCTTATGTTCTGCAGCACCTTGCACTCGCTCCATCCCATTGCTGAGCCAGACTCAGCAGTTACTAAACTAAAATATTTGGTCTTTCAGAGTTTGGATGCATACTATTGCTTTATTGTAAGGCTTGTTATTTTCTTTATTTTTCTTGCATCCTTTTTTTTTCTTTTATAATAAAATATGCTTACAATAATATTCAATTAATGACTCAGACCATTATATGAACTGAAAATATATATGTAATGATAATACCTTCTAGTCATTAATGCTTTGTTATTTCCAATGTACTTTTGAATATGTGATATAATTTAATCTTTAATCCTATGAATCTCTTTCTCTCTCTTTTTTTTTTAATAAAAATTTTGCTTCACAACAGAAAAAGTTGAAACTTAGAAAAATGAAGTGACCAGACCAGAGTCACAGTCATTTGAGAATATGGTAGATTTGGGATAATTCTGGTAGCAAATTCATTTATTAGAAATCAACTAAATGTAAGCAAATACAACTCAAAATCCTCTAAAGTGGTATTCTTGGGGAAAGAATTTATTAAAATTGTAGGATTTCCCAGTGCAAGAATTTAGATAAACAATTAAATGCCAAGAATTCTATGTTGTTTTTTTTCTTCCTGTTTTTATGACTCAGAAGTTGTAGATGTGAGCAAGTGATCATGCCTGAGAATGAACTCTTTCTGGAGCAAACTCTGCAGAGTCTTGATCCTGACCTGATTTATAGCCCCTTTAGATCCTAGGATCCCAATGGGAAAAGAAACCATACAGAGATTTAGCAAGGAGCATTAAAAAAAAAACAAAAAAAACAAAAAAAACAAAAAAAAAAAAACAAGATCCCAGTGATGTCCTCAAGGAGAGGCTGGCTTAAAAAACTCTTGGAAGGAGAAGGAGAGATCTTAGTTACAAACTTCCGTCCCTCCTCCTGCTTCTGTTCCCTTACCCTCTGCCCCCTGCAGGGTTGTGTTTTCTGGGAATCAGCAAGTAAGATCACAAGTGGTCTTTTCTTTTCTCCCTCTCTCCCATAAAGAAAGCTTTATCACGTGTGGCCTTAAACTTGCAGCAAATTGCAAAGAAATGGCTCAAAGGCTTCGGCTCTCTCTGTGCTTTGGGAGCTGAGATGCCCGACAGTGGCTTTGCCAGCGTGGCCAGCCTGTTCTCTGCGACTGCCAGAGAAAAGAGGCCAGGAGGAAAGAGGAAAGAAAAGAGATTGCCCAGGGGTGAGGCCATGCCCTTCATCTTTTCTTCCCCCTAAAAGCTCTGTCTGTATCCATCCAGGCTCTCCCCACCTGGCAGAACTGCTCAGAGCTGCTGTGTCATTCACCCCAGTGTGCTATTTCAGTCTGTGGAGTGTGGTCCAGCCTCTGGCTGAGTACTTTGAGAGGAGTTGGCAGTCTTTGATCTCCACCTCCAGGTAAGAGTTGGTTTCTGCTTTCCTATTTTGTGACTATCACGTCAGATTGTCACAGGGGAGAGGTTACTAAACCCTTGAGTTCTGCATAGTGTCTTATCCATAACACTTTTCCATGGAAGTTGTTGGATCCCTTGTTAAACTGATGGAAACAGGAGAGATTGGTTTAAAAAGTCAGACACACTCATATCTAGGCTCATGTTTTGACTCTGATGCTTATTAGTTCAGTAGCTTATGATGGGTGACTTAACTGCTCTGAGCCATATCGTTTGCTATAAAATGGGAATTGTAATGTGAAACATGTTCAGTTGTTTTAAAGATTAGACAAAAATATATAAATCACCTGGCACATAAATAGTACCTACTGAATCTGAATCTGACACAAACAATTACTTGATTAGGGGGATCAACTTTCGACAGAAAACACATTCCTTCTGAGCAAATACCATGAGGTTGTCCAGAGACAAGCTGGTAGAGCTGTTTACTCGTGTGAGATGACTAAGAGAAGACAGTGAGGGGAGCTGGCTGTCTTTCCGACTTTGGGACAGTCTTCAGAGGCTGACTGCTGGACAGCCAGTCACAGGGCCAGCGCACAGAGGGTCAGTGCATTTGTGTGCTCCAACTACAGCCTTCTTAGGCCACTTGAGCTCTTTAAAGACTGGAGGATTGATTTTCAAACCCATGTGAATAGAGAATTCAATTTTTTAAACTAAAACAAAGAACTGTTTATTTTTCTTTGGCCTCCAGAATAAGTTATACTCTAACCCAAGGTGTTGGATGAGAACTTTGCCACGATTCTTTCCTGAAATAATCTCTTCAAATGGTAGCAGAACAAAGAGTTTGCCAAATGCTCATCTTTCTAAATAATTGTGTGCTCTTGTTCTACTTCTACAACTGCCAATAGAGAATGAGAAAGAACACTTGCAGGCCCCAAAGATCTTTCTATCAAGTCCTTGAGCTTCTTCCCCCTCTTTTCACAGAGAAATGAAAACCTCAGTGCTCATCAACTGTATCCTCCTTGAAACATACTATCCTTGAGATGATATGCAAATTACACATCAAGCTGAAGTTATGTTTTCAGTACAACTACTCAGTTCAGGACTTTTAGCTGGATATCATTTTATCCTAACACAGTATCAACAAGGATGACTGTAGTTCTCTGGTTTTGGCATCTCTCCTGAATTCTAGACAGTAATTTTTGTGTCAAATCTCCAAATATAAGAAGAGAATGTATTTTGGTGTCTCAAGTTTTTGATATTCTTTTCAACATGATGTTTTTCTCTTTAATATTAGTATTCTAAAGGTAACCCTTTTAATGTTTTCAATATACCATTGGTGTGATAGTAATTTCTCATTAAACAATTTATTTGAATTTTCTGATCACTGCCTGTAAGAGTATGGCTGATAGAAAAAAGTATTTCTGAATTGCTAAAACAGTTGGTCAATTTGAATTATATGGTTTAGTTCTTGGAAGAAAATTACATTGTACATTTAATATTAATCATTGCATTTTAAATTTTTTCGGGTTTTACATTTTTAGTTTGGTGACATTTTTATATTTTTATTTAAAAAATCTTTTATATATGAAATTAGTGTTTGTTATAGAAAACTTAGAAAATATGGACACACAAAAAACATTTTTAAAAATCATCTGCAATATCACCAACCAAAAATAACTAGTGTTAACATTTTCTTAATAAACTTTGTTAAGCTTTGTTTCTATGCATGTACACATGTGAATATATAGGTGTTTCTTTTACAAAACAGAATGTTATTTATACTGTTTAAGAGCATGTATTTTTAAAAGCATCTCTGTGATGAAAGTGGTTTTACATAACTAATATTTATTACTTTACACTAAGTTCTAAGGACTTCAAAAGATTTCATTGCATGAGTATACCATAATTTGTTGGATGTTTAATTATTTTGACTTTTTAAAAATCATTATAAGCACTGGGTTTCTCCAGGAGTTTAATTAAAGATACTCAGTAGTTTTGTACTAAAGAGTCCTATTTAACATTGTAAAACCTAATGTTTCTCAAACCCTCTTTTCCTTGTTCCTGTAAATTATTGTTCTGGAAAAGCAGTTTCATTGATTCAATGGATATATGAAGTTGGCTGTTGGTATCAAATAGTTGGTAAAGAAGAATCTCAATGTTCTTAGTTTCTTAGAATTTGTCTTTTTAAAATCTAAAATGATGTTGAATTTTATTACTTGCTGTTTTGCATCTACTAAGATTTTATTATTTTTTATTAAAATTCTCTTTTTTCCAACTTTATTAAGGTGGAAAAATTGATAAATAAAAAGTATATAGGCTGTCTATGGACCTGTTTGGGGTACACACATGAGTGAGAAATTATAATGTTTGACCACTGGGGGGGAAAAAAGTATCTAAGGTGTATATAATGTGATATTTGATTTACATATACAACATTTTGAATACTTAACATGCTCACATAAGTGAATATAGTTTTTAATATTGTTACATTTTAAAACTAGAGATTAATTATAACATTAATTAATTAGAATTTACTAGTATTTTTAGGATTTTAATGGGTCTGCATTTGTCTGAAAATTTCTTTTTTAGGTTATCTTAATGAAATTTTATCAAGGTAATTTTAACTTTGTCAAATGAATGAAGACTATCATCACTATTTGCTCTTTCCTTAAAAGATATCTTTTGATAAAGCACTCCTATTACATTATCTACCCTTAGTATTTTTGTTTATGAGTTAGTTTTAGAGTATTTTTATTAATGTTTCCTCGGCTATTTTTCTCTTCTGACTTATGTCAACACAAGTAATTAATATTTGCCAGAGAGTTATCCATTTTGTCAAGATTTTAGTTATTTCTCCACATTGTGCATGTTTCCTATGTTTTATACTCCTAAACATCTATCAATATATTTATATCTTACCAATATTACATTCTTGTGTTTTTGTCTTTGATCTTGTTTAGCATTAACACGTTTTCATTTACTTTAGTTTTTTGAGGTTTAAATTTTTTTCTGTTTCACTCACTTCCCTTTGTCCATATGTATTTTGCAAGTTAAAGTCATGCATGTCTATGAAATCAAATAATCTAAAAGTTTAATAATGCTTATTTTAAAACCAGACCTTTGCTACATGCTTCTCAACTCTTTTCACACTCCCTGAAGGAATCCTTTCTACGTTTAAATAGTTTAGGTCTTTCTTTTGATATTTAACTCAGTAATACACACATAGGCAGAACAAACCTAAATTTTTATCACAGTACTTAAAATTTTTCTTCTAACATTATTCCTTTAGTGAGTGTGATAAAAATATGGAAGATATCTATCAATATACAGACACATCTTCTGATAATATTAGGGTGATGCAGATATTATTTTATTTTTGAATTCTTTCATTTAGATTGCTTTCTTGGGCAGTCACTGAGCCACGTGGAATTTTAAAGAAGTGAGGGTGTAAGATATGTAAATGTTGATGTGAACAGGGATAAAATAAGTTCAATATATGTGAGCATGTCCAGGACTTGGTAAGGACAGGCAGGGTGGGGGGTTAAACATAGAAAGGGTGGTCTCATAGTAAGGTTGCCTCTTACTTTGAGGCAAGCCAAAGACTACTTTTGCCTGAATTAACTACAAGATACAAATTGTGCTGCTTCCTTATTTGTCAAACTAAAATGATATGCAAATTGTTCCTTCCTTTTCTTTCCTTTATCTATATATTTACTTCCTTGCTTATTTACTTATTTATCTATTTTATTTATTTATTTTGGGGGCTGTATTTTAAGCCTGCGGATGGTACAGAGTTAGGGAAATCACGATGTGTTATAAGACTCTTCAGTGGACATTGATCTTTTCCATTCATTCTGCTAAGATAGTTTTAAAGGCTTTTACAGGTTTAATTTAATGAAGCAATATTCAAATGGTTGAATTCCTCTTCTTCTTTTCCTACTTAAGCTGGCAAGACCACAAAATTAGCAAAATTCTGCCTCATTATGTATTCCTAAGGCAACATTTAAGTTTATTCTTTGCCATAATGAGGCTTAAACTAGAGGGATGCTGGCAAGCGAGTCCTGATAGCAGGATTGGTTCATCAAACATCCTGGTCAGTTTTAATTGAAAAGCTTTGCCTACTGACTGTGGTACAATAAGTTATCTTTGTGTCAAATTATGTCTACAGAATTATGATCTACTGTGAAATAAAAATATTATTTGTTAAATTATGTGTATTTGAATGAAATGTTTATGTTTTTTACTTTTAAAATCAACTGGGACAGATCAGAGTCAAGGAACATTTTCATAATGGACACTTCATCCAAAGAAAATATCCAGTTATTCTGCAAAAATTCAACACAACCTGTTGAGAGGCCTTCCTTTAAAAAAGAATATTCCCCCTCAGAGGAGAAACAACAGTGCTGTGGGGAACTAAAGGTAACAAACAATTAAATGCTAAAAACTATAAGTAGTGAACTGAAGAATAACAAAAAATTCAGTGGAGCTGATACTCTTGGCTCTCCATCCAGATATTTTTTTAAACAATATAACTAGAAGAAAAAAATTGTTTTTCCTTCTTAAAAGTTATCTTAGTTGTCATTAATGAAACCACACTTTGCCAGGTAGTGAAAGTAATCTTTGCCTGACCATGTAGATTAAATTACTAAGTATTACTTTCTTGGCTCATTTTAATGTCCCCTCTGAACAGAAATGAGAAAGAAAGGAGAAACTTATATTTATTAAATATCTACCATGTACCAAATACCATATATTATACTATGCACACTTATAACATTTAATATATGAAACATCTATATTATTCTTATTTTAAAAATAAAAAATTTGACTTTTATTGCTACATTGTAATGGATGGGTGGAGGGATGGTTAAATGATGCTTTTTGTCACTCAGAGTTTCTGTTCTTTCTTTGTACCAAACATTTACTCAACAAATATATGTCATACACACACACACACACACACACACACACACACACGCTAATCCACCCTATGGATACCCTTATCATACATCCAGGTCTAAGGAAATACATAAACCAGATATTTTAAAAAATGCACACACCATCGCTATGAAACACAATCATGAGTGCTAGACTTGTGATGTGAGGTGTTTAGGTTATGGTTTTTGTTTTATCTTCTTACCTCTGAAAGGCTCCTGCCTCTTCTTGCTTCACCTTACAATGAATCTTCTTTTCAAAGCCAAGATTCTTTTGAATGTCCTTTAGGGGAAGAAGGAAGAAAGGAGAAAACAAAGAAATAATCATACATTCTGAGTAAAAAATCTGTTATTTCCAAGAGAAATTGAATTTTTGGAGATTACATGAACTTGAGGCTGAAATGCTTGAATAAAATTTTCAATGATAACAAGCTTGTTATATTGTTTTCAGTTTGGGGTTTTCTCTTTTTGTTTGTTGGTCTAGTAAGTTTTCAGTTGTGTGGCCAGCTAGATTCAGCCTAAGTGTAACCTGTCATATTTTCCAGGTGTTCTTGGGTGCCTTGTCTTTTGTTTACTTTGCCAAAGCACTGGCAGAAGGCTATCTGAAGAGCACCATCACTCAAATAGAGAGAAGGTTTGAAATCCCTTCTTCACTGGTGGGAGTTATTGATGGAAGTTTTGAAATTGGTACGTATCACACATGCCTGACTTCACTTTTTAGGACAAGGTCAGAAAGGATACTAAGTAAAGGACGATAAAACTGTTGATATCACAGATGCTGAAATGGCATCATGTAGGATTTGGCATACCCACCAAGGTAACATAAAAACAGATTGTAACCACTGAGTCCACTAGTGCTAGTGCGTGGAAGGTGGGGAGGGGAAGTGGGGTGAGGGGATACATTTTCTATAAACTGAAAGCCAACTTTCCTTTTTGTTTTATTTACTGTGACACTAACAAAAATGTAGACACAATTACCAATATATGGGACACAAAATTTCTTCTACTAAATACTTAAATAGCAAATGAAAGATCTCATGCTCAATATTTTTTAATATGAACATTAAAAGGAGGTTGTTAAATCTTCCTACAGACATAAAGCCTGGAAGCCCAATGCAATCTACTTTTCTTGCTATCATTATTGCCATCCAGGCTATAAAATTGCTGCTCTTTTTGCACTTGACTAAAGTTGGCAATATGAATAAACAGTAATAAATTAGATGATTGCTTACAGATGTAAAGAAACACTCTTGTTAAGAAATTGGAAACATCAAAAGGACTTTAATGCAGGGCCATCCATCAGCCATCATGATCAGTCATTGCAATGTTGCTAAATTCTTGCTCTATCTAGCACTCCAGTACCTAGAAACTAAATATTCCAACTGAAAATAGTTAAAACTTTAAAACCCTTTGACATCTAAGACCCTAATGTTTATCAAAGTATATTCCGAGAGCCATCTCCATTAACACAGTTGAGCTAGTATTAAAAATGCAGATTCCTTGGCCTGCTCTCAGAGCCACAGAATAAGAAACTGTTGAGAGCTGCCAAGAATCTGCATTTTAAAAAACATGAGTGTTTATTTTATTGACTTGAGAGAGGGAGAGGAAAGGAGAGAGAGAGACAGGAACATCAATCTGTTCCTGTATGTGCCCTGACCAGGGATGGAACTGACAACCTCTGTGCTTCAGCACAGTGCTCTAACCAACTGAGCTGTCCGGCCAGGGCAGATTCTCCATTTTTAATATTTCTATTCCCCTCACTACCTCATTCCAGTAGCTGTGTGCACAAGAAGGCATGAGAACACCTTCCCTAAAGCATGTTCAGTCAGTTATCACCATCAGCACATGAATCTTTAGAGATATTTTAGAAAAACCTAATTCCCACCTTTAAAATATTTCTTAATTGTTTTTTAAAAAAGAAAAAATTGGTATATTTTGTGGAGATTTTATATTTCATAAAATTTGTATTATAAGTATAGATGGAGATTATATAATTGACGGGTTCCTAAAGTTATGCAGAGTAATTTTTATTTCTCTTTTGAATCTTATGTTTTTGTAAAAAGTATATAAAGAAATTTTAAAATGTCATTTGTTTTTTTGTTTTTTTTTTATAAATTTTTATTAATGGTAATGGGATGACATTAATAAATCAGGGTACATATATTCAAAGAAAACATGTCTAGGTTATTTTGTCATCAAATTATGTTGCAAACCCCTCGCCCAAAGTCAGATTGTCCTCCTTCACCCTCTATCTAGTTCTCTGTGCCCCTCCCCCTCCCCCTAACTCTCCCTCCCTCCCTCCCATGTCCTCCCTCCCCCCCCACCCTTGGTAACCACCACACTCTTGTCCATGTCTCTTAGTCTCATTTTTATGTTCCACCAATGTATGGAATCATGTAGTTCTTGTTTTTTTCTGATTTGCTTATTTCACTCCTTATAATGTTATCAAGATCCCACCATTTTGCTGTAAATGATCTGATGTCATCATTTCTTATGGCTGAGTAGTATTCCATAGTGTATATGTGCCACATCTTCTTTATCCAGTCTTCTATTGAAGGGCTTTTTGGTTGTTTCCATGTCTTGGCCACTGTGAACAGTGCTGCAATGAACATGGGGCTACATGTGTCTTCACGTATCAATGTTTCTGAGGTTTTGGGGTATATACCCAGTAGAGGGATTGCTGGGTCATAAGGTAGTTCTATTTGCAGTTTTTTGAGGAACCACCATACTTTCCTCCATAATGGTTGTACTACTTTACAGTCCCACCAACAGTGAATGAGGGTTCCTTTTTCTCCACAGCCTCTCCAACATTTGCTATTACCCGTCTTGTTGATAATAGCTAATCTAACAGGGGTGAGGTGGTATCTCATTGTAGTTTTGATTTGCATTTCTCTAATAACTAATGAAGCTGAGCATCTTTTCATATATCTGTTGGCCATTTGTATCTCTTCCTGGGAGAAGTGTCTGTTCATGTCCTCTTCCCATTTTTTTATTGGATTGCTTGTTTGTTTGTTGTTGAGTTTTATGAGTTCTTTGTAAATTTTGGATATTAGGCCCTTATCTGAGCTGTCGTTTGAAAATATCAGTTCCCATATAGTTGGCTGTCTGTTTATTTTGATATCAGTTTCTCTTGCTGAGCAAAAACTTTTAATTCTGATGTAGTCCCATTCATTTATCTTTGCCTTCACTTCTCTTGCCATTGGAGTCAAGTTCATAAAATGTTCTTTAAAACCCAGGTCCATGATTTTAGTACCTATGTCTTCTTCTATGTACTTTATTGTTTCAGGTCTTATATTTAGGTCTTTGATCCATTTTGAATTAATTTTAGTACACGGGGACAGGCTGTAGTCGAGTTTCATTCTTTTGCATGTGGCTTTCCAGTTTTCCCAACACCATTTGTTGAAGAGGCTTTCTTTTCTCCATTGTGTGTTGTTGGCCCCTTTATCAAAGATTATTTGACCATATATATGTGGTTTTATTTCTGGGCTTTCTATTCTGTTCCATTGGTCTGAGTGTCTATTTTTCTGCCAATACCATGCTGTTTTAATTATCGTGGCCCTATAATATAGTTTAAAGTCAGGTATTGTAATGCCCCCAGCTTCATTCTTTTTCCTTAGGATTGTTTTGGCTATTCGGGGTTTTTTATAGTTCCATATAAATCTGATGATTTTTTGTTCCATTTCTTTAAAAAATGTCATAGGGATTTTGATGGGAATTGCATTAAATTTGTATATTGCTTTGGGTAATATGGCCATTTTGATTATATTTATTCTTCCTATCCAAGAACAAGGAATATTTTTCCATCTCATTGTATCTTTTTCGATTTCCCTTAACAATGCTTTGTAATTTTCACTATATAGGTCCTTTACGTTCTTTGTTATGTTTATTCCTAGGTATTTTATTTTTTTTGTTGCAATCGTGAAGGGGATTATTTTTTTGAGTTCGTTTTCTAATATTTCATTGTTGGCATATAGAAAGGCTATGGACTTTTGTATGTTAATTTTGTATCCTGCAACCTTACTGTATTGGTTTATTGTTTCTAATAATCTTTTTGTGGAGTCCTTCGGGTTTTCGATGTATAGGATCATATCATCAGCAAAAAGTGATAGCTTTACTTCTTCTTTTCCGATATGGATGCCTTTTATTTCTTTGTCTTGTCTGATTGCTCTGGCCAGAACTTCTAGCACCACGTTGAATAAGAGTGGAGAGAGTGGACAACCCTGTCTTGTTCCTGATTTAAGGTAGAAAGTCCTCAGTTTTATGCCGTTTAATAGGATGTTGGCTGATGGTTTATCATATATGGCCTTTATCATGTTGAGATATTTTCCTTCTATACCCATTTTGTTGAGAGTCTTAAACATAAAATTGTGTTGTATTTTATCAAAAGCCTTTTCTGCATCTATTGATAAGATCATGTGGTTTTTGTTGTTTGTTTTGTTGATATGGTGTATTACGTTAACCGTTTTGCGTATGTTGAACCATCCTTGAGATTCTGGGATGAATCCCACTTGATCATGATGTATTATTTTTTTAATATGTTGTTGTATTCGGTTTGCCAGTATTTTGTTTAGTATTTTAGCATCTGTATTCATTAGAGATATTGGTCTGTAGTTTTCTTTCTTTGTTCCATCCTTGCCAGGTTTTGGTATGAGGGTTATGTTGGCCTCATAAAATGTGTTTGGAAGTATTGCTTCTTCTTCAATTTTTTGGAAGACTTTGAGTAGAATAGGAACCAAGTCTTCTTTGAATGTTTGATAGAATTCACTAGTATAACCGTCTGGGCCTGGACTTTTATTTTTGGGGAGATTTTTAATAGTTTTTTCTATTTCCTCCCTGCTGATTGGTCTGTTTAGGCTTTCTGCTTCTTCATGACTCAGTCTAGGAAGGTTGTATTGTTCTAGGAATTTATCCATTTCTTCTAGGTTGTTGTATTTGGTGGCATATAATTTTTCATAGTATTCTACAATAATTCTTTGTATTTCTATGATGTCTGTGGTGATCTCTCCTCTTTCATTTTGGATTTTATTTATTTGAGTCCTGTGTCTTTTTTCCTTGGTGAGTCTTGCCAAGGGTTTGTCAATTTTGTTGATCTTTTCAAAGAACCAGCTCCTTGTTTTATTGATTTTTTCTATAGTTTTTCTGTTCTCTATTTCATTTATTTCTGCTCTGATTTTTATGATCTCCTTTCTTCGGCTGGTTTTGGGTTGTCTTTGTTCTTCTTTTTCTAGTTCCTTAAGGTGTGAAGTTAAGTGGTTTACTTCGGCTCTCTCTTGTTTGTTCATATAGGCCTGAAGTGATATGAACTTTCCTCTTATTACTGCTTTTGCTGCATCCCAGAGATTCTGATATGTCGTATTTTCATTTTCATTTGTCTGTATATATCTTTTGATTTCTGCGCTTATTTCTTCTTTGACCCATTCATTTTTTAGAAGTATGTTGTTTAGTTTCCACATTTTTGTGGGTTTTTCCCCCTCTTTTTTGCAGTTGAATTCTAGTTTCAGGGCTTTATGATCAGAAAATATGCTTGGTACAATTTCAATTTTTCTAAATTTGCTGATATTGTCTTTGTGGCCCAACATATGGTCAATTCTTGAGAATGTTCCATGTACACTAGAGAAAAATGTATACTCTGTCGCTTTGGGATGAAGTGTCCTGTAGATGTCTATCATATCCAGGTGTTCTAGTATTTCGTTTAAGGCCACTATATCTTTATTGATTCTCTGTTTGGATGACCGATCTAGAGCCGTCAGCGGTGTATTGAGGTCTCCAAATATGATTGTATTTTTGTTAGTTTTTGTTTTAAGGTCAATAAGTAGCTGTCTTATATATTTTGGTGCTCCTTGGTTTGGTGCATATATATTAAGGATTGTTATGTCTTCTTGATTCAACTTCCCCTTAATCATGATGAAATGACCATTTTTGTCTCTGAGTACTTTTTCTGTCTTGTAGTCAGCATTATTAGATATGAGTATTGCTACGCCTGCTTTTTTTTGGGTGTTGTTTGCTTGGAGTATTGTTTTCCAGCCTTTCACTTTGAATTTGTTTTTATCCTTGTTGCTTAGATGTGTTTCTTGTAGGTAGCATATAGTTGGATTTTCTTTTTTAATCCATTCTGCTACTCTGTGTCTTTTTATTGGTAAGTTTAATCCATTTACATTTAGTGTAATTATTGACACTTGTGGGTTCCCTACTGCCATTTTATAAATTGCTTTCTGTTAGTTTTGTATCTAGTTTGATTCTTCTCTTTTGTTTTTCTATCATTTGTTTTTGTTTGTTTGTGTTCCATACTTCTTTCCTCTGTTGCTACCTTTTTTAAGTCAAGTGTTTTTGTGGTGGTTTTTTTAAGGGTGGTTACCATTAAGTAATGAAAAGGGTACCTACCATATTCATTGTAGTACCCTATCTTATAAGTATTTCTGCACTTCATCATCTTTTGCTACTGTTAATCTCCATCCTCTCCCCCCTTTTTTTCCTTTGTTGTCACAGTTTAAGTTTGGTTTTATTGTGTTCTTGGTGGAGCTGTTACTTGTGGTGTTGTTTTCTTTTGTTCTTTGAATCTGGTTGGAAAACCCCCTTTAGTATTTCCTGGAGTGGGGGCTTTCTGTTGATAAATTCTCTCATCTTTTCTGTATTTGTGAATGTTTTTATATCTCCTTCATACTTGAAGGATAGCTTTGATGGGTATAGTATTCTTGGCTGAAAGTTCCTCTCTTTCAGGGCTTTAAATATTGGGGTCCACTCTCTTCTAGCTTGTAGAGTTTCTGCTGAGAAATCTGATGATAATCTAATAGGCCTTCCTTTATATGTTGTACTCTTCTTTTCCCTGGCTGCCTTGAGAATTTTTTCTTTGTCATTGTTTTGTGTCATCTTTATTATGATGTGCCTTGGAGTGGGTTTGTTGGGGTTAAGAAAACTTGGTGTTCTGTTTGCTTCTTGAATTTGAGGCTTTAGTTCCTTCCACAGCTTGGGAAGTTCTCGTCTATTATTTGTTTGAGTATATTCTCCATTCCATTTTCTTTCTCTTCTCCCTCTGATATACCTATTATTCTTATGTTATTCTTTCTGATGGAGTCAGACAATTCCTGTAGGGCTTTCTCGTTTTTTATTATTTTTGAGTCTCTTTCTTCTTCTCTCTGTTGTGCCTCAAGTTGTTTGTCTTCTATTTCACTAATCCTATCTTCATTCTGGGCTGTTCTGTTAGCTAAGCTTGTTACCTCGTTTTTCAGCTCGTGAATTGAGTTTTTCATTTCTGTTTGATTTGTTTTTATAGTTTCAATTTCCTTGGTAATATATTCTTTGTGTTCATTGAGTTGTTTTCTGATCTCCCTATATTGCCTTTCTGTGTTTTCTTGTATATCTCTGAGTATTTTTAAGATTTCTAGTTTAAATTCTCTGTCATTTAGCTCCAAGGCTTCCAATATGTTAAGTCTTTTCTCCATAGATTTTTCCACATCTATTTGTGTTACCTCTCTTTCTTTTGTATCCATAATATTCGATTTCCTCTTTCTTATCGGCATCTGAGGGTGGTCTTATTGATAGCACTAATTAGAATTAATAAAGAGTAAAAAGAAAAAAAAAAAAAAAAAGGGTAAAACACCCCACAAAAAAAAACAGTAATAATTTATTATTTCCCCCTTTTTTCTTTCTTCTCTTTCCCTCCTCTCCCCTCCTCAGGGAAATATCGTGCCTATAATGGAGGGCCTGATTTGGGGTGAAGAGTTCAAGGGGCAAAAAAAGGGAGTAGGGACCTACTAAATGCAAAAAAAAAAAAAAAAAAAAAAAAAAAAAGGAAGAAAATCTTAGACAAGCATAAGATGATTTGCTTGTAAGTGATGGTCAACTAAGAGATATAATGAGAGGGATAAGAGGGAATCAGAAAAAAGGACCAAAAAAGAATAATAAAGAAGAAAAAATAAAAATAATAAGTAAAAATCTGTTGTATTAAGTGGAGCGAAGACTAAATACAATGGAGACCTTGGGTTGGGAGGACCCAAAATGCCACAAAAATAAACAAACAAGAGAGAAAAAAATAAAAACAAAAGCAAAAAAGAGAAATAAAACCAAAAAAAAGCCTTGAGTCCCAAATTAACTAATTTGTTCGTGATTGAGGATTATATGGGAGGAAAGTAAAATGAGAAAAGAAAAAACGAATAGAAAGGAAAAAATAAGAAAAAGAGAAAAACGAAGGAAGAAATAAAATAGGAGAAAAAAACAAAATAAAGCAAGACAAAAAAAAAACACAAGAGAGGAGAGAGTGAGAGTTAAGTGTTTTGGAGTATTACCTTAAAGGAGGGTGAGGATGAAGAAGAAAAATAAAATGCAACACTCATGGGTAGTGTAGTTCAAGAAAGGGGAAGCATAAGATGGGCAGAGAATAGAAGGACCGAGGTGGAGGAAATAAAGGCAAAAAGATAGAAGAAACAAGCAACAACAACAACAACAACAACAACAAAAAAAAAAATTAGTGGATCAAGTTGTAAAGTCTGTGGGTTTTTCTTGATTTTGAGAGGTTAACTTCTTCCTTTTTCTTTTCTCTCCCTCTTCCTAGTCGGTGACTCTGTACCCCAGGCTCTGCCCCTGTGTCACTCTTAGTTAGGGATTTGCAGTTGATGGGATTCTATGGCAATGTCATATAATTGGCTTTAGTCTTGCTGGAAGTAAAGGCTTGTTGGCTTTTGCAGGGTCCAACGATGAGAGAGTTTGCTTTCCTGGATTCTCTCTCCTAGTCCCCCCTTTCTGAATTAGCAGCCTGGTGATCCAGCTATAAGGCTGCAACTGCTTCTGCCTGGGGAGTAAGAGGCTCAAAGAGCTGGGAAATCCCCACTCTATCCCCACTCAGTGCAAGGCTTTGGGAAAGGCTCTGATAGTCAGGGCCTCCAGTGTAATCAGGCGGGGGTGGGAGTCAATTGTTGTCAAGGTGACTGTTCAGCGCCTATCATTTAGTTGGACCTCTCAACCCAGGCTTTCCACACTTTGTAGCCTGTTTTTGCAGGGAAGAAGAGGCACTAGTCTCTGCTTACGACTAGTGTAGTATAGACCTTATTATCTGCCAAGTCCTTCTTGTTAGCGTTTATCCCTGAATATGGAGGCTCTATCAATCAGAAGTTGCCCCCGCACCTTTAGCGAGAGGCACTAAAAAATATCACGCCTCTTGTCTTGGATCGGTGAACTGAGAGAGATCTTATCAATTAGAACCGAGGGTGCGCAGATTTTATGGGTTAAGCTAATTTCAGTGATTGGGTCGCAGCTGTGTTTCAGAAGGTATTTTAGGCTGCCTGCGCGCGCCCCACCCCCAACGCTTGATTGAATGGCTGGGTGAGGTGCCCCGCCCACGGAGAGAATCTCCCAAGCCTCTCCCGCTCGCCCCACCGCTGGCGGCTGGACCGCACCAGGCGCAGGATAATGGAGCCCCCTGGGTGTGCGGGCCAGTAGTGCGCCCTGGGCGCGTGGAATGCCCAAGGCACGCGCGCGAATGGGGCGCTCAGGGCACCGGTGGCCGGCGACCCCCACTCGCAGTGTGCGGGCCGCTGGGAACGTCAGCAGTGCTCAACCGGACCGGGCGCGCGCGCGGCGGCTCCGCGGGGGCTCGCGGCAGCTCGCGGTGGCGGTTCGCGGGGGTTCACGGCAGCTCGCGGGCTCGCGGCCGGGAGCGGCGGCTTGCGGTTCCCAAGTATATGGGCTGACTCACCGCGGGCGCACTCCCTGGCGGCTTGAATGAGCGTCGCTGCGGTAGCTTCCTCCACACCCTCGTCTCTCAGATTCAAGTGATAACAGTCCTTTTGCTTTCAGTTTGTGTGGAACTCCGGAATGCTCCGAGGATAAATTTTTCTGTTTCTAGTTGATAAATTTGTTGTGATTTAGGGGAGAGCTGTCGGACGTGCTTCTCACGGCGCCATTTCCGTGACGTCACTAAAATGTCATTTGTGTAAATATTAATTTTATTTTATTTAAAGTGAGGACCAGAAAATAACTGGATGTTTTACTTTTCCTATAGGAAATATCAGCTAAAGCAAGAATATGGAATGTATGTTTCTAGAGCAAAGGGGAAACTGATAGAAGATTTATTAGAAGACTTTAACAAATGAAAAAACCATAATAAAGTTTACTTCAAAATCAGTAAATAAAATTTAAGAGACTAGCAAAAAGATGCCTTCTACAATTTGATTACTGATAAGAACACTTTAAAAGGACAAATAATTAGGGTATGCAAAAATGTCATTAAAATGTTCCGACAAAGGGGTGACATGATTGAAGTAATGAGTATAAAGACTTTCAACAGTCATCTCAGAGTAAAGGGAAAAAAGTCAAATGATAAGAATGATGGCTGAGAATTGGTTAGTCAAAACAAAATCTGGCTAGATGTGCTATAGATATTCATTCGTTCAGTTAATTCATGTAGTTATTCTGATGACTTTTTTTTCTAAGTTCTCTAACTTATGAAAATATTATTCTTTCCCTCCAAGGAAACCTCTTAGTTATAACCTTTGTTAGCTACTTTGGAGCCAGACTTCACAGGCCAAAAATAATTGGAGCAGGGTGCCTGATCATGGGAGTTGGAACGTTGCTCATTGCCTTGCCTCAGTTCTTCATGGAACAGTAAGTCTAAAGCAATCGGCCTGTTCTTGCTTTAACCAGCAACTGCATTTCTCCATTTGTATGGTTAGGGTTAATTATGGAAATTTTAAAAAATGGCCCATGGTTTAAACCATGATTATCTTTATCTTATTTTTTATTATACCTTCTTTGGGCAAAATTTCAGAACACCTGCAATTTTACTTATAATTTAATAATCTGTAAAAACAATTTTTTTGGTTTACTCCTATGTGCTAAAGTCAATAAAATTAAAGAAAAATTTTCACTTATGTGGCTTCATTCAGATGCTTTAATTTAGCTGTGAAGGTAAAATATATAAGCAAAAAGAAATTAATATATTATGTGCTAAGTGCCAAATGGGTATCAAATGGGTACTGAACGAATGCTACAGATAATTTGCTGAATCATGGTATACTTGATTGGTAGGACATTAACCTGAGGAAGTATTCAATTTACAATAAATATCTTCCTCAATAAATATCTCGTAGAACTTCCTCAGTAAAAGTGGGATATTTGTATCCTTTAACCCTGAAATCCACTTTGGGGACTTTTGTTAGTACCTGCATACAACTTTAGTAATTCCTATGGGTTTTGCCTTTATTATTATCATTTCATCATTACGATAACCTAAGGGGCAAGAGAACATTGTTATTATGTATTTTTTTAATTTATTTTAGAGCTAGGGACCATGACATAAAGAGTCTTTTGACTTTCTCAAGTTCAGTGTTCTTAAAATTATAGCACTGACATCCTGAAACATGTATTCTGGCATCTTTATGCCTATCCATGTTGTCTTCCTTCTGCTGACTGAAAAAAGTGACTTCCAAGAGATGGTGAAACAAGAGAATAATTTAAAAAAATTTTTCTTTTTCCTTTTGCATTTTTCTGAGATTGGAAACAGGGAGGCAGTCAGACAGACTCCCGCATGCGCCCAACCGGGATCCACCCAGCATGCCCACCAGGGGGCGATGCTCTGCCCATCCGGGCGTCGCTCTGCCACAATCAGAGCCATTCTAGTGCCTGAGGCAGAGGCCACAGAGCCATTCTCAGCACCTGGGCCAACTTTGCTCCAATGGAGCCTTGGCTGTGGGAGAGGAAGAGAGAGACAGAGAGGAAGGAGAGGGGGAGGGGTGGAGAAGCAGATGGGTGCTTCTCTTGTGTGCCCTGGTCGGGAATCGAACCCGGGACTCCCGCATGCCAGGCCGAGGCTCTACCACTGAGTCAACCGGCCAGGGCCAATAATTTTAAAATTTACATGTCAATTAAGACTATATTACCCACTCTAAATCATTGTATCATGACATTTTAGAGCTGGAGAGACTTAGAAATCATCTGATTCAAACTTTCCCTCAGATTCCCAGGTCACTTCTATAAGTAGAGTCAGACTTTAACCTCTGTGGCTAGTCTGTAAAGGTAGTACCCAGAATCTTCTATGTGTCATAAATATTAAATATGACACAGATAAAATGCTTACCAAGTTTCCTGACATAACTAGTAGCTGTGTCACTATTATTGTACATAGTTATCTATCCTCCTTAGATAATTAAGCAGCACAGTTTTAATTAGAGACTAGCAATGGTTTCTCTTAAAGGTGTTCTACTCAGTTACTGCAAGTTAAAGACAAATACAAAATGCAAGTATGAGAAAATCAGGGGGAGAAGTGTATCTAAGAGATGTCCAGCCAGGCTGCCAGGCTAGTGCTGACAAAGGATGCCAAATGGACAAAAACAGGTTCATATTACCACCTTTTATATGTTGAAAGATTTATTTGTTTATAATTTAGTCTCTGCCATTTGCCTTCTACTGTGCCATGTAAATGGGCCCATTTCATTGGAAAAAATAAAAATAAAACAAATGCATGTTTGTGTGTGTGCGCGCGCACACACACACACAATTCTTTCCCTTATGAAGTTTGCTGTCTACTGAGGGTTATGACAATAAATTGTTTTCAACCTTCCACAGGATGAGTCCCTAATCAGGAACTTGTCCAAAATGTAATTTTTGTTATCTAAAAGAATAATTACCGCCCTGACTGGTTGGCTCAGTGGTAGAGCATCGGCCTGGCGTGCAGGAGTCCCAGGTTCGATTCACGGCCAGGGCACACAGGAGAGGCACCCATCTGCTTCTCCACCCCTCCCCCTCTCCTTCCTCTCTGTCTCTCTCTTCCCTTCCCACAGCCAAGGCTCCATTGGAGCAAAAGATGGCCCAGGCGCTGGGGATGGCTCCTTGGCCTCTACCCCAGGCGCTAGAGTGGCTCTGGTTGCAACAGAGCGATGCCCTGGATGGGCAGAGCATCGCCCCGTGGTGGGCGTGCCAGGTGGATCCCGGTCGGACAGTCATGTCTGACTGTCTCCCCATTTCCAGCTTCAGAAAAAAAAAAAAAAAAAAAGAATAGTTATCATACTTTGTCCACCTAGCCAAAATACCTTTGCTGTTCAACAAATAATATTAATTAATGATATCAATAGGCCCTGCCCCTGAGAAACACTGTTTACTTTTATACGTTACCTCATCTAACTCATGAATTTCACAAATATATATAGATTATTGTCTTAGGTAATGAAACGAGGGTAGTGACAAGATCTCTGATTCCATAGAGTTTATGAGGAGAACACAGACAATGCACCAACAAATAATGATACAGTGGTCCCTTGTTTATCGCAGGGGTTAGGTTCCAGAACCCTCTGCAAAAGGTGAAAATCCACGCAGTAGCAACCCTATATTTATTTTATTATTTATATATACAGAATACAGTGCTCTGGTTGGTCGCCTCCCATTCATCAGCCAATAGTGTGCCCGGTAGGATCTCACATGGGCAAACTAGCTTAAGCGGAAGTGGCTATAGCTGTGTTTTCCATACCTGCGATTCTTTGTCTACTCATCTGCTGTATGCTACGTATTTTATTTCAATTTATTATTCTTTTAATATGTTTTAATTAATATTTTTTACATTTTCTATTTTTTAGGCTAGAAAATGCTTACTTTACTGCAAAAATAATTTAAAATAATAAATATATAAAAATACCTATATACTACAAAATCCCACGATCTAGCGAAAACTCCGCAATACAAAATTATACAAAATTAGATATATACAATTTAAAATCCACGATGCAGTGAGACTGCGAATAGTGAACTGTGATATGGCGAGGGACGACTTAGCATGCCGAATAATGCCTAGTGCTATAAAGAAAACCCAGTAACACACATAAGGAGCATGTGTGTGGAAGGTTGCAATTTAAAATAGGGTTGTCAGGGAATGGCTCACTGAGATTTTATTTGAAGACAACTGAAGAAATGAAGGGAAGAGCCATGCAGAGGTCTGGGGAAGAAGATTTTAGACTAAATGAATGGTGAATGCCACCTTCCGCGGCCGGAGGTAGTCTGGTATCTGCGTGAACTGCAGGGAGCCTGTGTGACCCAAGTCACACAGGGGAAGTGTAAAAGGAAATGGGTGAAGATGTCAGGGTTGCTTCTCAAACTTGGGTGGACATTGGAATCACCCAAGGCTCTGGGTAAAATGTAGGTCCTGATTTGGGGTTTGAGACTCAGCCAACGTGGCTGGTCTGCGCACCACACCTTGAGCAGTAAGGTGACAAACAATGACAGGGATTTGAGTTTCTCCTTGGGACGGGAAGCCAGTGGAGAGTTTTGAGCCAAGTGGGATGATCTGACATGTTTTAAAGGGTCATGCAGACTACTGCTTGGAAAAATAACTGGTGAGCAAACATGAAAGCTGGGAGACTATTTAGAATAATCTCTGTAGAGATATGGCTCTCTTTAGCTACTGTAGAATTTCATGCTTCAGAATCACGATTGTGTCAGCTAGTGCTTGAAACCATGTGAGGCAGAGGCAGATTTAACAGCGGGTGCACCCGGCGCGCACCGTGGGCTCCCACTTTTGAAGGACCCTGCAAACCCCAACTTAACACTTTTTTCTAATGACACCAAGTTTGGTTTCATATGTGCAGTTTTAACATTAATAGATAATATTTTTTATTTATTTAAAAATATGGTTAACATGTATTTTTATTTTCCTTGTCTCTCTCTTTTTTTTTTAAGAGGCCCATTATTTTCTTGTGCCCAGGAACTCGACCTTAATCTGCCTCTGATGTAAGACCTAAAATTCCTGATTTAAACCATTCATACCATGGATTCCCTTTCCATCACTCCTTTGTCTCCTTACTAACCACTCCTACATAGGTACAGACCACATCTACAGCCCCCATTTTATAATGAATAAAATTGATTTGTGAAGAGAGTATTTGATTTTTCTAGAGCATCATATATAGTAGTTAGTTGCAAAGGTGTAGCATACATAAAATTCCATTTATTCAAATAATAACTATTATGCTTGCAACAGTTGCCTTTTGATAGATTGAATTGAGAAAGCTTAAATAATTAACAATTTTCAAAATACTGCATAATCATGATTGACACTCATTTTAAGAGCCTTGAGGCTTTGTGACAGTCCCTGGTACCTCTGGAGTTATTAAAGAAAGAAAACTATATTTAACATGATTTCAATGTGAAATGTTCTGTGTAGCTGAGAATAAAGAACAGTTTTTCTCAGTAAGTGGTTCTTCGTGTATCTGGTGAAGGAACCATTGATAAAAGTGACAGAAACTATGAACCTCTTCCCTTACATATTCACATCCATAATAAAATGTTACTTTTTCATTGGGGTTCATTGACCCACTAAAGTGTCAGTTGTGCAAAGCTGACATAAAGTAACTCATTTATTAATCTGAATATGTTCATAACTCTATACATCTTTTCTCTTGCCAAGCTAAATAGGTTTTAGGTACATCACAACGATTATCAGTCTCTAGTCACATTGTGCCTGCAAAGCGAGAATCAAGATGACATTATAACGTCCTTTTATCAGGTGTCTCTTCTCTGCAGGATGCAGGTGGAGCAGAGAAATTGATTCAGGAGGGATGATTGGTGAGGGAATGTTGTGCTCAAGAACTCTAGATAGAATTGTCACAGTCCTGCCATTTGGCATTGGCCCTTGCATGCAGCTGCTATTGTAACCTTATTAATAGAAGGAAGGGTGGGATTAGAAATAACTTAGAGCTAGATTAATAAACTGAAAGGAAGAAGTCTGCCATCTGGATAAACGGCTCCAAAAGCCCCTGTATCATTATATATTTTCTAGAATCAGCATTTTGGCTGTTCTACTAAATTTATTGCTAAATACAGTGCCAGGGGCTATGGTTGTTAAATTATTGCTTTTTTCCTGACTCAGAAATAATCATGATTTTAGCAAGTGTTAAAAGCTTTTACCAAGTGAATATGTGACTAATAGTCATTATTTTATAGTCAAGTGAGCCTCTATGATAAGCCACCCTTTTTTTTACTACACTGACTAATTGAGTAGTTCAAATACGATGTAATGCCTGTGAAGCGGATCTTCTGGCCGTTTCTGCTGTTAGACACTGGTTTGGTTTGGTGACTCCGATTCAGGGATAGCTGAGAATTCAAACAAGTACCCTAATGAGTCATGTAGTATCCATGTGATATTTTTAGCACAATGTTACACGAGTCTGTAGTAAAGAAAATGTTCTTTCTATACAGGTACAGATATGAAAGATATTCTTCTTTCTCCAATTCCACTCTTAGCACCTCTCCATGTCTCCCAGAGTCAAACCGTCAATTACCAATCTCAGTTATGGAAAAATCACAATCCAAAATAAATAATGGTAAGATGACTTTGTTTTTACTTTAATGACTGGCAAACTTTTTTAAAAAGACTTTATATGTGTGTCAGCCTGGACAAAATATGTATTATTTATTTAATTTTGCTATCAAAAGCTTTACTACTTAAACTGAAATGTTATCATGCAATAAAAATTACTAGAATAAGAGCACTATGTGATGAGATCCTAAGAATATGCATAGACAATGAAATCTTACAGGACAAGGAGCATCAATTGCTGGTGGCTGAGGACAGCTTCCGGCGGTTCCAAACAAAGCAGGTCATGAAATCAGGGTAAAACTGGTTTAGCATTTACAAATCTCAGTTCCTTGCTCAGATGTGAAAGAAAAATATTTTTCTTGAGAATTCAATTTAATTTCTGAGTTCAGCCCCTTTTCATCAAAATGGCAAAAACTTTTTCGCAGTCATTTCCTCCCTGATCTTCACCCTTTTCCTGGGGGCTGCTTTCATTCTAAGGAGGTTACATAATAGTACCGGGGGAGTTACAGAAAGGGGAATTTCGGTGTTATCTTAGACATCTGATCCTTCTGGCCAAAGTGTTTGGCCATGCATGTCACCTTGGGGCCATCTTACATCCATGTTTATATTCTTTTATTATAGTAGTTCCCTCTAAAGCAGAAGTGACTATCTTGGAAACATGGATATAATCCTACTTTCTGCACAAGATAGGACTCAGGAAATTTTGTTAAGATGATAGAGTTCCATTGTGGCTGATGCACTAACACAGCATTGCTCAGTTGAGCCACCCTTGGGGATGTGGGCATCATCTCTTCTGTGCTACTGTAGACGTTGGAAACCCTGTGAGAAGCTACAGTTAGGGATGCTTAGCTACTCTGTGCAACCATTTCATGTTCACGATCTTGCTACCTCCCTGGTAGAATTTGTGGCTCAAGCTCTCCTCAGTCCTGGAGCCCTAAAACCTACCCACAGGTGTTTGCCCTGTCTCTGGGGTGCTGCACAGGCGGCACCTCAAACCCCCTCTCTCCATAGCCCTTCTGCATCACGATGCTGTCCTCCTCCCCACCACCCCCATCTCACTCCGTATTCCTAGTCAGGGATGGATTTCTATAAAGTGTGCTAGCCTTTCCTGCTATCTATCCAAATCTTTTATCTGTACCATAACACCCTTCCACTCCTCTAATATCCTCATTAATAATTTCTTTTGAGATGTCTTTTTTTTTTCTGGCAATGGGCAGTGGAGGTCTGACTGTTTGAATGAAGGAAAGGACCAGAGGATTAAAAGAAATATAGAAACATGAATGGAGAAAATGGGAGGACGTACTGGGCATAAAGAATATAATGGATCATACATTTAATTCAGAAGCACATAAAAGGCAAGAAACTGAGCTAAAGGCTTTGAATTTTCAATTGTACCCAATGGACAGTCATTCAAGATATTTTATTTAGTTTTTGTTTTAGACAATTAGGGAAGAGACATGATATAAATGACAATACACCTAATTAAGAAATAGTTAAACCTTTACTGTTAAAAGGAGAAACATGGGGTTTAGAGGCGGTAAATGAAATTTTTTTAAAGAGACAAGTTATTAAGAGCATACAAAGTATAAGTCTCACAAATCAATCCTTTTCTTTCCTTGAAAGTCACAGACATATGTGGACATTAGACATACTGAATACAAGGCTCATCCTAAAGGTGATAGTGGGGTAAATTCAGGACTCTTCTCAAATATGCTCTATGTATGACCCCCCCCATTCCCTCCCTAATACTCTAGAGCAGAGGTGTCCAACAGAACTCTGTGATGATGAAAATGCTCTGGGCTGTCCAGTACAGCAGCCATTAGCCACATGTGACCATTAGGTACTTGAAATATACCTAGTGTGACTGATAAACTGAATTTTTAGCTTTATGTAATTTGAATTAAATTTCAATAGCCACATGAGGCTTGTGGCTACTATATTGGAAAGCTTCCAATCAACAGCTTCTTAGAACAACGCCAATAAATATTAGGGCTAGAATTGACATTAGAATCAATTTTTGGAAAAGGAAGTCACATTATATTTTGGGAAATGTAACAGAAATCTAGAGAAGATAAATGAAAAACCCACAGTCCCTTGGCTACATTTCTAGAAATGGCCCCATCAAGACATGACTGCACAATGGTCTTTTTGTTATGCAGTCTGATTCAGCTACATAAAAGCATTCACCCCAGTTCTTCATAACCTGTACTTCACCCTCAAAACTTACTTTAAGGGTTACTGATAGGTGAAAATAACTCCTACTGCATAGGATTTTTAGCAGAGGCAGATTAAGGTCAGTTGAAGCCCTGGGTGCAGAAGAAAATATTGGGTCCCTTAAAAAAAAGAGAGAGGGAAAACAAAAATACATGTTAACCATATTTTTAAATAAATAAAATATATTATGGACTAGTAATGTTAAAATTGCACATATGAAAGCAACACTTGGTGTCATTAGAGAAAAGTGTAAAGTTGGGCTTTTGCGGGAACTGTAGAAATTGAAGCCACGCCAGGGCACGCGCCCGGTGCGCCCGCCATTGAATCTGCCTCTGGTTATTAGGAGAATCCATTTACAAACACCTACGATCAGCTTAGCCCAGTGTCTGGCAGAAAGGACACGTTCAGCAGTGGTGGTTGTTGCAAGTTGTTAATACTGTAGTATCCTTTTTATTAAAGTGACTGAACTCTTCAAAGTATATTTCATTTGTGATATGGGAGTAATTATCCAACTTCACATATTTATATTAAGATGTGACTTTTTATAAAAGCATTTTTAAATTGTTGGCTTTGAATTTCATGCTAAAAATACTACCAAAGGTTCTTTTTGTTGGAATACTCATGATACTAAAGCTTATAGAGCTTTTTAGTTTTTATATGAATTGTTTCCTAAACATGAGCCCTAAAAATGGTTTTTCACTGTTTAACAATTGTAATTATAGGCAGTGCTAGCTACCCAAATTTGAAGTATCATCCATATAAAAATTTGAATTTTATATAAAACAATCAGCAATAAAATTACTAGTGATTTCTGCTAAAAAAAAATAGAAAAGTTTAAAGATTAAGTTAAAACAAGCCTTTGTTCAAATTTCATGTTTTGTCCTAAACAGGAGAATATTGGATGTTATTGGAGTGTAGGAATTCCAAGAACTTTGCCTAAGTATGAATAAAAGGAAGAGAGAAAATAAGAAGTAAAGGAACAGGAATAAGAGGCAATAAATAGCATTCCTTGGTCAAAGTCTCTGGAGGCTCTACACTACCTAGACTATTAAAGTAAAAAAATTCCCAAGTCTTACTCAAGCCTATCAACTTATGTCGGTGGCTTATTTTACTTCTGCATTCTAAACTAATCTTAGGACAACTTGTAGAAATGCAGAATAAATATTTAATAGTAACCTGATTTCAATTATCTTGTTTGCTTTTCTTTCAAGAATGTGGAATTGATAGCAGCTCCTCCCTGTGGGTTTATGTTTTCCTGGGGAATCTTCTTCGTGGAGTTGGAGAAACTCCCATTCAGCCTCTGGGCATTGCCTACCTTGATGACTTTGCCAGTGAAGACAATGCAGCTTTCTATATTGGTAATACCCACCTCATTTATCCTCTTGGGAAGCAGTGTACCTGGGTTTCTCAACTCCATTCTAAACTAAATCGTGTGTGGAAGGCTTTTAACTTCATACCCAGCTCCTTTATTCAGTTCACACATTTCTGAAGTCCATACTGGGGATCTGAATAATATAGACTCTTCAATTAGAGGGTCCTATTGTATTAGGGAAAGAACATCTGATTAAAAAAAAAAAAGAACTGCAAGCTCAACAGCAATGATAGATGAGCTTATGTAAGTATCTCCATAGACTTTATGGACTGCTGAAGCATTTAGGTGATATATCTATATCTGTATCATCTATATCTATATCTATATATCTATATCATCTATATATCTGAATCTATATGGGGGGATATAGAGAGAGAGACCCGGTGTTATTTTCTTACTATGAGGTAATTAATGCCTTTAAAATGTTTAGTCTACTTACAGGGCTGAGAAGGACTTATTTCTTAATTTAATGAGGTCAAAAAATTGATCAGTTAAGTAAGTGCACATAAGTAAAGAGTTGATAAATATTTTCAGCCCCTAACCAGATCTCATTCACATTTCACATTTAAAATGTATCAATTTACAATAGAAAAGAAATGTCACCTTGCCTGACCTGTGGTGGTTCGGTGGACAAAGTGTGGACCTAGAACACTGAGGTCGCCAGTTTGAAGCCCTGAGCTTGCCTGGTCAAGGCACATGTGAAAAGCAACTGCCAGGAGTTGATGCTTCTGATGCTTCCCACTTCTCCCCCCTTCTCTCTCTCTCTTTCCTCTCTCTAAAATCAATAAATAAAATCTTTCTTTTAAATGTCACCTTATATTTTTATTTTAATTTTTTTTCTTCTTTTGGTGAAGGGTGTGTGCAGACGGTTGCAATTATAGGACCGATCTTTGGCTTCCTGCTAGGCTCATTATGTGCCAAACTGTATGTTGACATTGGCTTCGTAAACCTAGGTAAGGGAGCTTATTGTTATTTATTTTATTTTAACTTTTTAATGGGATGATTTAGAAAAAGCAAGTTGACTTTTTATAAAATGACGGGATAGTAATCTTTTATAAAATGAAATTAATCCCCGAAAAACTTATTGTTGATAGTTTCATCATACACATTCATAAATGGAATATGAAAACTAGGTGGTTATTAGAACCGGATGATCCATGGTTTGTTATTCAAATGTATCCTATTTCACTTCTGGTTAGCCATTTCAAACACATTCTAGCATAGTTATGACTAAAAATTGTGGCTCCTTGTTGGCTCTTGTTGGTTTCAGGTGTATCAACATTTATTAGAGTCACATCAATTGATACTATATTTGTTAACTTCCCAGAAAGACCAAGGATTGTCAGTCTTCTGGTGACCAAAATCTCTCTTTGCTATACTTTTTCTTTTTTTAGGTGGCAGCATCTGTGATGAGACTAGTTTTTCTTCTGGGGTCATGCTTGTGTAGGGAATAAATGGGGACCTTCTTTTCCAGAGCTAGTCATTCATTTCTTTAAATTCTGGAATTGCATTTTGAAATAATTGTGTTAAAACAGAATGTAAAACTCTTGCACTAGTTGTTCTTCAATCAAATAAACAGGTATATTTAAATTTATTTATTTATTCATTATTAATTCATTAACCTCCAAATTTAATTTACAACTACTTTACCCCAGATGCTATTTTACCTCAGTGAACAAAATAACTGGGTTTATTGACTCCTTAAATTTTAAAAGCCAGTCACAGACACTGATATAGATAAGAGAGCATTGGTGTGGTGAGCGGTACAGAAGAAAATGGTTGAGAAGAAGCATTAAAGATCAGCAGGAAACTAGTATCAACATTTTACCGAGTAGAATGTGGTAGTAAGTGAACCTACTAGTCAAAGGACAGGTGCTTATTTTGTTGTCCTTACAGAAGGGAGTGGAGGTGGAGTAGAGTAATATGTTTTTATTTTAAAGATTTTATATATTGATTTTAGAGAGAGAGAGAAGGGTGGTGGGGGGAGGAGGAGGAAGCATCAACTCATAGGTAGTTGCTTCTCACATGTGCCTTGACCAGGCAAACCCAGGGTTTTGAATTAGCAACCTCAGCGTTCCAGGTTGACCCTTTATCCACTGTTCCACCATAGGTTAGGCCACGTAATCCGTTTTATAGGTTCTTATATTTAAAAAATACCACTTGGTTTGGTTCAAGAACTTTGCCAATGCTTACCTTTTAGTCAAATGAGAAATGGTGTTAAAAATAAAGTTTTGACCTGCTGGGTGGCTCAGATAGAGTACCATCCTGGCACACTGAGGTTGCAGGTTCAATCCCTATTCAGAGCACATAAGGGATACAGCCAATGAGTATACAGCTAAATGGAACAACTAAGTAGAATAACAAGTTGATGCTTCTCTCTCCCTCTCTCATTCTCTCCCTCCCTCTCCCATTCCTCTCTCTAAAATCAATGGAAAAAATTTTTTTAATAAAAATAAAGATTTTACAATCAAATTTTGATGTTTTATTTATACATACAAATCTTGCTTTAGACCTACAATAACTCAGAAGTATTGTTAAACATCATTGAATAAATAGCATTGCATTCACAGTGCTTCAGACCGGATCTGGGCCAGAGGGTACAGAATAGAGCTCTTGCTTTGAGTGAAATCTTAGACGTCCAATATGTCAGTTAGAGGAAGTGGCACTGATACGGTGTAACTAGCAGAAGGTTTTGAACACTCCTAACTGTCCCTCACATGTTGCTGTCCCCTGCCGTGGGTCCAGAGTCCCTCTGCAGAACCCCAGAGCAGAGTTTAGAAACTATGGCTTCCCTTCCAGTGTTTAGACTCTATCATATTAACCTGAGGAAAAACAGAAAGAAATCATCAGGCTCCAGCCTCTTTCAAAATACAAGATAATGATGTTCAGATTAGGAAAAGTGATATATGAATTATTAGGTATTTTGGTAATGGGATCAAGCTAATGCTAGACTTAAAAAAAAAAGAGGCTTATTTTAGCATATTAACTTTGCTGTGTATGTTACTTACTATCCTCCCTCTTTTTCAGATCACGTAACCATTACCCCAAAGGATCCTCAGTGGGTAGGTGCCTGGTGGCTTGGTTACCTAATCTCAGGAGTCATAAGTCTTCTTGCAGCTCTACCTTTCTGGTGTTTACCAAAGAGTCTTCTGAGTCCCCAAAGTAGAGAAGATTCTAGTTCCACCTCTGAGAAGTCCAAGTTTATTATGGCTGATCACACAGAGTACCAAACACCTCATAGAGAAAATGCAAAAATAGTGGAAATGGCAAGAGGTGAGCCAGGTTCTCCTTGATTTTGAAACACTTTTCGTTTTTCTGTTTGGACTTTATGGGGGATCTATAAGGAATACCCCTCTCTCCCCCTCATGTGCCCAGGAAAAAAAATTGAGAAACTAAACAGGAAGCAGAAAAGAAGGTTTAAAAGTAAGTTTTATTACTGGAAAACAATTGAGGAACATGACCCAAAGTCTTGGTAACCTCTCTTGCTGACAACCGCCCCCTCATACCTCCTCAGTGTGGGCCTTACAGCTGCCCTACAGGAATACTTGTTCAACACCAGTCTCAGTGAACAGGAAAAAAAAGGGTGTATCTTCAGGGCTGTGGCCCTTAAAAAGAAAGATGAGCTCCACCCACTTAAAAAATGCTTAGCAGTGCATGCCTCCCACCAATGATGAAAGGAGTGAGTATGGTGTGGGGAAAACCGCGTGTTCTAGTGAATTTCCTCCACATGGTAATGAGTATCCATGAGAAAGATCGGTTCCCCACAGTTGGTTCTGGAAGGGCACCAGCAAGTGATGTTTATATTTGTAGAAAATCTCCATGTTTCTAATGGTTTGGCTGCAAAATAGGAAGAAAGGAGAATGTGAAAGCTCATTTCTTACATGAAAGTTCATACATTAAGTGGTGACAACATTCATATATCTTGCCTTGTAACCATGACCCAAGCTTGAAGAATAGACCAGAAAACTGAAGTTCTTACTGTGCCTGTGACTCTCAGCACTGAACTGAAGGAGTGCTTTATTCTTCCTGCCTTTACCCCACATCAGTTAGAGGAATCTGTTTTTGTCTGACTTATACCTTTGATTATAGCATAGCTTTTATGCTGTAGAAGCAATTTACAGCTAGATCTGAACTAACCAGATCTCATCCTTGCCTCGGGCCAATGGCTTAATATCTAGTGTGTAGGCATACCACACTATGACTGCAGTTGCTAACTATGACAGTGAGCGGGACAGCCATCCAAGCCTGCTGCTAAGGCTCCATCTTCTGCCAAGGGTGAGTGTTTTAATCACTCCATGGTTGTTGTTTTTCTTTCAGATTTTCTTCCATCACTGAAGAACCTTTTTGGAAATCCAGTGTACTTCTTATATTTGTGTGCAAGCACTGTTCAATTCAATTCTTTATTTGGCATGGTGACATATAAGCCAAAGTACATTGAGCAACAGTATGGGCAGTCATCCTCTAAGGCCAACTTTGTAATCGGTAAGTTCATCTGTCCTTCATGCTTGCCAATAGGTACTATCAGCTGCATCTTATTAACTCTTAGTACTTTGAGAGAAAATTGTTCCAATATTTAGATGTAAGGTAATTTATGGCATTTTTAAAATATGAGTCAAGTGAGTAAAAATAATCAAGCAGAGTAAATTTAAATAGTCTGTGGTACAAGTTTCTAGCAAAAATTATTTACAACTATGGGGGAGTGACCATGAGAATATCGCATGCATTTTATTAGGAGATTGTTAATACTGGAAATTTACATTTCAAGTGTAGCCAAAATCTCATCTTAGTGGACATTTTACCTGGAAACTTTATAGGATTATGAAAAGGGAGCATTTATATAGGTTAAAGGTGATCATTACAAAACAAAGTTTGTATTCACTTAGTCAAAAGACTTCTAATTCCTGGCATTTGGGTTATTTAAAGGGGCCGTGCATAGCAGTAGAGTCCATAATGAGAAATATATTCAGGGCAAAGAAGAGAAGGAAAACCAAAATCTACAAATGCATGAACTGGATACCTGGATTAGCTACTTTATTTATTTTTATTTTTTCTTCTTTTCCAAGTGAGAGGAGGGGAGATACAGAGACAGACTCCTGCATGTGCCCAGACTGGGATCCATCCTGCAAACCCTGTCTGGGGCAATGCTCTGCCCATCTGGGGCCATGCTCTCAACTGAGCTCCCTGCAATGCCCAAGGCAGAGGTTCCACAGAGCCATACTCAGTGCCCGGGGCCAATGTGCTCGAACCAATTGAGCCATGGCTGTGGGAGGAGAAGAGAGAGAGAACCAGAGAGAGAGAGAAGGGATAGGGGTGGAGAAGCTGGTGGTCACCTCTCCTGTGTGCCCTGACCAGAAATTAAATGGGGACATCAACACACCAGCCCAATGCTCCACTGACCAGGACCAACTGACCAGGGCCTGGATTAGCTACTTTAATCTTAATTTAATGCTACTGTTTCTAGACATAAAATATATTCCATTTTTTAACATTCTCCTTTATGTGATAGGAGACTCCAATGATTTAAAATCACTTATTCTTTTTAAAATATTTAAAGAATTGCTCTAAGTATATGTCTCTTAAAGAAACCTTGGGGATGGGCATGTTGAGCCTATTTTAGGCTATGTAATTTTCCTGTAACATCTGGGATAATGGGCACTTAGCAGATGCTAACCTAATGGACTTTGTTTAGACTGTTCTTCCTCTAAATTGTAAATATTCAGGCTACACCATGGAACTTTATCTTTCAATGTTAATTGGTTCAAATTAATTTATTTTATTAATTTCCAGTTGACTGAAGAAATATTTTAGGTCCATTAGTGCCAGTCAGTGCTTTAAAATCACTTTATGAAGAATACCAAAGAAATAAAAATGACTCATGCTTTTTATTTTATTTTAAAATATCCTTTGTGTTTATTGTGATATACTTACAAGCACAGATAAACCTACAAACCTTAAATGTACATAGTTGAGTTAAATAAGTGTTTACACATATATATCTGTGTAGTAAACTTTGTCCAGGTTTATTTATAAAAACAAAAAGGTTTTTTTCAATTTTTATTAATTTTGAATTTATTGTGTTTATATAGATTTAAGTGTCCCACTGAATATAACTCTCTCACCCCCTGTCCCTGAGTCCCTTTTTATACCCCCTTTTCCCTCTCCCTCTGGTTCCCTCCCCCCTTCCTCCTAGGATTTGCTGTCCTGTTATCTATATCTCTGTTATGTGCATATAGTTTCACTAATCCTTTTACCTTCTCTAATACCATTCCCTCATCCCCCTTCCCTCTGACTGCTGTCCCTCTGATCCATGTGACCCCACCTCTGCCTCTATTCCGTTCCTCAGTTTACTTTGTTCATGAGATACCACATATATGTAAGATCATATGATATTTTTCTTTCTATGCTTGGCTTATTTCACCTAGCATAATAATCTCCAGCTCCATCCATGCTGTCACAAAAGGTAAGATTACCTCCTTTTTCACAGCCACATAGTATTCCATTGTGTGTATGTATCGCAGCTTTTTAATCCACCCATCCAATGATTCCAGATCTTGACTATTGTAAACAACACTGCAATAAACATGGGAGTGCTTATCTTCTTCTGAATCAGTGATTTGGTATTTTTAGGATATATTCCTAAAAGTGGGATAACTGTGTCAAAAGGCAGTTCCATTTTTAATATTTTGAGGAAGCCCCATACAATTCTCCACAGTGGCTGTACCAATCTGCATTCCCACCAGCAGTGCAGAAGGGTTCCCTTTTCTTCACACCCTCACTAGCACTTATTGTGTGTTATTTTGTTAATGAGCGCCATTCTGACAGGTGTGGGGTGGTATCTCATTGTGGTTTTAATTTGCATTTCTCTAATGATTAGTGATGTTGAACATTTTTTCATAAGCCTATTGGACATTTGTATGTCCTCCTTAAAGTGTCTATTCAGTTTTTTTGCCCATTTTTTTTCAATTTGCAAGGCATCTTTTATTAGGTTTTATGTTCCCATATGATTAAAGTCTATTTCAAGGTTATACACAATCTTAATCTATGAGCTGCCTTTTTATTCAAACCTCTTGACATTTTAATTCTTGTAATTTCATAGTAAACTTGCATCTCTGAACTAATTCTCTTTATGTTACATTTTCTTCATTTAAATGTAAACTTTCAAAGTACTTTGTCAATTTACTGAATACAGTCCATTGATGTAGTGATTTGAGGAGTATTAAATCTATACAGTCAGGAAAAAACCAATTGCTTTACAAAATCACTCTTTTCATTCAGTAAGCTAACAACTCTTACCCTTTTTGATAATACATATGAATATATGATTTAAATGCTGACATGTTAAGATGCTAACATATTTAAATGCTATTACAAATGCAGTCATTCTTGATTATCATTATAAAAGGTTACTATTGGCTATCCTTTATTTTTCTTTTTTCTTTCTCTGATTTATCAAACTCTCTTATTCACTCTAAAGACATAAGGTTGATTTCTTTGTGTGTTTTGTTGTTTTTTTGTATTTCTCTCTTTTTTATTATTACTAATTTTAATGGGGTGACATTGATAAAACAGGGTACATATGTTCAGTGACAACATCTCCAGGTTATTTTGACATTAGACTATGTTGCATACCCATCATCCAAAGTCAAATTATCTTCTGTCACTTTCTATCTGGTTTTCTTTGTACTCCTCACCACCACCACCACCCTGTAACCACCACCCTCTTGTCCATGTCTCTGAGTCACATTTTTATGTCCCACCTATGTACAGAATCAAATAGTTCTTACTTTTTTCTGATTTACTTATTTCACTCAGTATAATGTTATCAAGGCCCATCCATGTTGTTGTAAATGATCCGATGTCATCAGTTCTTATGGCTGAGTAGTATTCCATAGTATATATGTACCAAAGCTTTTTAATCCACTCGTCCACTGACGGACACTTGGGCTGTTTCCATTTTTTCGCTATTGTGAACAATGCTGCCATAAACATGGGGGTGCATTTCTCCTTTTGAAACAGTGCTATGGTGTTCTTGGGGTATATTTGCAAAAGTGAGATAGCTGGGTCAAAAGGCAGTTTGATTTTTAATTTTTTTGAGGAATCTCCATACTGTTTTTGACAGTGGCTGCACCAGTCTGCATTCCCACCAGCAGTGCAGGAGGGTGCCCTTTTCTCCACATCCACGCCAGCACTTATTCTGTGTTGTTATTTTTAATGAGCGCCATTCTGACTGGTGTGAGGTGATATTGCATTGTGGTTTAATTTGCATTTCTCTAATGATTAGTGATGTTGAGAATTTTTTCATATGCCTATTGGCCATCTGTATATCCTCTTTGGAGAAGTGTTTATTCATTTCTTTTGCCCAGTTTTTGATTGGATTGTTTATTTTCCTGGTGTTGAGTTTTACAAGTTCTTTATAAATTTTGGTTATTAACCCCTTATCAGATGTATTGTCGAATATGTTAACCAATTGTGCAGTTTGTCTTTTTTATTCTGTTCTTATTGTCTTTAGCTATGCAAAAGCCTTTTAGTTTGATTTAGTCCCATTTGTTTATCCTGTCTTTTATTTCACTTGCCCGTGGAGATAAATAAGCAAATATATTGCTGCAAGAGATGTCGGAGAACTTACTGCCTATGTTTTCTTCTAAGAAGCATTTGGTTTCACGGCTTACATTTAAGTCATTTATCCATTTTGACTTTATTTTTGTGAATGGTATAAGTTGGTGGTCTAGTTTCATTTTTTACAGGTGGATGTCCAATTTTCCCAACACCATTTGTTGTGATGAATCACATTGATTGATTTGCAAATATTGTACCACATCAGGAAGTGTGATGCCTCCCACTTTATTCTGATTGATAAATCCCACTTGATCATGATGTATGATTTTTTCCATATATTGCTGGATCCAGTTTGCTAATATTTTCTTGAGTATTTCAGCATCTAAACTTATCAGGTATATCGGCCTATAATGTTCTTTCTTTGTGTTGTCTTTGCCTGAATTTGGAATCAGAATTATACTCACCTCATAAAAAGGAGCTTGGAAGTCTTCCTTCCTCTTGAATTTTTTGAAATAGCTTGAAAAGTATAGGAGTTAGTTCTTTGAATATTTGGTAGAATTTAATTGTGAAGCCATCAGGCCCAGGATTTTCCTTTGTTGGGAGTCTTTTGATAATTGTTTTAATCTCCTTTGTTGTAATTAGTCTGTTTAGGTTTTCTGATTCTTCCAGACTAATTTTTGGAAGATTATATGTTTCAAGGAATTTGTCCATTTCATCTAGGTTGTCTAGATTTTGGCATACAGTTCTTACAATATTTTGTATTTCTGTTGTATCAGTTGTTATTTCTCCACTCTCATTTCTAATTTTATTTTTTTGAGTCCTCTCTTTTTTTTTCTTGGTGAGTCTGGTTAAAGGTTCATCGATCTTGTTTATCTTTTCAAAGAACCAGCTCCTAGTTTTACTGATCCTCTGTATTGTTACTTTAGCCTCTATGTAATTTATTTCAGCTCTGATCCTTATTATTTCCTTTCTTCTACTACCTCTGGGCTTTACTTGCTGCTCTGTTTCTAGTTCTTTTGGATGCAGGGACAAGTTTTTTGAGATTTTTCTAACTTCTTAAGGTGTGCCTCTAATGCTATAAACTTCCCTCTTAGGACTGCTTTTGCTGCATCCCATAAATTTTGAGTTGATGTATGCTCATTATCATTCATTTCTAGGAATTTTTTTATTTCTTCCTTGATCTCATTGTTAGCCCATTTGTTATTTAATAACATGGTATTTAGTTTCCAAGTGTTTGAGTATTTTTCAGTTTTTCTGTTGTGGTTGATTTCTGGCTTCATGCCATTGTGATCAGAGAAAGTACTCAATATGATTTCAATCTTCTTAAATTTGTTGAGACCACTTTTGTGTCCTAACATGTGGTCTATCCTAGAGAATGTACCATGTGTACTTAAAAAGAATGTATATTCTGCTGCTTTATGGTGAAAGGTTCTGAGGATATCTAATAAATCCAGTTGATCTAGTGTGTCCTTTAAGTCTGCTATTTCTTTGTTAATTTTCTTTCTTGAGGATCTATCTAGTGATTGTTTGTATTGAAAATATAGAGTATTGAAATTTCCAACTATTATAGTATTGCTGTTGATCTTGCCCTTTATAACCATCAAAGTCTGCTTTATATATTTAGGTGTTCCTATATTAGTTGCATAGATATTTATAATGGTTATATCTTCCTGTTGTATTGCTCCCTTTATCATTATGTAGTGACCTTCTTTATCTTTTACTATAGCCTTTGTTTTAAAGTCCATTTTGTCTGATATAAGTATTGCTACCCCAGCATTTTTTCATTTACATTCGCATGAAATATATTTTTTTTCCATCCTTTTACCTTCAGTCTATGTGCATCTTTTGTTTTAAGGTGTGTCTCTTGTAGACAGCATATGTACGGGTCCTGTTTTCTTATCCACGCAGCTACCCTATGTCTTTTGATCAGATCATTTAATCCATTTACAGTTAAGGTTATTATTGACATGTAGTTGTTTATTGCCATTTTATTCTTTAAGCTGTATTCCTCTTTTGCTATATTCTTTTTCCCTTTGATCTGTTTACAACAGGCCTGTTAGCATTTCTTGCAGCATTGATTTGGTTGTAGTGAATTTCTTGAGTTTTTTTTTTTTTTGGTCTGGGAAGCTTTTTATTTCTCCTTCAATTTTAAATGATAGCCTTGCTGGATAAAGTAGTCTTGGTTGTAGGCTCTTGTTCTGCATTACTTTGAATATTTCTTGCCATTCCCTTCTGGCCTCAAGTGTTTCTGTTGAGAAGTTGGATGTCATCCTCATGGGGGCTCCTTTGTAAGTGATAGCCTTTTTTTCCTAGCTTTTAATATTTTCTCTTTATCACTCAGCTTTGTTATTTTAATTATGATGTGTCTTGGTGTAGATTTCTTTGGGTTTCTCTTTATTGGAGTTCTCTGTGCTTCTTGAACTTGTGAGGCATGTTCCTGAATTAATTTAGGGAAGTTTTCAGCTATGATAGGCTCTATCCCTTGTTCTTTCTCTTCTTCTTCAGAAACCCCTATGATGCGGATGTTATTTCTCTTCATGTTGTCACAGAGCTCTCTTAGAGTTTCCTCAAACTTTTTGAGTTTCTTTTCTTTTTTTTGCTTTGCTTCCATGCCTTCATTTATCATGTCCTCTAGCTCGCTGATTCAATCCTCAGCTTTATCTATCCACTTTTAATTACTTCCATTGTGGTCTTTATTTCTGATATTGTATTTGTCATTTCTGACTGATTCTTTTTATTATTTCAATGTCTTTTTTTATATTTGCTATGTCTTTATTTAGGTGTCTGTAATGACCATCTATTGTTGTTTTAAGATCTTTGAGCATCCTAACAATTGTTATTTTAAACTCTGTATTCGGTAATTTGGTTATATCTGACTCATTGAGGTCCTTTTCTTGGTATTTTTCTTGATTAATTTGTGTTGTATTTCTCTGCCTTCCCATTTTGTCTGTGTATAAGACGGTTTTGGCCTCTGGAGTCCAATGGGTGTGGCCTCTGTGTTCCATAGGTGTGGTCTGTCTGCAGGCCCGCCACCCCCTCTGCTGTTGCTACCTAGGGCATTCAGGTATGGGTGTTGCTGGTGCCAGCCCACTGGGGCTGTCACTGTGGTTTCCACCTCTCCTCCACAGGAGGGGCTGTGATTAGGTGCCTGAATCTACAAGTCTTGCAGCCTTGGCCTTTGGCCACACCCCCCCGCCACAGATGGGGTTATACACCATGCCAAGGCTTCAAGCCTTGGCACCGCAGGTAGGGGTGAGCAACTTTGCTCAGCTGCAGGGAACTGCCTGTTTCTGGGCTTTCGCCTCACACCCGTGGGAGGAGCCCACTCAAGTCGACTGCAAGCCTCAGCTCTGTGGGCCCGACGGAGCTGCACACCTGCACTCAGTTGTGGGACTCTGCCTGTTCTGAACTTTTGCCCCACCCTCACAGAAGGAGCGAGCTCATGTGTTGGGCAGCAAGCCTCGATTCTGCAGGCGGGGCAAGGCAAAAATAAACAAAAGTTTCTCTATGTGTTCAAAGGGCCAACTGTAACAATGACTATTTTTGCTATGCATGTTTTTGTATGCTAGCCATGTTCTTGCTAAAGTTTAGAAATAGCATTTTTTTCATGTTAACTACTTTAATTTTGCAAGGAAATTTAAAGGAAAACAAGTGCCAAAAGTATTTCAAATTCAGGGACTAGAGAGAATGTGTGTTGTTCTGCTTTTTTGAGTCTGTGGGTTTCCACTACAATTTCTGCTGAAAGATGTTTGGATAGACAGTTTAATTTTCTCTTTAAGCTTCTTTAATTTATATGCAAATTATTTTATCTTTTATATAGATAGTAATCATTTTTGCTTAATTCTTGGAATTTTTTAAATTAAATAAAAGTTTTCAGTAGACACAATACATTGACATTAACAATGGTTATCTTAGAGGTATCACATGGAAAAAATTTTAAGATAATTACTTGAGGAAAGGTGCTTAAAATAGAAAACAATTTTTTTTGTGGCAACAAGCATAGCAAATTAATTGTATTGTGATGTGTTTCATAATGAGGGAAAATTATATTAAAAATCTGTGTGAGAAATTATGTAAAATAGTCTTAGTTTATGAGAAAAAAATACTTTTATTATGTCCAGGAACAATGCTTAATTTTACTTCTTTGTATGAAATTGGCTATAAGAGTGTGAAAATTGTCATAACTTTTCCTTGCATTTTTCTCTCTGTAAAATTCATATCTAAATATTTATTTCTTCCAATAATAGAGAAATATTGATAAGGTCCATTACATAAAATGGAATTTTAGTTCACTGGGAGAGAACCTCTAAAAACATCCCAATGTACTATTATTTAATAGCCTTAGACATTATCATTTTATCGTAATGTCTAAGGCTATTATATATTTGTATGTGAATCAAAGTTTCCAGTTTACATGTTAATTTTACTGACATCCCAAAACAATTAACACATCTCTCATAACTCATGTTAAAGCAGTAATGGAGAATAGGTCTTTATCCTGAATGGGTGTGCTGAAATAATAACCAGTTAGCTGAAATTTCTTTTAGTTTTACCGATGACTGGGTAAATACATTAAATTGAGAAGAAAATATTTAAAATAACTTGTAGATGTTAGTGTAAATTACAATGAATATTTCCATTTGAAATATTTAGATGGTGAGCATTTTAGGACCAACACATTTTATGATGTGAGTGGGAAAGAAAAATGTGTAATGAAGAAATCAGATAAAATTTCTATCTCAATAAATGACTTCAAATATCTAAGATGAAAGAAAAGAAGCTTTGTGAGGCAAGAAGCACATCTCATTTGATATTCAGGACATTTGCCATCAACTTGGTCTAGCACAAACAGCTTATAAATGCCTAGGGAATTCCAAAGGGAGAATCAAGATGATATACCTGTATTTGAAATGTCCTATTAATCATTTTTGGAATCTGTTATAATTTAATTATATTGAAATATGAAAGTTAACATATCAAGGATAAATGAGATATATTTATCTCATATGTGATAAATGAGAATAAACTTTAATTATATATTTAGTACTTCATTTTATAGAAAACTGAGCAAGGAACATAGGATGCTATGCTGAGCACAATTCTTGCCTTGAAGATTAGATGGGAGGGTGAGAAGTGTGAATCAGAAAAGCTAACAGGTAATTGTGATAAGTACCAAGGCTGCTGCCTGGGGACACTGCAAAGAGCCTCAGGCTGAGGGGTAAAGGAGTTTCAATGACGAATTTGTGCACCCTGATTCCAGATGTATATCTCCTGGCAGCATGATATGGCCAATGAAGGTAGTTTTAAGTACGTTAAATAGCGGAAGCCCAGAGTACTTCCAAGAGAAAAACTGTTCTTGGAATCAGAAACATATCTCTAGGAAAAGGTGTTGATACCTAAGTCAAGAGCAAAAGTATAAAAGATGTTAGAACAGGGGTAGTCAACCTTTTTATAACTACCGCCCACTTTTGTATCTCTGTTAGTAGTAAAATTTTCTAACCGCCCACCAGTTCCACAGTAATGGTGATTTATAAAGTAGAGAAGTAACTTTACTTTATAAAATTTATAAAGCAGAGTTAGAGCAAGTTAAAGCATATAATAATAATTACTTACCAAGTACTTTATGTCAGATTTTTGCTAAGTTTGGCAGAATAAATCTTTATAAAACAACTTACTATAGTTAAATCTATCTTTTTATTTATACTTTGGTTGCTCCAACTACCACGTAAGGTTGTGATGAAGAGTAAATATGATCAATAATATATCAAATGCTTAGTTGAGTGACTGTCACATCATAACCAAATTATAAATATAAAAATAGTCAAATAATACATTGTTTTGTTGTTGTTAAGAAGGATACCAAATTAAGAAGCTTAAAGTTGGATTCTCAATGAAAACAAATTTTGTTTGGAGGAGGCACATAGAAAAGAGAACAGAGACTTTTTTTTAAACTTTCTGCATTTCATTTGCTTATCATTTTTATGCATAACCTTAGAGAACAATAGCAGTCATCTAATTGCAATTTGATTGCACATAAGGAGTTGTAGCACTAAGAATTCCCAGTGTTTTATAGTGCCTTGATGTGCTGATTCCACTGACATTTCCCTCCCCCTTCCTGACTTAGAAGAGCCTGATAGTTGAAATGAGATTATTCTAGGTGCACTGCTCTCTGAGTACGGATTGTTGAAAGTCAGGACCCTCCTCTTCTAATTGACCTCCTTTTAGATGCCTGTGTTCTCTTGAAACTTACAGAAATTTTCATGTGTTATCTTTCCTCCAGGCCCTTCTGTACAAAATATTTGCTTTGTTTCATACAGTGTCTTTCCAAACCGTCACCCCTCTCCCTATGATTTCAACTTCTAACACAGTGCTGGTCAACCTGGTCCTTCCCGCCCACTAGTGGGCGTTCCAGCTTTCATGCAACTTGATTGCACTTGTTAGTCCTGAGATTGAACCAGAAACACACTGATTTATTGATTCATTTAGTGTCAATTGATTTTAAGCCCTATGCTAGACATTGTGAAGTCAGAACTCTGATACTGTCAGTTGTGCTATCATCAAATTATAATCTAGACATTCATCAAAAAAATTTTGACATGTGTCAGTAGATGATAGTAAATGAATATTTCTATAACATAAAATGATGATGTAGTCTATCCCTGGCAGGATCACTTGGTTGGTTAGGGCAGTGGTCCCCAACCCCTGGGCCATGGACCAGTACTGGTCCATGGGCCATTTGGTACCAGTCCGCAGAGAAAAAATAAATAACTTACATTATTTCTGTTTTATTTATATTTAAGTCTGAACCATGTTTTATTTTTTTAAAATGACCAGATTTCCTCTGTTACATCCGTCTAAGACTCACTCTTTTTTTTTTTTTTTTAAATAAATTTTTATTAATGGTAATGGGATGACATTAATAAATCAGGGTACATATATTCAAAGAAAACATGTCTAGGTTATTTTGTCATCAAATTATGTTGCAAACCCCTCGCCCAAAGTCAGATTGTCCTCCGTCACCCTCTATCTAGTTCTCTGTGCCCCTCCCCCTCCCCCTAATTCTCTCCCTCCCTCCCTCCCATGTCCTCCCTCCCCCCCCACCCTTGGTAACCACCACACTCTTGTCCATGTCTCTTAGTCTCATTTTTATGTTCCACCAATGTATGGAATCATGTAGTTCTTGTTTTTTTCTGATTTGCTTATTTCACTCCTTATAATGTTATCAAGATCCCACCATTTTGCTGTAAATGATCTGATGTCATCATTTCTTATGGCTGAGTAGTATTCCATAGTGTATATGTGCCACATCTTCTTTATCCAGTCTTCTATTGAAGGGCTTTTTGGTTGTTTCCATGTCTTGGCCACTGTGAACAGTGCTGCAATGAACATGGGGCTACATGTGTCTTCACGTATCAATGATTCTGAGGTTTTGGGGTATATACCCAGTAGAGGGATTGCTGGGTCATAAGGTAGTTCTATTTGCAGTTTTTTGAGGAACCACCATACTTTCCTCCATAATGGTTGTACTACTTTACAGTCCCACCAACAGTGAATGAGGGTTCCTTTTTCTCCACAGCCTCTCCAACATTTGCTATTACCCGTCTTGTTGATAATAGCTAATCTAACAGGAGTGAGGTGGTATCTCATTGTAGTTTTGATTTGCATTTCTCTAATAACTAATGAAGCTGAGCATCTTTTCATATATCTGTTGGCCATTTGTATCTCTTCCTGGGAGAAGTGTCTGTTCATGTCCTCTTCCCATTTTTTTATTGGATTGTTTGTTTGTTTGTTGTTGAGTTTTATGAGTTCTTTGTAAATTTTGGATATTAGGCCCTTATCTGAGCTGTCGTTTGAAAATATCAGTTCCCATATAGTTGGCTGTCTGTTTATTTTGATATCAGTTTCTCTTGCTGAGCAAAAACTTTTAATTCTGATGTAGTCCCATTCATTTATCTTTGCCTTCACTTCTCTTGCCATTGGAGTCAAGTTCATAAAATGTTCTTTAAAACCCAGGTCCATGATTTTAGTACCTATGTCTTCTTCTATGTACTTTATTGTTTCAGGTCTTATATTTAGGTCTTTGATCCATTTTGAATTAATTTTAGTACACGGGGACAGGCTGTAGTCGAGTTTCATTCTTTTGCATGTGGCTTTCCAGTTTTCCCAACACCATTTGTTGAAGAGGCTTTCTTTTCTCCATTGTGTGTTGTTGGCCCCTTTATCAAAGATTATTTGACCATATATATGTGGTTTTATTTCTGGGCTTTCTATTCTGTTCCATTGGTCTGAGTGTCTATTTTTTTGCCAATACCATGCTGTTTTGATTATCGTGGCCCTATAATATAGTTTAAAGTCAGGTATTGTAATGCCCCCAGCTTCATTCTTTTTCCTTAGGATTGTTTTGGCTATTCGGGGTTTTTTATAGTTCCATATAAATCTGATGATTTTTTGTTCCAGTTCTTTAAAAAATGTCATAGGGATTTTGATGGGAATTGCATTAAATTTGTATATTGCTTTGGGTAATATGGCCATTTTGATTATATTTATTCTTCCTATCCAAGAACAAGGAATATTTTTCCATCTCATTGTATCTTTTTCGATTTCCCTTAACAATGCTTTGTAATTTTCATTATATAGGTCCTTTACGTTCTTTGTTATGTTTATTCCTAGGTATTTTATTTTTTTTGTTGCAATCGTGAAGGGGATTATTTTTTTGAGTTCGTTTTCTAATATTTCATTGTTGGCATATAGAAAGGCTATGGACTTTTGTATGTTAATTTTGTATCCTGCGACCTTACTGTATTGGTTTATTGTTTCTAATAATCTTTTTGTGAAGTCCTTCGGGTTTTCGATGTATAGGATCATATCATCAGCAAAAAGTGATAGCTTTACTTCTTCTTTTCCGATATGGATGCCTTTTATTTCTTTGTCTTGTCTGATTGCTCTGGCCAGAACTTCTAGCACCACGTTGAATAAGAGTGGAGAGAGTGGACAACCCTGTCTTGTTCCTGATTTAAGATAGAAAGTCCTCAGTTTTATGCCGTTTAATAGGATGTTGGCTGATGGTTTATCATATATGGCCTTTATCATGTTGAGATATTTTCCTTCTATACCCATTTTGTTGAGAGTCTTAAGCATAAAATTGTGTTGTATTTTATCAAAAGCCTTTTCTGCATCTATTGATAAGATCATGTGGTTTTTGTTCTTTGTTTTGTTGATATGGTGTATTACGTTAACCGTTTTGCGTATGTTGAACCATCCTTGAGATTCTGGGATGAATCCCACTTGATCATGATGTATTATTTTTTTAATATGTTGTTGTATTCGGTTTGCCAGTATTTTGTTTAGTATTTTAGCATCTGTATTCATTAGAGATATTGGTCTGTAGTTTTCTTTCTTTGTGCCATCCTTGCCAGGTTTTGGTATGAGGGTTATGTTGGCCTCATAAAATGTGTTTGGAAGTATTGCTTCTTCTTCAATTTTTTGGAAGACTTTGAGTAGAATAGGAACCAAGTCTTCTTTGAATGTTTGATAGAATTCACTAGTATAACCGTCTGGGCCTGGACTTTTATTTTTGGGGAGATTTTTAATAGTTTTTTCTATTTCCTCCCTGCTGATTGGTCTGTTTAGGCTTTCTGCTTCTTCATGACTCAGTCTAGGAAGGTTGTATTGTTCTAGGAATTTATCCATTTCTTCTAGATTGTTGTATTTGGTGGCATATAATTTTTCATAGTATTCTACAATAATTCTTTGTATTTCTATGATGTCTGTGGTGATCTCTCCTCTTTCATTTTGGATTTTATTTATTTGAGTCCTGTGTCTTTTTTCCTTGGTGAGTCTTGCCAAGGGTTTGTCAATTTTGTTGATCTTTTCAAAGAACCAGCTCCTTGTTTTATTGATTTTTTCTATAGTTTTTCTGTTCTCTATTTCATTTATTTCTGCTCTGATTTTTATTATCTCCTTTCTTCGGCTGGTTTTGGGTTGTCTTTGTTCTTCTTTTTCTAGTTCCTTAAGGTGTGAAGTTAAGTGGTTTACTTCGGCTCTCTCTTGTTTGTTCATATAGGCCTGAAGTGATATGAACTTTCCTCTTATTACTGCTTTTGCTGCATCCCAGAGATTCTGATATGTCGTATTTTCATTTTCATTTGTCTGTATATATCTTTTGATTTCTGCGCTTATTTCTTCTTTGACCCATTCATTTTTTAGAAGTATGTTGTTTAGTTTCCACATTTTTGTGGGTTTTTCCCCCTCTTTTTTGCAGTTGAATTCTAGTTTCAAGGCTTTATGATCAGAAATTATGCTTGGTACAATTTCAATTTTTCTAAATTTGCTGATATTGTCTTTGTGGCCCAACATATGGTCAGTTCTTGAGAATGTTCCATGTACACTAGAGAAAAATGTATACTCTGTCGCTTTGGGATGAAGTGTCCTGTAGATGTTTATCATATCCAGGTGTTCTAGTATTTCGTTTAAGGCCACTATATCTTTATTGATTCTCTGTTTGGATGACCGATCTAGAACCGTCAGCGGTGTATTGAGGTCTCCAAGTATGATTGTATTTTTGTTAGTTTTTGTTTTAAGGTCAATAAGTAGCTGTCTTATATATTTTGGTGCTCCTTGGTTTGGTGCATATATATTAAGGATTGTTATGTCTTCTTGATTCAACTTCCCCTTAATCATTATGAAATGACCATTTTTGTCTCTGAGTACTTTTTCTGTCTTGTAGTCAGCATTATTAGATATGAGTATTGCTACGCCTGGTTTTTTTTGGGTGTTGTTTGCTTGGAGTATTGTTTTCCAGCCTTTCACTTTGAATTTGTTTTTATCCTTGTTGCTTAGATGTGTTTCTTGTAGGCAGCATATAGTTGGATTTTCTTTTTTAATCCATTCTGCTACTCTGTGTCTTTTTATTAGTAAGTTTAATCCATTTACATTTAGTGTAATTATTGACACTTGTGGGTTCCCTACTGCCATTTTATAAATTGCTTTCTGTTAGTTTTGTATCTAGTTTGATTCTTCTCTTTTGTTTTTCTATCATTTGTTTTTGTTTGTTTGTGTTCCATACTTCTTTCCTCTGTTGCTACCTTTTTTAAGTCAAGTGTTTTTGTGGTGGTTTTTTTAAGGGTGGTTACCATTAAGTAATGAAAAGGGTACCTACCATATTCATTGTAGTACCCTATCTTATAAGTATTTCTACACTTCATCATCCTTTGCTACTGTTAATCTCCATCCTCTCCCCCCTTTTTTTCCTTTGTTGTCACAGTTTAAGTTTGGTTTTATTGTGTTCTTGGTGGAGCTGTTACTTGTGGTGTTGTTTTCTTTTGTTCTTTGAATCTGGTTGGAAAACCCCCCTTAGTATTTCCTGGAGTGGGGGCTTTCTGTTGATAAATTCTCTCATCTTTTCTGTATTTGTGAATGTTTTTATATCTCCTTCATACTTGAAGGATAGCTTTGATGGGTATAGTATTCTTGGCTGAAAGTTCCTCTCTTTCAGGGCTTTAAATATTGGGGTCCACTCTCTTCTAGCTTGTAGAGTTTCTGCTGAGAAATCTGATGATAATCTAATAGGCCTTCCTTTATATGTTGTACTCTTCTTTTCCCTGGCTGCCTTGAGAATTTTTTCTTTGTCATTGGTTTGTGTCATCTTTATTATGATGTGCCTTGGAGTGCGTTTGTTGGGGTTAAGAAAACTCGGTGTTCTGTTTGCTTCTTGAATTTGAGGCTTTAGTTCTTTCCACAGGCTTGGGAAGTTCTCGTCTATTATTTGTTTGAGTATATTCTCCATTCCATTTTCTTTCTCTTCTCCCTTTGATATACCTATTATTCTTATGTTATTCTTTCTGATGGAGTCAGACAATTCCTGTAGGGCTTTCTCGTTTTTTATTATTTTTGAGTCTCTTTCTTCTTCTCTCTGTTGTGCCTCAAGTTGTTTGTCTTCTATTTCACTAATCCTATCTTCAATCTGGGCTGTTCTGTTAGCTAAGCTTGTTACCTCGTTTTTCAGCTCGTGAATTGAGTTTTTCATTTCTGTTTGATTTGTTTTTATAGTTTCAATTTCCTTGGTAATATATTCTTTGTGTTCATTGAGTTGTTTTCTGATCTCCCTATATTGCCTTTCTGTGTTTTCTTGTATATCTCTGAGTATTTTTAAGATTTCTATTTTAAATTCTCTGTCATTTAGCTCCAAGGCTTCCAATATGTTAAGTCTTTTCTCCATAGCTTTTTCCACATCTATTTGTGTTACCTCTCTTTCTTTTGTATCCATAATACTCGATTTTCTCTTTCTTATCGGCATCTGAGGGTGGTCTTATTGATAGCACTAATTAGAATTAATAAAGAGTAAAAAAAAAAAAAAAAGGGTAAAACACCCCACACAAAAAACAGTAATAATTTATTATTTCCCCCTTTTTTTCTCTCTTCTCTTTCCCTCCTCTCCCCTCCTCAGGGAAATATCGTGCCTATAATGGAGGGCCTGATTTGGGGTGAAGAGTTCAAGGGGTAAAAAAAGGGAGTAGGGACCTACTAAATGCAAAAAAAAAAAAAAAAAAAAAAAGGAAGAAAATCTTAGACAAGCATAAGATGATTTGCTTGTAAGTGATGGTCAACTAAGAGATATAATGAGAGGGATAAGAGGGAATCAGAAAAAAGGACCAAAAAAGAATAATAAAGAAGAAAAAATAAAAATAATAAGTAAAAATCTGTTGTATTAAGTGGAGCGAAGACTAAATACAATGGAGACCTTGGGTTGGGAGGACCCAAAATGCCACAAAAATAAACAAACAAGAGAAAAAAAAATAAAAACAAAAGCAAAAAAGAGAAATAAAGCCAAAAAAAACGCCTTGAGTCCCAAATTGACTAATTTGTTCGTGATTGAGGATTATATGGGAGGAAAGTAAAATGAGAAAAGAAAAAACGAATAGAAAGGAAAAAATAAGAAAAAGAGAAAAACGAAGGAAGAAATAAAGTAGGAGGAGAAAAAAACAAAATAAAGCAAGACAAAAAAAAAAAAAACCAAAAGAGGAGAGAGTGAGAGTTAAGTGTTTTGGAGTATAACCTTAAAGGAGGGTGAGGATGAAGAAGAAAAATAAAATGCAACACTCATGGGTAGTGTAGTTCAAGAAAGGGGAAGCATAAGATGGGCAGAGAATAGAAGGACCGAGGTGGAGGAAATAAAGGCAAAAAGATAGAAGAAACAAACAACAACAACAACAACAACAACAAAAAAAAATTAGTTGATCAAGTTGTAAAGTCTGTGGGTTTTTCTTGATTTTGAGAGGTTAACTTCTTCCTTTTTCTTTTCTCTCCCTCTTCCTAGTCGGTGACTCTGTACCCCAGGCTCTGCCCCTGTGTCACTCTTAGGTAGGGATTTGCAGTTGATGGGATTCTATGGCAATGTCATATAATTGGCTTTAGTCTTGCTGGAAGTAAAGGCTTGTTGGCGTTTGCAGGGTCCAACGATGAGAGAGTTTGCTTTCCTGGATTCTCTCTCCTAGTCCCCCCTTTCTGAATTAGCAGCCTGGTGATCCAGCTATAAGGCTGCAACTGCTTCTGCCTGGGGAGTAAGAGGCTCAAAGAGCTGGGAAATCCCCACTCTATCCCCACTCAGTGCAAGGCTTTGGGAAAGGCTCTGACAGTCAGGGCCTCCAGTGTAATCAGGCGGGGGTGGGAGTCAATTGTTGTCAAGGTGACTGTTCAGCGCCTATCATTTAGTTGGACCTCTCAACCCAGGCTTTCCACACTTTGTAGCCTGTTTTTGCAGGGAAGAAGAGGCACTAGTCTCTGCTTACGACTAGTGTAGTATAGACCTTATTATCTGCCAAGTCCTTCTTGTTAGCGTTTATCCCTGACTATGGAGGCTCTATCAATCAGAAGTTGCCCCCGCCCCTTTAGCGAGAGGCACTAAAAAATATCACACCTCTTGTCTTGGATCGCTGAACTGAGAGAGATCTTATCAATTAGAACCGAGGGTGCGCAGATTTTATGGGTTAAGCTAATTTCAGTGATTGGGTCGCAGCTGTGTTTCCGAAGGTATTTTAGGCTGCCTGCTCGCGCCCCTCCCCCAACGCTTGATTGTTAGCTTGAATGGCTGGGTGAGGTGCCCCGCCCACGGAGAGAATCTCCCAAGCCTCTCCCGCTCGCCCCACCGCTGGCGGCTGGACCGCACCAGGCGCAGGATAATGGAGTCCCCTGGGTGTGCGGGCCAGTAGGGCGCCCTGGGCGCGTGGAATGCCCAAGGCACGCGCGCGAATGGGGCGCTCCGGGCACCGGTGGCCGGCGACCCCCACTCACAGTGTGCGGGCTGCTGGGAACGTCAGCGGTGCTCAACCGGACCGGGCGCGCGCGCAGCGGCTCGTGGCGGCCGCTCGCGGTGGCGGTTCGCGGGGGCTCGCGGCAGCTCGCGGTGGCGGTTCGCGGGGGTTCGCGGCAGCTGGGGGGGTGGCTCGCGGCGGCTCGCGGTCGGCCGCTAGCGGCGGCTTGCGGTTCCCAAGTATATGGGCTGACTCACCGCAGGCGCACTTCCTGGCGGCTTGAATGAGCGTCGCTGCGGTAGCTTCCTCCACACCCTCGTCTCTCAGATTCAAGTGATAACAGTCCTTTTACTTTCAGTTTGTGTGGAACTCCGGAATGCTCCGAGGATAAATTTTTCTGTTTCTAGTTGATAAATTTGTTGTGATTTAGGGGAGAGCTGTCGGACGCGCTTCTCACGGCGCCATTTCCGTGACGTCACCCCAAGACTCACTCTTGATGCTTGTCTCGGTCACGTGATACATTTATCCATCCCACCCTAAAGGCCAGTCCATGAAAATATTTTCTGACATTAAACTGGTCCATGGCCCAAAAAAGGATGGGGACCACTGAGTTAGAGCATTATACCCCAAAGCACAGATGTTGCCAGTTTAATTTCCTGTCAGGGTACATACAGGAACAGATCATTGTTCCTATCTCTCTCTCCCTTCCTCTTTCTCTAAAATCAATAAGTAATAATTAAAAAAAAGTAAAATGACAAAATAGTCTACTAATATGTCATGAACTATTATGTAGTTTTGTATAATCCCTCAGAAAGTTTGTGTGAGTATACTCAGATTTTTTTCAGAGACTCATAAAATATATGTATATATTTTTGTTCTTCAGGGCTTATCAACATACCTGCAGTAGCCCTTGGAATATTCTCTGGTGGGATAGTTATGAAAAAATTCAAAATCAGTGTCTGTGGAGCTGCAAAAATCTACTTGGGATCATCTGTCCTTGGGTATCTCCTATTCCTTTCCCTGTTTGCATTGGGCTGTGAAAATTCTGATGTGGCAGGACTAACTGTCTCCTATCAGGGGTATGTGCATTCATTAAATATTCTGAAGAGATTGGCTTGCTTAATCAAATTAATTTTTCATAGAATTTCAAAATAAATAAAGTAACTTGATTTTTAAGCATTATCTCTATGGGAAGGAAATATTTGTTCTACTGTGGAATAGCTAATGGTATTTATGACATGGACACCAAAATCTGTCATCTCCTTTGAATTTGAATGTCTTAAAGCAGGGGTCCCCAAACTTTTTACACAGGGGGGCAGTTCACTGTCCCTCAGACTGTTGGAGGGTTGGAGTATAAAAAAAAAACTATGAACAAATCCCTATGCACACTACACATATCTTATCAATATTTTAAAGTAAAAAAACAAAATAGGAACAAATATAATATTTAAAATAAAGAATAAGTAAATTTAAATCAACAAACTGACCAGTATTTCAATGGGAACTATGCTCCTCTCACTGACCACCAATGAAAGAGGTGCCCCTTCCGGAAGTGTGGCGAGGGCTGGATAAATGGCCTCAGGGGGCCGCATGCAGCCCACGGGCCATAGTTTGGGGACCCCTGTCTTAAAGAAATATAAAAAGAATGCTAAACCTATCTCTTATTTTTAGGACAACAACCTGATAGTGGAAAAGCAAACCTTGAATCTTGTATCTTCCCATTTTAGTGAAGAGACAGTGTATAGGTTAGTTATATAATCCAGCTTTCAATTTTCCCATTTAAAAATAAGAACTGCCTTTAAATGTTTTGTAATACTTATGCAAGATAACATATGTGAAACTGATCAGTACTGCCTAGTAAAAAATACATATACCACTCATGGAAACTATTGAATTTTATTTTCCTTTGGACACCTAAGTTACTGGGAAGGTCTCTATGCCACCTTTAATAGCCTCTGTTGTACTCAAATCAGGTGAAGTTTCATGAGAGAATTCTATTCCTTAACCCAGACACACACATGAGAGCTTTCTTTACTTCTTTGTAATTGGTCAAGAGATTATTTATTGATACTCTCAGACCTATGCCATAATTTATGGGTGGATTACTAAATTTTTTTAATTTCCAGATTCTATCACCTTTTTAAAAATTAAAGTATAGTTAACTTACAATATTACATATTTTCCTGTATACAACATGATTTGACATTTATATACCTTATGATTTGATCACCATAATAAATCCAGTAAATATCAGTTACTTTACAAAGTTATTATAATATTATTGACTGTATTCCCTGTGCCATATATTACATCTCTGTGACTTATTTATTTTAAAACTGTGCCGCAGACAAGCGCAGCTCCTAATAACGGTGGAGAATTAAGGAAACAAACACATCAAGAAAAAAATGGGACCGGGAGGACTCTTCAAATGCTGATGGCAATATCCGAGTGCCCCATAGCCCCAGTTTGCTTTATTATATAGCCATATGCAAGTCAAGAAAGTCCTTGATACAAAGTTACACATCCAAGGCTAAAACAGGAACTCTCCCAAGGCATAAACAGGATGCATTAGTGAAATCTACCAACATCTGAAAACAAACAAAAAGTCAGAGGAAGGGCATGTAAATTTCTTCCAGCAACCCAAGGAAGCAAGTAAAGTGGGTGCAAATACTCAGCATAATAGCTAGTATGGAGGTGAAGGGGGGAGAATTTAGCCTTTTGCTAAGCCTCAAATCTACAATGGCTTTCTGCCATTTACGGTCCACAACAAAACAGGAAATTTATACCTTTATTCCCCTTCACCTTTTTAATCCATGTCTTTACCTCCCTCCCCTCTGTCAACCATCATTCTGTTTTCCATATCTTTGAGTCTGTTTCTATTTTGTTTTGTTTGTTCATTTGCTTTTTTAGTTTCCACATTTAAGTAAAATCATGCAGTATTTGTCTTTGTCTGTTTGACACATTTCACTTAGCATAACATCCCCTAGGTCCATCTACGTTGTTGTACATGGCAAGACTTTATTCTTTTTTATTGCTGAGCAATATTCCATTACATATATATATATATTCCATTACATATATATGTGTGTATGTGTGTTTTCTTTATTCAATCATCTATTGATATATACCTAGGTTGCTCCCAAATATTGGTTATTGTAAGTGATGTAGCTGTACACATAGAAGTGCTTATATCTTTTCTAATATGCATTTTCAGTTTCTTCAATTAATTACTCAAAAAATGGAATCTTTTACTCTTAACATAAGGCCGAATCTTGAAGAAACTATTATGCCATTTCCTTTCAGAGCCCTTGCAATTACTCTGTCTCTGAACATGAGTTCCCAGAAGCATCTCTCTTTATCCATCCACCTAACTTTATATTATTCATTTTAAAAAATGACCAAGCCACTCATGTATTAAGGCTAACCTCCCTGACTGCATCTGCATGACTGCCTTTAAGAGCCTGTGGTTCAAGGTCAGCACTCCTGAGGTAACATCTGCTTCCTGCTGGGTCAGCTGCTGCTACTCACTGCTTTCTTTCCTGCTCCCTTCCTATGCTTTACCCCAAGCTCATCTATCTGTCTCATCTCATTTTCCAGTCTCCATCACCTTCATTAGCTTGGTTTCTCCTGTTGTTCGGTGAACATTGTTTATACTTCTGTTATCTAAAATGTCCAGGAAAATTAATGAATACAGAGTTTGTATACCACGCCTCTGGAAGTTATCACAGTAATGTTAGACTTACATGAATGTAATGTTTCCTTAGTAACAATCAGCAATGTAGATTATGAATGATAGTTAAAAACAGAAATTGCAACAATGTTTTGGTGAGAGTAGAAGTGTTGTGCTATCTTTAACTGTCTTTATAATCTTCCCGGTAGATGGACAGTGGTAAAATAATTTGTATTTTGAAATTTACAAAACATCTTAACTTTCATTATTTCCCTTGTATCCTCAGAGAACCTTTATGAGGTAAATTCTGTTATCTTTCTTTAAAGGGAATGGAGTTTAGATTGGTAAATTAGCTTCCTCAAAGTATAATACTATTTCTACAACATCATGCTATCTCTAAGACAAAAGCAAATGCATAAACAGACAACAATAGCACACTTTTGAACTTCACATTAAAAGTATGCTCATATAATAATATATAAATATATTTAAATCAATAAGTTATATTTATTGTAGGTGTACTAGCCCTTGAAAGTACTCACTTAAAAAATTAAAACTGCATTATAATAATGCTATCATAATTTAAATCACATTAAAACTCCTTTTTTGCTTCTTAAAATATTCTCAACAATGGCAGAGTTAGCCTATAAGAGTGGCATTGCTATTGGAAGCAGCCAAAAAAAAAAAATTACAATATCACTGGAAAAGTCTGTCCCCTCCCAGCTTGATTATTTTGAAAGAAAAGTTTATTTGAGTATAAACTTTCTGACTGGTTTGATAAAATTCATAACATCTACTGTCAACACACCCTTCATAAAATATGTATGCAATTAGTTTCTGCTCCAAGATTGCCCTAGGGGATAAATTTTACTTTCCTTCATTAATATAAAATAGTTGGCTTTATAAAATACAACATGCTACCCAGGGATTGTCCTTTGTGCCACATGGTGTTTTGTTTCTGGGCATTCTGAATGCTATAAAGAAGCTCTAGCTGGGGTAGTGGGTAAAACTTTCTTCTGAAATAATGAGAATAAACCTGATATGAGATAAAAATTTAGAATCCAGACACCTATAGAAGTTCTCATTTGTCACTAATAAACGTTGTACATTTGAGCAATTGTATGCCCACAGTGGACCTGGCTTTCTTGATCTGCCAAATGAGAAATTGTCTTAGATTATTCCCAGATCCTTTCAGTTCCAACCTTCTATGACCTCAGCCCTACAGTATCCATAGTGATCTGATTTTAGACTTTCAAAGGCACATGTTTATACTTTCAGATACTACCACACAGTCTCAGTTAACAGTGAATGCCTTATGGAAGAAAATAAGATGAAATATTTCTATATGACATCTCAGAAGACCTAGTTAAATACCTTTTCATTTTGTTTGGAGACATATCAGAAGTCTCTTTATATTTAAGGTGACCAAATTCATAGAGGTTCTACTAGATATAATATTACATCAATTAAAAAATTATGATTGCAATTATTATAGAAATAACTCTAAGAAGGAAGGGTTAAAATGACTGATTCTCCAAAATAGAGTACCATTTTTCTTTGATTGATTGACTTACCAGAAATCTTGTTTCTTAGCCAACTATGTTCCAAGAATAGTTTTCCATGCTAGCGATACCAAAGTAGACAGAACAAATAGTTCCTGCTCTCATTGAGTGTACATGACAATGTATGATTTTTTAAGTTTCTCAGTTTTCTTATAAAAATATGAGGGGAGGAGAATAAACAAATGAATTCAAATTTGAAGAGGAAAAAGAGAATGATGGAGGGCCGATGGATGGCAATTAAGAAGCAGATAGGAGACACATACCATTGTCTAAGTACACCCTTAAAAGAACGAAGGGATATGAATAGTGCAAGGAGAATAAGCATAGCAGGGTTGGGTAATACAGGTGAGAAGAAGAAATAGAAGTGAGGGAGAAGGAATCCTGGGAGAGATGAAGTGGGAAAATACAAGAAAATGATAGGTAACAAAAGAGAGGGGAAGAAAAGACAGAAGATAATCAAAATTAGATAATGTTAACTCTTTTCAAAAAGCCAGTATTTTGAGGGAAGGTGTTGTGTTATTTATATTTGGAACCATCTTCTCCCAAGCAAGTACTTAGAAAGCTTTCAATAAGTGTTTGATGAACAAATGAATGGGTAAGTCATTTTAAAAGCATGTGAAATAAAGTCAAAAGATATGGAAGAGCTCCAAACTATAGGAGGATATGTGTGTGAGAGAAAAGTTAGGTGAATTGGCAACTCATTAATTAGACATACACTAATAGGACATGTGGCTCTGACATTTGTCAAAAGTCTGTTGAAATGTTGACTACGTGCCTATTTTTTTTCTACTGATTCTACTGATGTTTAGACAACTCTGAAGGAAATTTACACACACTCTTTCTGCATTGCATTTAAGTAATGTCATATAGTGCTTTAAAAGTTTGCTTTTCTGCCTTGTTATCCACTTTCATACATCTTTGCAAAGAAATATATTAGAAGATTCTAGAGGCTCTAGACCAGTGGTAGTCAACCTGGTCCTTACTGCCCAATAGTGGGTGTTCCAGCTTTCATGGTGGGTGGTAGCGGGGCAACCAAAGTATAAATAAAAAGATAGATTTAACTATAGTAAGTTGTATTATAAAGATTTATTCTGCCAAACTTAGCAAAAATCTGACATAAAGTACTTGGTAAGTAATTATTATTATATGCTTTAACTTGCTATAATTCTGCTTTATAAATTTTGTAAAGTAAAGTTACTTCTCTACTTTATAAATCACCATTACTGTGGAACCAGTGAGTGGTTAGAAAGTTTTACTACTAACAGAGATACAAAGGTGGGCAGAAGGTATAAAAAGGTTGACTACCCCTGCTCTAGACATTAATAAAAGCCATAAGCCAAATAATAGATATTACGTGAAATTGAAAACCCTTTATATATAGCTTTCATCAGAAAGCTGTTTATAGTGGATGGACTCACATTTAATAATCAAAAGCTGATATTTCTGATGACAGTTCTGTTTCCAAAAGGCAGACCTGTTGGCAGTGTCATTTATATCATTCCAGAACATTGATTTTAAAAAATATTGGGAGCTTCCTGCTAAGAGGTAATGTTTTATACTGTTACATTTCTTTTCAGAACCAAGCCTGTCTCTTATCATGAACGAGCTCTCTTTTCAGATTGCAACTCAAGATGCAAATGTTCAGAGACAAAATGGGAACCCATGTGTGGTGAAAATGGAATCACGTATGCATCGGCTTGTCTTGCTGGTTGTCAAACCTCTACAAGGAGTGAAAAAACTATTGTAAGAAATCTTCTCTAAAGTTTGTGCCCATGGCCTGCTATAGTTCGTAACTATACAACTCTAGGAGGGGTCTCAGGGGCCAACCCAGAAGTGACCACGCTGGTAGGAACCCTGGCTCTTACTTTGCCCTTGTTTTTTTCTGTGGAGACAGAAAATATAATCAGTCATCATTAAAGAAACTAGAATTATTGAAAGAATTAAGGCTAAGAATTTGAATCATGAAATGAGCTGGCAGAGCTCTGTAGTCATGCAGTCTAATTCTCTCATTTTGCCTTTAAGGAATATTAACTTTAAATGAGAAAGTCTAAGTCATAAGACCATATAATAAGGTCTGTATTAGGATCCATATCTGTTGACCCCAAGATCAGTGGTTTTCAAGACAGGACCAATAGAAGCCAGTGTTAAGAAGTCTAGCCCAAGAGGGCTAGACCCAGGTTTTAAAAATCTGTCTTGAGAAGGTTGCTGGTTTTGGGTCTTTTCTTCCTGAGAAATCAAGACAATGTGTGTAATAAAGAGTTGCTGACTGGAATGAAGGGTCACTGAAGGATGGAAGAGGAAGGTGAGCTTGGAAATATAGATAGAAAACCAACTAGGAAGGATATTATGAACATCGTTATTAGCAAACTCATCCCGCTAATCACACCTTTACCTTCCTGCCTCCAAAACCGACACCTCCTCATATTTGCTGTGTATACTGCACAGTGGTCAGACTGCTTTGGACTTGTGGCCGATGAGATGTATTTGGCAGTCTAGAGGGATAAAAATTAAACCCACATATATGAACATGTGCTTATCAATAGTGTGAGAATGCTTCAGCAAACATTTCTGCTGACACAGAGTAACACTTGTTGATTTTCTCTCTATTATTATTTTGACATCTATTCAGTACTGAAAGGATTGGTCTCTAGCAATAGTGAATAAGACTACTCACCCATCTGAAATCTGAGTTTTCGTTTCCTCTTCCTGTTCATCCTTTTTTCCTTTCTTTTTTATTTTTTTCTTTTAGCCACTACTCTTTTGCTAAGATTGCTTGAGCAGAAGCAGTTTCTTAACTAGAACATTCTGTGCTGAAGGTATTGCATACCAAGCACTAATAGAGGTGCTTTAAAAATTGCATTTAAACATTATGGTCTTCAAGTAAATGAGTATTATTTTGTTTTTCTCATGTGAGAACTGAGACACTGAACTACAAAAAATGCCTAAAACTCAAATACCTAGCAAGAGACAGTTGAGATTCAAAAGCTTTTTATCTGACAGTTAAAATAAATCTATATTCCTCTTTAAAAGGAAATGCCACCTTTATTTCATTGTTTTTCTAAAAGTTCACAGACATTTCTGTGATAAAATGACAACTTACATATATACATTCATACATGAAATTTATAGAAATAAACTGATGAGAGAATATAAAAATTGCCTCTCTGTCCAAGATTTAGTTGAGTTTTATTCAGCAAGATATTTTTTTTCTTAGTAACCACTATAAATTCTGTCATACTTTTAAATTTGGCCCACTTATTTAACAAATTTTTAGTGAGAGCCTATTTTAGGCTCTAGCGGTACAATGATGACAAAGCAGACAGTTTCTGCCAGAGGCTGCTTTCTAATGGGGACAAATTGTTCAAAAACTAACAATTATATAATATTCTGATAGGTAGTAATAAGCACTGTGAGGAAGAGGAGTTAGTATAAAAGGGTGGAGAAATGGGGATGTCATTTTGAATGGGTGATCATAGAAGCAGGGACCAGTCACATAACCACCTACAAGAGCAATCCAGTAAGGAAACAACAAGGCCATGAGGCATGGGTAAACTCACCATGTTTGAGGGTTGAAAAGGGCGTGATGGGAACAATGGCTGAAGCCAAAGGAGAAAGGAAAAGTCATTGAGCTGTCCTGATCGGGATCCAGGGGGCTACATCATAGATAGTGTGTGAACTACTTTAAGGATTTTGGATTTTTTATACAAGTATAATAAGAAGCCATTGGAAGGTTAAGAATGGTGATGTAATTTGCCATTTTTAAAGGTTCACTTTGGTTACTGTGTGGAAAACACAATAGCTGGATAAAAATGAAAATGAATTGAGCATAAAGAGACCATTGCGATAAGCAAGGCAAAAAATAATGGAAGTGGCAGAGAAGGCAATAAGGTATGATTGGATTTGGGAGGATTTGCTGGGAGATTGTTCTGTAGGATCAGTAGTTTGTAGATCACCCATCAGCTGTTTGGATATAAATCTATAAATTTGGCTTTGTTCAATACATTCTAACAGAAAAAATAAAAGAATATTTTTCCCTGTTGTTTACATAATGCATGTAATATACTACACTGTAAAGTCTTTCAAAAAGAATACTTTTAATTTTATTTAAATTTAACTTCTGTAATTGGACTTTTCCCTGTCTTGTTACAGATATTTCATAATTGCACCTGTGTGGGAATTGCAGCCTCAATACCAGGAAATTCCTCAGGCACGGTGGGCGGATGCCAAAAAGATAATGAATGTCCCAAAATGTTTCTCTATTTTCTTGTAATATCAGTCATCACATCCTATACTTTATCCCTAGGTGGCATACCTGGATACATATTGCTTCTAAGGTGAACACTGATTCTTCTGCCCCGACTTTAATATGACATACTGTCATCGACTAGAGCAGTGTAGTCATCCTAATTTTCTATAGCTGTCTCAGGAAACTTGTCCTGTATCCTCTTTTTACTTTGATACTTTTCCCATGTGGTTGAATAGAAGTTTTCCTAGTTTAAAGTGCTTGCAAACCAATGGTCTAGAAAGAAATGTTTATGCCTACATCACTGTAGTCACTCAATAAATACAGAATGCTATTTCTAATGCTGGTGATATTAACCAGTATAGACTAAATGTGTTCTCGATTAAACATGGTTTCACTGAATTATGAACAGTAAAGTTTGTAAGTCCCTTTAAAGGCTCATCAAATACCACAATATTTTGCATACATTACTTTGATATGTAGGTAATTACTTTTCTGGTATATTTTTCTCTTAATGGAATTATCTGTGTGTGTGCGTGTGTATGTGTGTGAGTGTGTACATGCATGTGCTTGCTGGGGGTTGTTAATGGCTGTAAATTCAACTGAGGATACTAATCCAAGAATATGGTGTTAATGCCTCTGAACATTTTGCTTATAAAACCCTCAAAAAATTTTAATACTGTGTATTTGTTTACATATTTGAAGTGCACATCTAAAAATTTATCATAACTTTAAATAGGAACTTTATTTATTTATTTCCAGTATATTGTAAACATTTACATTTAAAAAATATAATGATTTTAAATGTAGGTCACTCTTTTAAATGTAACCAATGAGAACAAAGGAACACTGCTTAACCAATATCACCTAATTTAAAATCATATAAAAATCATCTTTAATAGTCAAATTGTTGCATATTTTTTCTCCTCCTTGAACTTCTATCTCTTCAATCAACTTCCCTATAAACTTTCCTTCTGTTATAATATGATTTTATACTTAAATACTTGTTATTGACTCTCCTTTCATAGATCTCCATAACAATGTATATAAATTCAAATTTTAAAATATTTTATAGCCAGTATTTTGTGGTAAAATTTTTTTCTGAATTGAATTAACTTTGCAAATATTACTAATATACAATTCATCAAAGTAACCTAAAAATATTACAAATTTTATACAATTACTTTAAAAAATCAAATTTTATTGGAAACTAATCTTTTATGAGATGGATTGTGTGACATTTAAATTAATTAACATGTCAAATAATGAATATTAAGGTTTTCTAAAATAAAACAAATCAAAAGTATTATATACATCTTTAATTTTCTGCAGTTTGTATTATGTTGTATTATGTAAATTGATTAAGAAAGATAAACAGAAAATAGGACCTAGCATCCACAACTCTGTTTTTTGGAAAAGGGTTTAAGGACAAAATTAGATATTTGTGTTTGCAAATGACAGCATGAGTTTGAAAAGAGGGGAAATCATTGACCCAGAGTGCTCAGGCCAGGATTGTTCTTCACGAGTTGCTGTTTCTTCAGCGTGTTCTCATACTGTGCCAAGTAGTGAATGGGTCAAATGAATAATCAGGCTACTAGAGGAAGAGTTTTCCTCACCACCTATTCCTCAAATGAACTGTACTATATTTTGACGTCAGAAGGAGATGGATGTCCTTAGATTGAAAGAGAAATGTTGCATTTTCTGCCTCTTTTAAAGCAGAGAGTAAATGACATTATATAAAGAACTTAGTACCATGATTAACACTCAATAGTTATTATATATCATCATTTTTATTACTTTTTAAAGCCACAGACCAGCCAGCTAAAGCTATTCAGTCATATTAGGATGCTCTTGTTATTTTAGGTATTCTTGAACTTGGCTGGAAAATTCTGGTGTCCACTATTTAGCAAAAATACTTACGTGAAACAGTGATTGTGATTGTATTGACCTAGATCAATGTGCTCCTGTGCTTTTAGAGCAACACCACAAAAACTAGTTATAGATTATTAATTCTTTAATGCTGCCTCAAATTCTTGCAATATCTTAGGAGTATGTGGGGTTTTATTCTGTGTCTTTGTTACTTTCCTAATTAAACATGACTTCACTTTACCCAATACCATTTGAATATGTCACATAAGAGTTGATTTAATTTCTAAGAATGTTAACTCTAAACTCCTAGATGCATTGCCTTTAATTTTGCATAATTTGCTTTCCCTATGCTAAAACACTATAATGCTACTTAAATTATAACATCACTTTCTGCGTGTTAGATTCTGACTAACATAACTATTTGCTAATGGAATATATATATTTTATATATATTTCATATATATACATATACATACACACATGCACATATATATGTGTGTATATATACATACATATGTATGTAATAATGCTATTATCGTTTTTAGGTGCATTAAGCCACAACTTAAGTCTTTTGCCCTGGGTATCTACACCTTGGCAATAAGAGTTCTTGGTAAGTATAATCTATGTTTTAAGTACAATATCCATCAAAAGTATATTGGAATACTTTTCTGAATATTTTTACAGAATTATTATACATAACTAAATGAGGTCTCTATTGTTTTTATTTTCTTTCTTCATTTATTTCTTTCCTTGATCGCTCTTCCTTTTGTTTTAGAACTGTTGGCTTTTCCTTTGTTCCAGAACTATTGGGAACCAGTGCTGGGCCCAAGTTATAATAAAATGAATTTATGAGAGTAATGACATTTTTTGGTTTAACAATCTTGTCTCTTCCAGCATTGGTCTATTGTAAAAAAAAAAATCCATTGCTGTTATAGGAAAACCTTTGTAGAGAAAAGCAATATTTATGAATCAATAAGGCATTCTAAAGTCTAAATATAATTCTTCAGTTATTAAAATGAAAGAAATTGTTTTGAGTTATTCTCAATGCCAGGATATATCATTTTGGCAGAAAGGTCATATCATTCGATCAAAGCAGTGTAGGTTTGAGTTGATGATTTCTTAAATGTAATTGGAATTTTTTTCTGATTACCATTGTTTCAATATTCATTAAATAAAACCCCTAGGAAATAGTGTATGTGAGTCAGATAACTTTTCTCTCCTTAATAAGTTTATATTCTAAAGAAGAAAGTGAAACATTCATGTTTCTCTGTAATTTAACAGAAAAGGATTACTGAGCATAAAAACAAAGAGCTTTAAAAATTCTGAAAATAAATTTGGTTTACATAGACCTTAATATAAAATGAATATTGTGTATGAAGATATAATCCTGATAAAATTGGTGAAACAGCTCTCTACTTTGCCTCTGATAACCACAAGTCTGATCTCTTTATGCGTTTGGGATTTTTGTTTTGTTGCTGTTGTTTTTAGATTCTACATGTATGTGAGATCATACAGTATTTATCATTTTTCTGTCTGATCTGACTGATTATCTCTTAGCATGAATATGAATTTCTGATATGATTACAGAACTGTTATAAAACATGTTGAATGGCATAGTGTTGTGCTTTAAAATGTCATCAGCTAGAGATGCATACTGAAATACATATAAGGGAATTCACATGATGTTGAGATTGCTCTTAAAATATTTCAAAAACACTTTTAGGGATTAGAGGAGGTGTGGACCTGGAGGTAGATGACATGAGAATGACAAGATACCAATCACTATTGAAGTTGATGATGCCATGTCTGTGTTCAGTTTGAAAATCTGCCATTATGAAACTTTCAAAACATACGCAGAAGTTTGCAAGCATTTGGATTTTTTTTACCTTTATTTAAATTATTAAGAGCAATTAAAGTTAGAACCTAAATGTTTTGAAAGGGTAAATAACCTACTAAATTGGACAATATATATATAAAGAGAGAAGTTTTATTCAAGATATCAAGTAATCCAAATCAACTTGTTCAATATGTCTAACTAATTGCTCTTCTTATTCATGAGATAGTATGCATGATAGAATCAGCTAGTTCCCTCTTGAATCTGGATTCCTTCTCATCCCGGTGCAGAGAAAGGGAGACACCCTTATAAATACCGATTTTCTTATAAATGTAATTTTTTCTTAAAAAATAGAAAGTTGTGCTCTGTCTTCAGAGCTTCTCCTGTGTCTTCTGTTTCTCAAAGTAATCAGCTCAAAATAATCCTTCTACCAGAGGCATGTTTTGGGGTGTCATTTTCTGGTCTCCTACAGATGCCCTGTTATCTCCAAAACAAATATTTTTGGACTGCAAGTGAGTGGTTCCTGATACTCATTCATTTTAGGATAACCAAAAAGATGTGCATATATTTTTAGTAGCAATTATTTTTTGTTTTTCTCACAGCAGGCATCCCAGCTCCTGTATACTTTGGAGTTTTGATTGACACTTCATGCCTCAAATGGAAATTTAAAAGATGTGGAAATAGAGGATCCTGCAGACTATATGATTCAAATGCCTTTAGGTACCGTATCAAACTCATTCCCAATCTCACTGCTTTCACATCCTGGGTTTGCCGAATGCAGTTGGCACTCATAAGTCCTCATGTCGTTTCACTGCATATAAGAACAAGAATAGTCTAATTAAGGAGCATGTTCTATTTTATAGAATACTTCTATTATCATTTAATTATTTGGCTATGCCTTTCAGTTTCCCCATTCCTAATCTTAACTTGCATTTTTGAGTTATCACTTAAAAAATATGATATAAGATTCTAGAAGAGAGTAGAATTCTGGAAGTTTCTGCACACAAATGAGTAATTCCCTGAAACTCAGAAGCATTTAAATTTAGGTCACATTTTAGGTTTATTTCTATTCTTTTTTAAACTGAGCCAAACTGTCTCATTTACGTCAGCTATAATCCCCCTGGGCAAGAGTTGGATTTGGCTCTAAATCTATCCGGCTTTTATTGCCAGACTGATGTTCAATTATTTCAGTACTTGAAATGCATAAAAGTAAAAGGTTTTCTCTGTGACTGTGAATGTGTACGGACGGGGCTGAGGGGCATGGCGTTTTCATTGTGGCATCAGTCAGCCCAATTCATCTAACATTTAGTCTCCTTATTGCTTAAAGCAATGCTTCAATGGCTTGAAATTTTCAGATTTACCATCTGAGCATTTTCTAGAGAAATAAAACCGATGCTGAGCCACGGAAGTTGGAAGTTGGATGTGAATTCGGCCAATCATCTGAAATACGTGTGTTTTATTTAATAGGCTTTGATGTTATGTGAGAAATGTACTTTGGTCTTTGAAAGGGACCCAATCTGTGAGTAGAGTTCAGCTTGATTCACATTGGCTGAAGCTGTATTCACTTTAATGTAAAGACAGTGTACCTCAATCAGAGACTGTGAGTGTGTGTACAAGGTGACCAGAATGCATCATTCAACCTGTCTTATGACAGAATGTAGAACTAAAGGCTTCTCATGGAAGAAACTGATTTAAGCCTCTGGTTTATTCTTAAGTCATTCTCTTTTACTGAGAGCTCTGATTCCCTGAACATTGCCTCTTTTAGTTTTTCTGTAGAAGTGAATTTGGGCAAGACTCAAGAGTAGCCATGTGATTTATTATTCTAACCTAGAGAGTTTTGCGAGTAAAAGGGGGCACTATTAAAAATTATGCTGGGACAACACTAGCATAAAATGGCACTGTTCTTGGCAAACAGGGATATGGTCAAAATTTTTCCCACCTGGTCTAAGGGAATAATTTTACAAAGAGAATGGAACGTATTATGTAATTAGTTACTGACAATGATGATACTACTAAAAAATTATTTAATGTAAGCTTGCAGTTTTCAATAGTCTCAAATGTTCATAAAAAGGCCTTTTATAGACACTGAATCTGCGTTCATAAAGAAACTATCCATATGATAGTTTTATTGATATTGATGGGTTTCATTGGTATTGTTTTTTTTATTAAATGGTATTGTTACCTTCCTTTCACATTTTATTTAAAGTTGAATAGTTATAATAATTAATACTGAGATTCTCTTTTCTTCTAGACATATATATCTGGGACTAACCATGGTGCTGGGAATAATGTCCATTTTCCTAAGTATTGCAGTACTTTTCACTTTAAAGAAAAATTATATTTTAAAACATAGAAGCTTCAGAGCCAAGAAAGAAAGAACAATGGTGTCTGCAAGAATCAGGAAGGAAAATTATGCTGCAAGTGATCATTTACTACAACCCAACTGCTGGCCAGGCAAAGAAACACAGCTTTAGAAAAATTATGTTTTAGGCCAATTTTTTTTATTTCTGGAAATTCTGCAAACAAATTTTAATCAATGTGTACATTTTTTATCCTTTCTAAAAATTTCTACTTTGTTTTGATCCTAGGTATTAGATAATGCCTCTGATAACAAATATAATTAATCATATTAAAGAATATAGATGAAGTTAACCTTTTTATTTTAGATACAATTCCCTCATATTATTTACTCATTATGCTTAAATTTTACGTTGTGACCACTGACACATTAAAAGAATGCTGTTAAAAAATTGAACCTCATCTTGGCCTTTTTCAAATATCACCTTAATGATGATATTAGAATGGAACCAGAACATGCAGAAGAAAAATTTATTTTAAATTTCACCTTTCTTTTGAAATACAATAATTGATATAGAAATGTATAGATGCAAATGATCTTTGGAAATTCAAATTCTTCATTACATGTGTGACATTATAAATACTCATGTTGTAAAGTAATAAAAGTAATATTAATGTGCTTTATTGTTTTATGAATTCAACAAATTAAAAAATGTTTCATTTAATACAATACTGTCCATATTTTAATGTATGTAAGCAGCTCTAGACTTATATACACAATGTTGTCTTGACACATATATTTTTTTGTTTGTTTGTTTTTAAATAGTCTTATTTTAATTATTTTTTTATTGATTGATTTTAGAGAGAGAGGAAGGGAGAGACAGACAGACAGACAGAGAGACAGAGACAGGAACATAGGTCTGTTCCTGTATGTTCCCTGATCGGGAATCAAACCAGCAACCTCTGCACTTTGGGATGAAGCTCCAACTAACTGAGCTGTCTGGCCAGCGTCCTAACACAGATTTGTTAGTGTACAATAAGCTTAGGAATTATAATAGGAATGCAGAGTGATGGGTTGAGTTGGTGTGGTTCTGTCTGGTGCTCTCACTGGCACCTATCACAGGTCCCAAGGGCTTCTGGGCAGAGGATGCTGCTGGATCAGCCTGCCAGAGAGCCCTGTTTCTCTGACACTGAAAAAGTTCAACCATGCGTTTCTTCTTCACTGGCTTCTTGTACTCCTCTGACGAAACACTGTAGGTGCGGCTGTCCACCATCTTAATCTTCAGCGCTATTATGAGCTATGTTTTTCTTCCTCCATCACAGCTGTACAAGAGGGGCCTGCCTTCCCAAGAAAAGCAGACTTAAAGTGGAGTTCTTCCCAATGGAGTCTTGGGATTGTACGATTCTAAGTGGTCTTTAGAACAAACAGAACAATAAGCAGGGTATTTCCAACAAGAAGTCTTTTTGAGATGTGCCATGGAGCCTAAATCCAACAAAAAGGTTCAGTGAAAGAATCAAATAAAGCAAACAAAATGGTTTTCAGTGTTTTAGTTTTTCCCTTTATATACTAGTCCTGTTACTATGAATAGACAAAACTGGAGATGGAAATTTTGGGGATGGAGAGTGGAAAATTTCCTTTATATATAACTTTTATCCTTTTATTTTAATTAGTGAGGCAAGGTTTTTTTATTTAAAATGAAAATAGACTTATGTTTTGTTTTCAGCAGACCCACTTCGGGCCTGCTGCTGCCCTAATAACTTGTAAGCAGGAACCCTTTTTGTCATCTGAATATCGGTCTTTCTCATAACAAATATTTGCTGAGTGGGTGAGTGAGCGCACTTGTCAAGAGTGTTCTTTGTAGAGGTATAATTAAAATTCAAGTTCCTCTTCCTGTCTCCCACATCCTCTTTATTTTTCAAAGCTTTTTTGTGGCAATATCCTGAAAAATAACTACTTTGCAAGTAAATTTCTAAACATAATCCTATCCAATTTACTCCTGAATACCTTAAAAAATAAAAACTGGCATAAAGGATGATTAAATAATTTTTTCTCTTGAAAGCACTGAATGTCAATGAAAGGAAAGCATATTTTACCCATAACCATTAATTCAACAGTGGAATTTTATATACTAAACTCAGTTGTGTGGCATAAGATTATATCATTTAGCAGGGAATTGAATTTACTAAAAGGAACCTTGATATTTTAGATGAGTAAATTCATCTGACAGGATAGAGCAGGCTTATTATGCCTCAGAAAGAACATGATTTTTTTTTTTTTTTTTTTTTTTTTAAAAAACAAGCCCCATTTCAGAAGTCAAAAATATTCTCTCAGCCCTGGAGCCAAACATTAGAGGTAAGACCTTGACTGACATGTGGGATACCACAATTGCTCCACATTCAATGGGCTGCTTGATTTTCTTATTCTACAACCATGGTCCCTAGAGTTGACTAGCACCTCAAATGAATCCCTGATTCACTATAACCTTCAGACAAATAAGGCTGCAGCAATATCATTTTATAAATGGAGTGACTTGAATTGGGTTAAATGATTTGCCCAAGGTGGAAGCAGTTAAACGAATGCTGGGTTCTTCCACTGCATCATTATACCCCTAAAGCAGTTAATAAAAACAAATAATCTGTGACCTCTAAAAAACCTGGAAGAACATCTGTGACCATTAGCATCTCCACTTAAGTATTACATGTTTATACACTTACACATAAAGGGAGATTGAAAGAATAAATTGATGCTAACATATTCTTGGGAATAATAATTGTTTTTATTTTTACAGCAACTATTAAATGTTACAATTTTAAGCATATTCATTGTGTGTGCTGAGTGCTTTAGATATGTTATCTCATTTTCAAGATCAAAAGAATCTTATGTGTTAGTTATAATTACTGATATTTTCAAAGGAAGAAACTGAGGCTTAGATTTAGTGACTTGTCCAAAGTCAACAAGTTTAAGTAGTTGGTAGAGCCAAGATTTAAACTGAGGTTAATCAATTTCAAACAGCCACATTATGTCTAGGTTAATCTATGCATAAATTTGCTGTCTTCCTCTAACTTTCCTAAATGTTAATTTTATACATCTATATTAGGAAAGTTTTAGCACACTAAAGCATGCCCTTGTTTTTTAAAAATTCAAATGTACAAAATGATATAAAATGAGAACAGTTCTTCACCCCACCTTCACTCTATTCCTCAAAGTCAATTACTTCTAATCAATTTGGTTTGTTGGATTTTCTGATGGTTACATCCAGATCTTTAAATAATATGCACATTTCATTTTCTTGTTTTATTAATGTTGGGCACTACTGACTCTCTACTCTGATAGTTTAGGACTAATGTCACTTACTCATCCCCTGTTGTTCTTCCCCTGTTATCTGTATATAGTGAGGTCACTATTATGAGTTCCTCATATGTCACCTCAACACCTCCATCCATTTCTTGTTCAATAAATATGAAAAGTATCACGTGTGTCCCCATTTTTGGAAAAGGAAGTTCTTAGAGCTCCCATCCTTCCCTTCAAGTGTGCAAACTCTTGTCCATCTCCCTCTTTCTATTAGTTGTACTTTTACTTCTACATTGTCAAGAACATTTTACTTGACTCTGTAAACATTAGATTTAAAAAAGGCCTGAATGGTTATTATTAAGATTGCCTCTATCTACCATTGAAATCATAATGTTTCACTATTTGAATAATTTGGAACATTGTTGAGTTAATGACAAATCTTATGATTTCAAAATCTCTCAGATTTTTTACTATTATGATGTAGAATGCCAGTCTTCTAAAAGGAATGTGTATCTCAGATTTATTTGGCATTGAATCTACTTTTTTATTAGGAAGTCTTGGATCTAACTAATTTTCCATACAATATACTTGGGAAACACAATTTAATCCTCCTTTTTAATTATTTTGCTCTCTTTATCAGCTTTTGATATAAGATTATATAGTTTTATAAAATTAACTAGAAAACTATTTAGTTTTTAATGTTTTTGAAAAGATTTTATAGCATTGTAATTATCTGTTCCTTTTACATTTGAAAGAATGTTTTAGGCTTTTTAAAAAATAACTTGAGGCCCTGACCTGTTGGCTCAGTGGTAGAGCATTGGCCCTGTGTGTGGAAGTCCTGGGTTTGATTCCAATCAGGGAACACAGGAGATGCAACCATCTGCTTCTCCCTCCCTCCCCTATCTCTCTCTCTTTTCCTCCCGCAGCCATGGCTCGAATGGTTCAAGCAAAGTTGGCCCTGGGTGCTGAAGATAGCTCCATAGCCTCATTTCAAGTGCTAAAATAGCTCAGTTGCTGAGCAACAGAACAGTAGCCCAGTTGGGCAGAGCATTGCCTGGTAGGCAACTTGCTGGAGTCTGCCTCTGCTTCCCCACCTCTCACTTAATTAAAAAACAAAACAAGGCCCTGGCTGGTTGGCTCAGCAGTAGAGTGTCGGCCTGGCATGCGGGAGTCCCGGGTTCAATTCCTGGCCAGGGCACACAGGAGAAGCGCCCATCTGCTTCTCCATCCCTCCCCCTCTCCTTCCTCTCTGTCTCTTGCTTCCCCTCCCGCAGCCAAGGCTCCATTGGAGCAAAGATGGCCCGGGTGCTGAGGATGGCTCTGTGGCCTCTGCCTCAGGCACTGGAATGGCTCTGGATGCAACAGAATGATGCCCCAGAGGGGCAGGGCATCGCCCCCTGGTGGGCATGCCAGGTGGATCCCGGTCGGGTGCATGCTGGAGTCTGACTGCCTCCCCGTTTCCGGCTTCGGAAAAATGAAAAAAGAAAACAAACAAAAAAACATGAAAAGTTTTGATTAGTTATTGTTGCATTTTTAAAAACATCTGTTTACTGATTCAATTTTTAAAATTTGAATTTTTTCTAGAAAAATTTTTCAGATTTTTAAAATGACAATTTTATAAAATTAGAGAAATTAAGGTTAGGTTTATTATTGCACTATTTTCCCATTCCTAATATTGTGAACTCAGATTTGTCTTTTTGAGTATCATGTTTGTCTAACTTATTTTGTTAGAATTTTCAAAGAAACTGCATTTGGATTCTGTTTCTCTGCCAACCGATTAATTTTTGTGTTTGACTTAATTATTTTCTTTCTTTTGCTTCCTTTAGGTGTGCTTTAGAAAAACTTTACATAAGTTCTTGACTTGTAGGCTTATAACTCTATGCTCTAGCTTAGTAATGAAAACAGTATACTTTGCCTGACCAAGTGGTAGAGCAGTGGATAGAGCATCAGCCTGGGATGCTGAGGTCCCAAGTTCAAAACCCAAAGGTCACCACCTTGAGCATGGGCTTATTCAGCTTTAATGCAGGCTCACTGGGCTTGAGCGTTAGCTCACCAGCTTGAGTGTGGGATTGCTGGCTTGAGAACAGGGTCATAAACATGACCCCATGGTCACTGACTTGAAGCCTTGGGTCGCTGGCTTGAGCAAGGGGTCATTGGCTGGAACAAGGGGTCACTGACTCTATTGTAACCCCCCAGTCAAGGCACATATGAGAAAGCAATCAATGAACAACTAAGGGAACTAAGGAGCCACAATGAAGAATTGATGCTTCTCATCTCTCTCCCTTCTTGTCTTTCTATCCCCATCTGTCCCTCTCTCTGTCTCTGTCACAAAGAAAATAATAAAAAATAAATAAAATTTTAAAAAAAGTATCAACTTTGAAAAATAGGAATCAAATTTCACAGATACTCCAAATACCTACCAAGAAACACCTGGAAAAATCAACTGAGCAAACTAAACCAATAACAAACTTTGGTAAAGAAAGCTAATTACAATATAAACGTAAAACAACTAAGTGCTTTGCTAACTCTGTTACACAAACATAGAATGAAAGATCCCAAATAACCTTTGTTATAAAATAGAATAAAGCATTCCAAATTATAATAACAATACAACTATGGAGGACTAGAAGTAAATTTAATAAGGAATATTTGACATACATATATATTTTTTTAATTATAAGATTTTACTGAGAAACACAAAACCATGTTCCTGATGAAAATACTCAATATTATAAGAATATTAGTTTTGCCTAAGCTGGTCTCAGTGGAAAGAGTAGTGGCCCAGCATATGGACATCCTGGGTTTAATTCCTGGTCAAGGCACAAAGAAGAAGTGAACATCTGCTTCTTCCCTCTTTATGTCCCTCTTCTTTCTCTCTTCCCCTCCCACGGCCAGTGACTCAATTGGTTCAAGCATGGCCCCAGGCACTGAGAACAGCTCTGGTGGAGTGCATCAGCCTCAGATGCTAAGTATAGCTCAGTTGATTCAAGCATCTGCCTCAGATGGAGTTGCCAGGCATGTCCTGGTCAGGGCACATGAGGGTGTTTGCTTCACTATGTCCTCTCCTATCACCTGAAAAAAAAAAAAAAAAAAGAAAAAAGAATATCAGTTTTCAAAGTTGATATTTTTTTCATTTTTTCTTATATAAAATTCTGTGATATTTATTATATGTCACATATCTATAGTTAAAATATGCTTATGACATTGTGCTATTCAAAATTATCCAGCATTGCCTAACATTTTCAGGAAACCTCAGAATTCCTTGGTAAATTGAGACTTTTCAGGATCTGGTCCCTCACAACCTCCTCAGCTCCATCTTCCACAACACCCCTAACTCAGCTTCTCCACCTAGACCCTCTGGCCACATTGCAATATGTGCAGTTTCCTAAAGGTGCTGTTCAAACCTGCTATTATGTCTGCCTAGCAAACACTCTTCCTATTTCATATATATATTTTTACCTTTCAACCAACTCAGGGCTTCTTAAACTTTATTTTGTCTGTGAATCAGCTGTTGATCTGGTTTAAAATGCAGATGTGACTCAGTAGTTCTGAGGTGAGCCCTGAGAGTCTGCATTTCTAATTAGCTCCTCAGAGCTGTGCATCACATACTTAGCAAAATCTTGGCCACCTACTACTCCTTTATGACAGCTTAGTTCAGACACCTGTAGTCAGCTTTCCCAGGATCCCACTCTCGCAACACCCCTAGAGTACCAGGTGCTGCACTAGTGGTCACTTTGATGTAGAAACTCTCGTTTATCAGTTTATACTATCTTGTACATTACCTCACACATGAACAAACTCAGTATTGACTAAATAAATGAAATAATGATTTGGGGAAAATAAACTTCCTTTAGGAATTGAGAATAGAATAAATAAAATCACACCTTACATAATTGTTCTTGAAATTTCTATATTTACTGAATTCATGTTACAAAGAATTTAGCAAGAATAGAATAGGATAGGATAGGATAGGATAAGATAGGATAGGATAGGATAGGATAGAATAGAAATAGGTTAAGTACTCTAAGTCAGTGGTCCCCAACCCCTGGGCTGTGGACCGGTACTGGTCCTTGGGCCATTTAGTACTGGTTTGCAGAGAAAGAATAAATAACTTACATTATTTCTGTTTTATTTATATTTAAGTCTGAATGATGTTTTATTTTTTTTAAATGACCAGATTCCCTCTGTTACATCTGTCTAAGACTCACTCTTGATGTTTGTCTTGATCACGTGATACATTTATCCATCCCACCCTAAAGGCCAGTCCATGAAAATATTTTCTGACATTAAACTGGTGGTGGCCCAAAAAAGGTTGGGGACCACTGCTCTAAGTTTTCTCAATCATTAAAAATAGTGACTATATTAAAAAACACAACCAAATTAAGAGTTTTCTGTTACCTAAGTAGTTATTTGGTGCACTATACAAATCACTATTTTTTCAGAAAGACTCGATTTCAATTTAGATACATGTTGTATCTTACAGCATTTCTATATAATCCTTTATTTTTTAATATTTCTTAGAGTCTATAAAGCATTTTAGCATGTACATTTTTCCTCTTAGGTTTTCATAAAGTAAAAGACCAATAATAATTTTTCTGATTATATTATAAATGAAAAACCTCATGGCAGCTTTTAAAACCTCCTGTTCTGCAGGCAGTGACTAGAGCATCTTCTTCCCAGCCAAAACAGGTTACAAAGTGCAAAAAGCCTGGGAGAGTGGTCCCACAGAGTGTTGAGGCATACTGGACATGCCTGGAAGCTCATAGAAAGATACCTTGAGAGCAATTGGCTCCCAGCCCCACCTGATTATGCTGGCGGCTCTGACTGACAGAGCCTTACCCAGAGCCCTGCACAGAGTGGGGATAGAGTGGAGATTTGCCAGCTCTTTGAGCCTCTTACTCTTCAGGCAGAGGCAGCAGCAACCTCATAGCTGGATCATCAGGCCGCTAATTCATGAAGGAGAGACTAGGAGAGAAGCTCCAGGAAAATGGACTCTCTCACTGTCGAAGCCTGCAAATGCTAACGAGCCTCAACTGCCAACAAAACTGAAGCCTAATATATGACATCGCCATAGAGACTTATCAACTGCAAATCTCTACCTACGCATGCCACAGGGGCAGAGCCTGGGGTACAGAGTCACCGACCAGGAAGAGGGAGAGGAAAGAAAAGGGAAGAAGATAACCTCTCAAAATCAAGAAAAATCCACAGACTTTATAACTTTTTCCATTTCTTTGTGTTTCTTTTATATTCTTGTCTTTATTATTATTTTTTCTCTTCCACCTTGGGCCTTTTATTCTCTGCCCATCTTATTCTTTCCTCTTCTTGAACTACACTACCCATAAGTGTTACATCTCCCATTTTCTTTCTTTTCTTCTTTCTTTCTCTCTATGAGAGTTACACTCCAAAACCCTTAACTCTCACTCTTTTTGTTCTTTTTTCTTTTTTTCTTTTTCTCTTTTTCTATTTTCTCCCTCTCTATTAGTTTCTTCTTTTCTCCTTTACTTTTCCTCTCATTCAATCCTCAATCACGAACAAATTATTTTATTTGGGACTCAAATTTTTTTCATTGTGGTATTTTGGGTGCTTTTGACTTTGCTTTTTAACTCATTAGCATTCCCCCCCAATCCTGGCTTTCCATTCTATCTAGTTCTTGCTCCACTTAATACAATAGTAATCTTGTTTCCCTTTTTCCTGTTTCCCTCTTATCCCTCTCATTATATCTCTTAGTTGACCATCACTTAAAAGCAAATCATTTTATTTTTGACCCCAATTTTTTCCTTTTTTGCATTTTGTGGGTCCCTAACTCTTTTTTCCCCCTTTATCACTTCTCCCCAACTCAGGACCTCCATTATTCATAGCATTTTTTCCATTTAGCACAATATAATTCACAGTTCATCATGATATTTTCTCAAGGAGGAGAGTAGAGGAGAAGAAAAAAAGAGGGAAATAATAAATTTTCTTTTTTTCTTTCCATTTTTTTACTTTTTTATTCTTTATTAATTCTCATTACTGCTATCAACAAAACCACCCTCAGATGCCATTACGGAAAAGGAAATTCAATATCATGGATACAAATGAAAGAGATGTAGCACAGATTGATGAGAAAAAATCTATGGAAAAAAATTTAATATATTGGAAACCATGGAGCTAAATGACAGAGAATTTAAAATAGAAATCCTAAAAATACTCAGAGATATACAAGAAAACACAGAAAGGCAATTTAGGGATCTCAGAAAACAACTCAATGAGCACAAAGAATATGTTACCAAGGAAATTAAAACTATAAAAACAAATCAGAGATGAAAAACTCAATTCATGAACTGAAAAACAAGGTAACAAGCTTAGCTAATAGAACAAGCCAGATAGAAAGTAGGATTAGTGACATAGAAGACAAGCAACTTGAGGCACAACAGAAAAAAGAAGAGAGAGACTCAAAAATTAAAATAAATGAGAAAGCCCTACAGGAATTGTCTGACTCCATCAAAAAGACTAATATAAAAATAATAGGTATATCAGAGGGAGAAGAGAGAGAAAATGGAATGGAGAACATATTCAAACAAATAATAGATGAGAACTTCCCAAGCCTGTGGAAAGAACTAAAGCCCCAAATTCAAGAAGAAAACAGAACACCGAGTTTTCTTAAACCCAACAAACCTACTCCAAGGCACATCATAATGAAATTGGCACAAACCAATGACAAAGAAAAAATTCTCAAGGCAGCCAGGGAAAAGAAGAATACAACATATAAAGGAAGGCCTATTAGATTATCATCAGATTTCTAAGCAGAAACTCTACAAGCTATCAATAGAAGAAAGTGGACCCCAATTTTTAAAGTCCTGAAAGAGAGGAACTTTCAGCCAAGAATACTATACCCATTAAAGCTATCCTTCAAATATGAAGGAGAAATAAAAACATTCACAGATACAGAAAAGATGAGGGAATTTATCATCAGAAAACCCTCACTCCAGGAAATACTAAAGGGGGTTTTCCAACCAGATACAAAGAATAAAACAAAACAAAACCACAAGTAAAAGCTACCCCAAGAACACAATAAAACCAAATTTAAACTGTGACAACAAAAAAAGAGGGCAAGAGGACAGAGATTAACAGTAGCAAAGGACGATGGAGTGCAGAAATACTCATAAGATAGTATACTACAATGAACATGGTAGGTATCCTTTTCATTACTTAATGGTAACCACCCTTGAAAAAGCCACCACAGAAGTGCATGACTTAAAAAAGGTAGCAACAGAGGAAAAAAGTATGGAATACAACCAAACAAAAACAAATGTTAGAAAAACAAAAGAGAAGATTCAAACAAGATACAAAACTAACAGAAAGCAATTTATAAAATGGCAATAAAAAACCCACAAGTGTCAATAATTACACTACATGTAAACGGATTAAACTTACCAATAAAAAGACACACAGTAGCAGAATGTATTACAAGAGAAAACCCAACTGTATGCTGCCTACAAAAAACACATCTAAGCAACAAGGTAAAAACAAATTCAAAGTGAAAGGCTGGGAAACAATACTCCAAGCAAATAACATCCAAAAAAAAGCAGGTGTAGCAATACTTTTATCTAATAATGCTGACTGCAAGACAGCAGAAGTACTCAGAGACAAAAATGGTCATTTCATAATTATTAAGGGGACACTGAATCAAAAAGACATAACAATTCTTAATATATATGCACCAAACCAAGGAGCACCAAATATATGAGAGCTACTTATTGACCTAAAAACAAAAACTGACGAAAATACAATCATACTTGGAGACTTCAATACACTGCTGACGGCTCTAGATCGCTCATCCAAACAGAAAATCAATAAAGATATATTGGCCTTAAACAAAACACTAGAGCACCTGGATATGATAGACATCTACAGGATACTTCATCCCAAAGTGACAGAGTATACATTTTTCTCTAGTGTACATGGGACATTCTTAAGAATTGACCAATGTTAGGCCACAAAAATAACATCAGCAAATTCAGAAAAATTGAAATTGTACCAAGCATATTTTCTGATCATAAAGCATCGAAACTAGAATTGAACTGCAAAAAAGAGGGGAAAACCCCACAAAAATGTGGAAACTAAACAACATACTTTTTTTTTTTTTTTCTGAAGCCGGAAATGGGGAGAGACAGTCAGACAGACTCCCGCATGCGCCCGACCGGTATCCACCCGGCACGCCCACCAGGGGCGATGCTCTGCCCACTAGGGGGCGATGCTCTGCCCCTGCGGGGAGTCGCTCTGCCATGACCAGAGCCACTCTAGCACCTGGGGCAGAGGCCAAGGAGCCATCCCCAGCGCCTGGGCCATCTTTGCTCTAATGGAGCCTCGGCTGCGGGAGGGGAAGAGAGAGACAGAGAGGAAGGAGGGGGAGGGTGGAGAAGCAAATGGGCGCTTCTCCTATGTGCCCTGGCCAGGAATCGAACCCGAGTCACCCGCACACCAGGTCGACGCTCTACCGCTGAGCAAACCGGCCAGGGCCAAACAGCATACTTTTAAAAAATGAATGGGTCAAAGAAGAAATAAGCGCAGAGATCAAAAGATATATACAGACAAATGAAAATGACAATACGACATATCAGAATCTCTGGTATGCAGCAAAAGCAGTAATAAGAGGGAAGTTCATATCACTACAGGCCTATATGAACAAACAAGAGAGAGCCCAAGTAAACACTTAACTTCACACCTTAAGGAACTAGAAAAAGAAGAACAAAGACAACCCAAAACCACTAGAAGAAAGGAAATAATAAAAATCAGAGCAGAAATAAATGAAATAGCCTGACCTGTGGTAGCGCAGTGGATAAAGCGTCGACCTGGAAATGCTGAGGTCGCCGGTTCGAAACCCTGGGCTTGCCTGGTCAAGGCACATATGGGAGTTGATGCTTCCAGCTCCTCCCCCTTCTCTCTCTCTGTCTCTCTTTCTCTCTCTCTCTCTCTCCTTTCTAAAAAAATGAATAAATAAATAAATAAATTTAAAAAAGAAAAAAAGAAATAAATGAAATAGAGAAAAGAAAAACTATAAAAAAATTAATAAAAGAAGGAGCTGGTTCTTTGAAAAGATCAACAAAATTGACAAACCCTTGGCAAAGCTCACCAAGGAAAAAAGAGAAAGGACTTATATAAACAAAATCCAAAATTAAAGAAGAGAAATCACCACAGACATCATAGATATACAAAGAATTATTGTAGAATACTATGAAAAACTATATGCCACCAAATTCAACAATCTAGAAGAAATGGATAAATTCCTAGAATAATACAACCTTCCTAGACTGAGTCATGATGAAGCAGAAAGCATAAACAGACCAATTAGCAGGGACGAAATAGAAAAAACTATTAAAAACCTCCCCCAAAATAAAAGTCCAGGCCCACACGGTTATACTAGTGAATTCTATCAAACATTCAAAGAAGACTTGGTTCCTATGCTACTGAAAGTCTTCCAAAAAATTGAAGAAGAAGCAATACTTCCAAACACATTTTATGAAGCCAACATAACCCTCATACCAAAACCTGGCAAAGACGACACAAAAATAGAAAACTACAGACCAGTATCTCTAATGAATACAGATGCTAAAATACTAAACAAAATACTAGCAAATCGAATACAACAACATATTAAAAAAATAATACATCATGATCAAGTGGGATTCATCCCAGAATCTAAAGGATGTTTTAACATACATAAAACGGTTAACGTAATACACCATATCAACAAAACAAAGAACAAAAACCACATGATCTTATCAATAGATGCAGAAAAGGCATTTGATAAAATACAACACAACTTTATGTTTAAAACACTCAACAAAATGGGTATAGAAGGAAAAAATCTCAACATGATAAAGGCCATATATGATAAGCCATCAGCTAACATCATATTAAATGCATAAAACTGAAGACTTTTCCTCTTAAATCAGGAACAAGACAGGGTTGTCCACTCTCTCCACTCTTATTTAACGTGGTGCTAGAAGTTCTAGCCAGAGCAATCAGACAAGATAAAGAAATAAAAGCTTCCATATCAGAAAAGAAGAAGTAAAGGTATCACTTTTTGCAAATGATATGATCCTATACATCAAAAAGCCCAAATACTCCACAAAAAGATTACTAGAAACAATAAACCAATACAGTAAGGTTACAGGATACAAAATTAATATACAAAAGTCCATAGCCTTTCTATATGCCAACAATGAAACACTGGAAACCGAACTCAAAAAAATAATCCCCTTCACGATTACAACAAAAAAAATAAAATACCTAGGAATAACCATAACAAAGAATATAAAGGACCAATATAACAAAAACTACAAAGCATTGTTAAGGGAAATCGAAAAAGATACAATGAGATGGAAAAATATTCCTTGTTCATGGATAGGAAGAATAAATATTATCAAAATGGCCATACTACCCAAAGCAACATACAAATTTAATGCAATTCCCATTAAAATTCCAATGACATGCCCTGGCCGGTTGGCTCAGCGGTAGAGCGTCGGCCTAGCGTGCGGAGGACCTGGTTTCGATTCCTGGCCAGGGCACACAGGAGAAGGGCCCATTTGCTTCTCCACCCCTCCGCCGTGCCTTCCTCTCTGTCTCTCTCTTCCCCTCCCGCAGCCAAGGCTCCATTGGAGCAAAGATGGCCCGGGCGCTGGGGATGGCTCTGTGGCCTCTGCCTCAGGTGCTAGAGTGGCTCTGGTCGCAACATGGCAATGCCCAGGATGGGCAGAACATCGCCCCCTGGTGGGCAGAGCGTCGTCCCATGGTGGGCGTGCCGGGTGGATCCTGGTCGGGTGCATGTGGGAGTCTGTCTGACTGTCTCTCCCTGTTTCCAGCTTCAGAAAAATGCAAAAAAAAAAAAAAATTCCAATGACATTTTTTAAAGAAATGGAACAAAAAAATCATCAGATTTATATGGAACTATAAAAAACCCCGAATAGCCAAAGCATTTCTTAGGAAAAAGAAGGAAGCTGGGGCATTACAATAGCTGACTTCAAACTATATTATAGAGCCACGACAATCAAAACAGCATAGTATTGGCAGAAAAATGGACACTCAGACCAATGGAACAGAATAGAAAGTCCAGAAATAAAACCACATATATATGGTCAAATAATATTTGATAATGGAGCCAACAACATACAATGGAGAAAAGAAAGCCTCTTCAACAAATGGTGCTGGGAAAACTGGAAAGCCACATGCAAAAGAATAAAACATGACTACAGTTTGTCCCCTTGTACTAAAATTAATTCAAAATGGATCAAAGACCTAAATATAAGACCTGAAACAATAAAGTACATAGAAGAAAACATAGGTACTAAACTCATGGACCTTGGTTTTAAAGAGCATTTTATGAATTTGACTCCAAAGGCAAGAGAAGTGAAGGCAAATATAAATTAATGGGACTACATCAGACTAAGAAGTTTTTGCTCAGCAGGAGAAACTGACAACAAAATAAACAGACAGCCAACTAAATGGGAAATGATATTTTCAAACAATAGCTCAAAATATACAAAGAACTCATAAAACTTAACAACAAACAAACAAATAATCCAATAAAAAATGGGAAAAGGACATGAACAGACACTTCTCCCAGGAAGAAATACAAATGGCCAACAGATATATGAAAAGATGCTCATCTTCATTAGTTATTAGAGAAATACAAATCAGAACTACAATTAGATACCAACTCACACCTGTTAGATTAGCTTCAAGACAGGAAATAGCAAATGTTGGAGAGGCTGTGGAGAAAAATGAACCCTCATTCACTGTTGGTGGGAATGTAAAGTAGTACAACCATTATGAAAGAAAGTATGGTGGTTCCTCAAAAAACTGAAAATAGAACTACCTTATGACCCAGCAATCTCTCTACTGAGTCTATACCCCCAAAATTCAGAAACATTGATACGTAAAGACACATGTAGCCCCATGTTCATTGCAGCATTGTTCACAGTGGCCAAGACATGGAAATAACCAAAAAGTCCTTCAATAGATGACTGGATAAAGAAGATGTGGCACATATACAATATGGAATACTATTCAGCCATAAGAAATGATGACATCAGATCATTTACAACAAAATGGTTTGATCTTGATAACATTATACGGAGTGAAATAAGTAAATCAGAAAAAAACAAGAACTGCATGATTCCATACATAGGTGGGACATAAAAATGAGACTAAGAGACATGGACAAGTGTGTGGTGGTTATGGGGGTGTTGGGGGGGAGGAGAGAGAAGGAGAGGGGAAGGGGAGGGGGAGGGCCACAAAGAAAACTAGATAGAAGGTGATGGAGGACAATCTGACTTTGGGTGATGGGTATGCAACATAATTGAATGACAAGATAACCTAGACATATTTTCTTTGAACATATGTACCCTGATTTATTGTTGTTACCCCATTAAAATTAATAAAAATTAAAAAAAAAGACCTCAGGCCATAAAAGGATTATATTAGTGTACCTGACTTGCTAATGTCATAGCAGGAACTTAAAGTCACATTTTCTGATACATTAGTCTTTGTTTATTCACCTTATCTGATTGAAACATGTTCAAAGTTCTGACTTAGAAGAGATGATGATATGATACAAGGTGTTATATCTACAATGTACAGTTTTGATTTTGATAAAATTATATTTTTACCTCTACTCCACAATATTTAAACAAAAAAAATTAGTTTGCCTATGTTGTTGTCTTCTTTTCTCCTTTTTCTTTCTGGCCTAGATTTCAGGGCTGGCTAAAGTTATTGACTTGTAAAAAAAAAGGTTTTGTAGCTCCCACCTTGCAAAGAACCCCATAACGACAGGCCAACTAATAAACACAGAGTACCTACTTCCAATGTAATCACAATATCTCAGCACGGCAGGAGACCTCAGACGTCATTTAGTTAACAGATCAAAGACTCAGGGCCACAGAATTCAAAGGTTCCATAGTCCACTGAAATAAGTTACTTACCAGTTACTCTGAGATTGCTAGCTATGTGCCCTGATTCCTTATCCTGTTATCTCTCCACTGAGACCTATCATTGGCCAAACCAAGTTGAAAATCAAGATCTGTAAAGTTCAAGGTAGACTAACCCAGGATAAAAACTGGTCTGTAGAACCCTGGTAACTTTAAATAAAGCCTTCAAATGCTCACATAATATAGCATACACTTTTTGCATCATATATAATTAATGTTACCATGGCCTTAACAGGCCTTGCCTAATCTTACTGCTACCTCTCAGATCTCATTTGCTTCCACTCCTGCTATACTCACTGCTCTATTCAAGGCTCCTTTCTGTTTCTCCAACATACCGAGCAGCCCCTATAGAAAGTCTTTGCACTTTCTGAGTCTTATGCTTGAAACATTTTGACCCCTTGGACTTGATCTCTACTCCTTCTTTGTTCAAACACCAGCTTTTGGAGGCTTTCCCTGACAACTCTATCTAAAATAGCATGTGCTTGCCTGACTTGTGATGGCACAGTGAATAAACCATCGACCTGGAACGCTGAAGTTGCTGGCTCAAAACCCCAGGCTTGCCCGGTCAAGGCACATACAAGAAGCCAATTACTATGAGTTGATACTTCCTGATCCTACCCTTCTTTCTCTATCTTCTCTCTAAAATCAATAAATAAATATTTAAAATACCATGTGCTATTCCTCTCTATCTCATTACTTTACTTATTTTTCTCAATAGTAGTTATTGTCTCCTTAGTATGTATCTTCTTGCTAATTTAGTTATTGCCTGCAGGTTCTACAGTATGTCAAAGGATAGTTGTTATTCACCTATCCTTACACTGTAATAAAACTGGAAGAGAGTAGGCACCAAGCACTGAATAAAATGTCCCAGATTTGAGAGAGGTAGGACAAGTTGGTAAACATCTGGAGGTGTAAAAGGCTTCTTCTTTATTAAAAAAAAAAACAATCTATTTGCCCATAAAACACACACACACACACACACACACACACACACACACACACACACACAAATATCATACTGGAAGCTAATGAACTTTTTACTCAAAGTTCTACATGAGTGACTCTTTACAGAAAGACTTTATTAAGGTATTATTTATAATTAATTGAACTTTATTACCAAGGTTATTCAGTTGCATTTACACATAAGACCCTTTAATAGGTTGAATTTTCTAACATTTGGCCTCCAACATTAGTAAAACTCCATCTTAGGTTTTACAGAGCTTTAGGCCAGGTCTGGCTTGGATTAAATCCATATTTTAAAAATCCAGTCATTGATTTATTTCATGCCTAAGGCCAATGTGATTGGAACACACTCCATGCTTCATAAACAAAATACTTTGGTGGTGGAAGATTCCAATTCCAAGACAGAAAAGTATTCAAGAGGCTTACAAGTGCATCTGTTTTGCCTTATTCAGAAACACATATTAAAAAACAACAACCACAACACCACCCTTCCAGAACCCTGACCATTTTGAAAGTGTACAATCTACTGCAATTATGCTGGTGATGACTGTTTATTATTGTGCGCTTTTAAATGGAGTCTGTGCCATTCCCAAACTGGGCCTGGATTGCCTGAGAGTCCACAAAGTGCCACATCTGTACTTAGATGTCACCTATACTCATGCCCACTTTACCACACCTGAGAGAATTCAGTCACTGTCATGGCAGGGGCTCTCTGATCCTTTGCCTTCATCAGAACATTCTGTAGTCCCTAAGATTTTCCCCGTTTGCTAAGAACTGGGGCACCAGTTACTGCTATTGTGCCCCTGCAAGCCTGTACTCTTCTTTCTATCTGATAATTCAGTACCTCCCTTTCTTCCAAGAAGTGACATGAAGGATTAAGAAGACAGTTACCACCTGTCTGATGTTCCTGTTGCTGCCGTATACAGTGTCTCAAACTTGGCAGCTTAACACAGCCTAAATCAGGCCTCCCCAAACTACAGCCCACTGGCCGCATGCGGCCCCCTGAGGCTATTTATCCTCCCCCCATCCCACCCCCCGCCGCACTTCCGGAAGGGGCACCTCTTTCATTGGTGGTCAGTGAGAAGAGCACTGTATGTGGAGGCCCTCCAAAGGTCTGAGGGACGGTGAACTGGCCCCCTGTGTATAAAGTTTAGGGACCCCTGGAAATGTATTATCTTGCAGCCCTGGAGGTCACAGGTCTAAAATCAGTTTCACTAGGCTCATGACAAGGTGTCAGCAGTGCTGGTTGCTTCCCTGGAAGCCTTCAAGGGGAGAAACTGTTTCATTGCTTTTTTCAACTTCTAGTGATTTCTGGTATTCCTTGACTGTGGCCACTTCTTCCTTGTTTAAAGTATACAACTGTGATCTCTGTTTTGTCCTCACATAACCGTCTCTTCTGATTAGAGTCAAATCTTCCTTGGCCTGAGCTGTGGTGGTGCAATGGGATAAAGCGTCGACCTGGAATGCTGAGGTTGCCGGTTCAAAACCCTGGGCTTCCTGGTCAAGGCACAAAGGGGAGTTGATGCTTCCTGCTCTCCACCCTTCTCTCTCTTTCTGTCCATCTCTCTCTCTTCTCTAAAAATGGAATAAATAAAGTCTTTTAAAAAACAAAGAAGAAAAGTCATATAATGATTTCAATAAAATCAGAAAAATAGGCCCTGGCCGGTTATCTTAGTGGCAGAGCATCGGCCTGGCGTGCGGGAGTCCCGGGTTCGATTCCCGGCCAGGGCACACAGGAGAAGCGCCCATCTGCTTCTCCACCCCTCTCCCTCTCCTTCCTCTCTGTCTCTCTCTTCCCCTCCCGTGGCCAAGGCTCCATTGGAGCAAAGTTTGCCCGGGTGCTGAGGATGGCTCTGTGGCCTCTGCCTCAGGCGCTAGAATGGCTCTTATTGCGGCAGAGCGATGCCCCAGATGGGCAGAGCATCGCCCCCTGGTGGGTATGCCGGGTGGATCCCGGTGGGGCACATTCAGGAGTCTGTCTGACTGCTTCCCCATTTCCAACTTCAGAAAAATACAAAAAAAAAAAAATCAGAAAAAGCACTTGAAAAAAAATTTTTTTTCAAATCTTCCTTTACCTCCTTCTTAAAGGACACTTCTGACTGCACTTAGGACTCATTCAGATTATCCAGGATACTTTCATCAATTTAAGGTTGTTAACTTAATCACATTTGCAAAGTCCCTTTTACATTTAATGTAACATGCACAAGTCCCAGGAATTAGGACATGGATACTTGGGGGGCCATCATTCAGCCTCCTACATCATTGTTCTCCACTGCCTTTCATATTGCTTTTATACATTACCTAAAGTTGGCAAGGGACACTTGAAAACTGAAATTCTGAGAAGAGACACCATGTAAACTTCTATTTAACCATTCACCATTTTATTCAACAAAAATTTAATGGAGACCCACTACATCACCAGAACTGTGCTGGCCATTGAAACAAACATTGTAGATACATCTCTACTCTCATGGAGCTCCCGGATCACATTGTCCCACTATTAAATCATGTATGACCTCCCCCTTACTCCCTTCCCTGTGGATTTGTTCTTCCAAGTCCAGTCCTGCCTTCTTGATCCTAAGTCAAGTAACACTGTCTTTCTGGGATAAAGGGGCAAGAACAGAATTCATTTTTACCATATACAGGATTAATTTATTAGTATTAAACCCTACCTAGATGATGTTTTATTCTTCAGTTATTATGTTTACTTCATCTAAACTGAAGATGCATAGAAAAATATTATAACGTCCTAGGCATGGGTTAAATTTGAAGGCTCTTAATCTCCTTTGAAAAAGGATTAGCAACTCCATAAATATTGCCCAAGAAATAGCTGATTCCTGGAGCATGAAAGCTGCTTTTACTGCAAAGTACTAAAAGACTACTCAGACATGTGAACGGTTTAGTTTCCATCCATCTTCTCAGATAGGAGTCTGCTTCCACCTACTGGCTGGAGAATGTCACCATCATCAGCACTATACAGGTAATGTCTACTTGGATTTTTGTATTTGTTTCTGATTTATAAGCTTACAAGCATAATATAAGCTCTTGTTCATTTAGGCCTTGTTCACTTCAAAACCTATCAGCCTTCTCTAGTCTTAGCTTCTAGAATGAATGATTAAACTAGCCAATGTGTTGTGTTATAAGCATTGTTAAACACTTAAGAGTTATCCAAGAAGACATCTGAACCCATGAAGGAGTCTTTCTTTATCCACTCAGAGACGCCTGAGAAAAACGAGCAAGGTGATCAAAGGAGGTAAGGGGAATTTCACTGACACTTGATTAGCAGTAGTTGAGGACAGGAGAATTCTGTGGTTCCAAAAACAATTTTAGGGGTTCTGACTGGTTTTTGTTATGTTGTATGAGAGAAAACAACTTGAAATTTTTCTAGGAAAATTGGAATTTCCAGAAATAACATTTATTTTGTGGTCTGTCATGTTAAGAATGTATCAGAAAATAGGGATAATTAGGATTTATATTACAGAGAAACAAATGTGATGCTATGCAAGAGGACATACATTTTTCCCTCTGTGTATGAAAAAATTGTTATTCTGAGTTTGAGCTAAAGAGAAGTAGAAAGAATGAGGAAATTAATATATATAAAATATGAAATGTATTAGAAAACTCTATCATAAGTTTCTATGAAATTAACATAAATATGGTCTATAATCAAATAAACATATAATAAAACAATAGTAAATTTCCATTTTGCAACTAATTTTCCAAGACTGAAAAAATATTCGGCTAATGGATATGAGTTGAAAAGTGCTATATATATTTTGAGGGACAGTTATTGATAGAATCCCACTGGAAAGCAATTCAAAATAAGTTTAGAAAAGCTCATACTCTTTGAATCAGTAATTTTGGTTCTAGGATAGTATACCACAGTAATAATCATAGGTGTACTCAAACACCTGTATTATATAGAAAGATGTTCATTACAGTATTGTTTATAATTAGAGAAAGTTTATTATAATAGCTAGCACATTTTGGGTAATTAAAATGTTTCTGACATTTTCCTTGATCCTTGATCTTGAGAGATAACAGGAAACAAACAGGAGAAAGAAGGAAAAGGAGGGAAAGAGAAATAATATAAGACAAGTACCATATGATTCCACTTACATGCAAAACTAGTAAACAAAATAAACAACAAAAAAAAAGTGGAAATAGACTCATAGATACAGAAAACAGACCAACAACTGTTAGAGAGGAAGGGGGTTATAGAGCTGGGTGGAAAAGTTGAAGGGATTAAGCAAAGAAAAAAAAGATCATAGACATTGACAACCATATGGTGATTATAGGAAGGAAAGGGGCTGGGGGCATGTAGAAAAGGGTAAAGGTGGGGATAAATGGTATTGGAAGGAGACTTGACCTGGGGTGGTGAATGCACAGTGCAATGTACAGATGATGTATTATGATGATATGCCTGAAACCTATGTAGTGTTATTAGCCAATGTTACCCCAATAAAGTCAATTTAAAAAATAAAAAAAAGTAGAAGTAATGGAGCATTGCTTATCCCCTCCATTTTTAAACAGCCTAATGAGTTGCTATTTCAGGTCTTGGAAAAAGATTTAAGGTTAAAGTCGCTAGGTAAAATTTTGTGACACTCTTGGGAAAAGCTCAGTCTTCTACTCCACCTCAACTATGGTAATGTAACATCCCAAAGTTATGCCGCCCAGTAAGGTAGAAACTAGCTACATGTGGCTACTTATATCTAAATTAAAGTGACATTAAAATGTTAACTTTCTTAATTACACTAACCACATTTGAAGTGCTCAAGAGCCACATATACTAATTGCTACAACACATGAGAATATACTTATAGAACATTTTTTTCATCACAGATAGTGATGCTTTGCACAACACTACCAAGAAGACTCACAGGGACAGCCTTGAGTAGAATTTCTATGCCTTGTTGAGCAGCCAGAAAATGTCCTCTTCCATTCTACTTTAGGCACCCTATACTTTAGTCACTTTTTTGTATTTGTCATAACTTGGAACTGTTCCAAAATAATATATTTAAATTTCTACTCTTTTTTTTTTTCTTCATTACTCCCAGGATATCCTTCCTCTTAACTCATTAAATCTTCAATGTATTGGCCCCTTTATTTTCCCCCTGTCCATTAATACATGATTTCCTATAAAAAATAAACTATGAGGATTATATAGGTATACTGGTAGATAATCTTTATTACATTAGGGAACTTCTAGCCATAGTTTGCTCAGTGACTTAAAAGTGAGTAAATGAAGAAATTTATCAAATGTCTTGTCTGTATTTTTTGAGATTATTATATAAATTTAAGATTTTTTTCTTTTATGCTACTGATGGAGTGAATTACCTTAATTTACTTTTGACTCTTAAATCATTCATTAATGAAAAGATATACTCTCAGAAAAACTAGTAGAACGAAAACTTTTCAACCTGTATCTATGAAAACATACACCTAGCATCACACTTAACTGTGGAAGACTGAAAGCTTTCTTCTCTAATATTGGAAACAGGAAAGGACGGATGTTTGCTTTTATAACTTCCATTTTGGGGACATGATATTTCAGAGAAGACACTGGAGGGTTTGGACAATATCCTAAAGTTGGGAGTGAGGAGCATTCAGATTGCAAAGGAGGAAGTGCAAATGTCTTTTTTTGCATACAACATGGTAATATACACATTACCTTTTATAAAAACATTAAAAATCCTAAGAAATGTATTTTTTTGAGAGAGAGAGAGAGAGAGAGAGAAAGGCAGGGAGAAAGAAAGAGAAACAGGAACATTGAACTGTTCTTGTATGTGCCCTGACCTGGGAATCAAACTGGCAACCTCTGCACTCTGGGATGAGGCTCCAGCCAACCAAGCATCTGGCCAGGGCAAGAAATCAACTTTTTTTTTTTTAATGGGGTGACATTAATCAATCAGGGTACATAGGTTCAGAGAAAACATCTCCAGGTTATTTTGACATTTGATTATATTGCATACCTATCACCCAAAGTCATATGGTCTCTGTCACCTTCTATCTGGTTTTCTTTGTGCCCCTAATCTCCTCCCTCTCTCTCTTTCCTCCCCCATCCCATAACCACCACACTCTTGTCCATGTCGCTGAATCTCAATTTATGTCCCACTTATGTATGGAATCATATAGTTCTTAGTTTTTTCTGATTTACTTATTTCACTCAGTATAATGTTATCAAGGTTCATCCATGTTGTTGTAAATGATCCAATGTCATCATTTCTTATGACTGAGAAGAGGGGAGATGAGAGATAGACTCCCACATGTGCCTGACTGGGATCCACCTAGCAACCTTCATCTGGGGCCGTTATGCTCAAATCAACCAAGCTCCACACCAGAAGCAGATGCTTGAACCAATCAAACCACTGGCTGCAAGAGGGGAAGAGGAAGAGAAGGGGGAGAGAGAAGGGTAGAGAAGCAGACAGTCACTTCTTCTGTGTGCCCTGGCTGGGGATAGAACCCTGGACATCTTCACGCCGGGCCAAGGCCCTATTCACTAAGCAAACCGACCAGGGCTCCAAGTAATATATTTTTAAAAATCCACTAAAACTACTAAGTGAGCTTAATAAGATTTCAGGATACAAGTTTAATATACAAAATTTAGTTTTATTTCTATATTAAACAATCAGAAATAAAAATTAAATTTAAATAATTTTAATATTATAAAAATATGAAATACCACATTTACAGAAGATGTTAAAGACTGACACACTTAGAAGTATAAAACTGTGCTCAAAAATATTAAAGGAGACTTAAAGGAGAGCTATACCATATTCATGGATTGTATGACTCAGTATTACTAAGATGCCAATTATACCCACCTGGTCTATAGAGACACTGCAATCCCTATCTAAATTCCAGCAGAGTATTTTCAGAAATTGGCAAGGAGATTCAAAAATTTATATGGAAGACTTATTATGAAGCTATAGTAATCAAGATACTGTGGTATTGATACAAAGATAGGAATATTGATCAATGGAACACAATAGTCTAGAAACAGACTCACACATTTATGTTTAATAATATTCTACAAATATTCCAAGTCAAGTTAATAGGAAAAGAATAAAATTTTTAATAAATGATGTAAAATAAATTAAATAACAATAAGAAAAATTATAAACCCTGACCCTTGACTTATACTTTATACCAAAATTAATTTGAGATGTTGTATAGTCCTAAATGTAATAGCTAAAAATATAAAACTTCTAAGCAAAATGAAAAGAATATTATTGACCATGATTTTGGCAAAGATATCTCACATGGAACACAAAAAGTACAAACAGTAAAGAAAAAAAAAATGATAAATTAGACATCATCAAAATTTTAAACTTTCACTATTGAAAATCTTTGAAAATATATATACAGCAAGGATCTTGTTTGAAAACATTGAGAGAAGGTTTATGTAAGAAGACAAACTCTCCAGAAAATACTGGAAAAAACATTTGAGCAGACATTCCACCAAAGAAAGAGAGAGATAGCAAAAAAGCACATGACAAGATGCTCGACATCACTAGTCATCACCAGTCATTAAGGAAATGCAAATTAAAATTGCAATTAGATACTGTAAGTATTTTTCCATGCTGAGAAAGAAGGAAGGGGTCAGAGCCACAAAGTGTGGAATAATAAAAGGCTTTATTGAGTACAGAGCGTGCATCCCGCCCAACGAGGTTCCCTGGCCCTGAGGAAAGATGGAGGCCAAGGAATTCACAAGTGGTGACCTGCGTGGGAGATATTTAAAGGGTACCTAGAGTGGGCAAGCTAATATGATGTGGTGAAATCTCACTGGCTGACAGATGGTTGCTTTTTTCCAAAGAGCTCCTGGGAAGTTTCTTTTGGTGTGCATGGTTGTGGGCGGTCCCAGTCAAAGTTCCCGGGCCTTTCCCCCATTATCCACCAACCTTACATTCTGATCTTTTGTGTTAAATAGAATAGGGGCGCTGTTTATCCGTCTGGCTACTTTCTACTGATTAGGGGCATCATGGGGAGGGGGAGATCGGCTGGTGGTGGTTTTGAGGGGTGTTAGGAGGAACATCTGTTCGGCCGTGACTGGAGAAACTTCGCAGATGTGGTCCTGCAAGGATTTTTTAAAAAAGAGAAATAATAGGGAGATTTGCAGGTTTTAGCCTTTTGGTGAGCTGGAGATGGATGGATTCCAGTGGTTCCAACTGCCAGTGGTCCTGTATGGAGGCAGGCTTGAGGCAAAACTGCATGTCAGGAGTGGCGTAAAAAGAAGGAAAGAAGGGATGCCCCATCCATTCCCATAACCGAGACCTATGAGGGAACTAGAGGTCCAGAGTGTGATGGCAAAACAGAGAAGGTAGCCCCCATGTCCACAAGAAATGAGATGAACTTACCCACAAGTTGCAGCATACCCTGGGTTCTCCGAGTCCAGGCTGTGTCCTAGGAGTTTGAGCGATGCTCCCACCTGGCTAGATTGGCCTCCCATTCGGGTGGCTTGTCCTCCACGTAGAGGTGCTGAGGAAAAGCCTGTTGCCCAAAGGGGCAATTGCTCCACCAGTGACCGGGCTGTTTGCAGTCAGGGCAGCGGCCCTGCTGGGACCAGTGACCCTGCTTGCCACACTTAAAGCAAGCTGCTGGTGGAATTTCTCTTTGAAGCTTGGACTTGGGTCGGGGCATCTCCTGTGCCTTGCCTCTGTTGCTCTGCGGGCCTCAGGGTTACACAAGAGCCTGGGTTTGGAGCGTTACTTTCTGCTGCATGTGGGCCTGGCGAACAGCCTTGGTCTGTTTCTACTAGTTGAAACTGTTAAAACCTTTAAATACTGTGTTCACAGGTCCCGGATAGGGGTTTGGGGGGGTTGAGAATAAGAGGAGGGGGGTTCGTGGGGAGCCGGGCACCAGATCCAGAAGGAAACACTGGAGCCCAAGTCAGGACAGGGCCAGAACTTCCTGCAAGAAAATTGGGGTTGGACGTCCTGAAAACCGGTGTAAGAGCCAATAGTAGGTGGAGAACGGCCTGATGGAGGAGGGACTTAAGAACACAGTGGAGAAGTCAACAACAAACAAACAAACAATCCAATAAAAAAATGGGAAGAGGACATGAACAGACACTTCTCCCAGGAAGAAATACAAATGGCCAACAGATATATGAAAAGATGCTCAGCTTCATTAGTTATTAGAGAAATGCAAATCAAAACTACAATGAGATACCACCTCACCCCTGTTAGATTAGCTATTATCAACAAGACGGGTAACAGCAAAAGTTGGAGAGGCTTTGGAGAAAAAGGAACCCTCATACACTGTTGGTGGGAATGTAAAGTAGTACAACCATTATGGAAGAAAGTATGGTGGTTCCTCAAAAAACTGCAAATAGAACTACCTTATGACCCAGCAATCCCTCTACTGGGTATATACCCCAAAACCTCAGAATCATTGATACGTAAAGACACATGTAGCCCCATGTTCATTGCAGCACTGTTCACAGTGGCCAAGACATGGAAACAACCAAAAAGCCCTTCAATAGAAGACTGGATAAAGAAGATGTGGCACATATACACTATGGAATACTACTCAGCCATAAGAAATGATGACATCAGATCATTTACAGCAAAATGGTGGGATCTTGATAACATTATAAGGAGTGAAATAAGTAAATCAGAAAAAAACAAGAACTACATGATTCCATACATTGGTGGAACATAAAAATGAGACTAAGAGACATGGACAAGAGAGTGGTGGTTACCAGGGGTGGGGGGAGGGAGGACACAGGAGGGAGGGAGGGAGAGAGTTAGGGGGAGGGGGAGGGGCACAGAGAAAACTAGACAGAGGGTGACGGAGGTCAATCTGACTCTGGGTGAGGGGTATGCAACATAATTTAATGACAAGATAACCTAGACATGTTTTCTTTGAATATATGTACCCTGAATTATTAATGTCATCTCATTAACATTAATAAAAATTTATTTAAAAAAAAAAAGAGGTTTAAAAAAAAAAAAAAGAACACAGTGGAGAAAGGAAAGGTCCCTGGCCAGCAGGGAAGGAGAAAGAGAGAATGGTAGTGGTGAATAAGAAACAGGATTTTGCAAAGGGAGGGGAAGGGGCTCTCAGAGGGAAGAGACCTGAGTGAAATAAGTCCACAGAGGGATAAAAGAGAAGTCCCGAGAGAGGGGCAACCCTGGAGGCCAGGCAGGAGGGAAAGAGAGTTAGGAGTCCATGGAGAAGAAAAAATCAGGAGTGGAAGTTTTAGGTGAGGTTTCTTTGGCCAGAAAAAGGCCTGCGTGGTGGAACAGGCGGCACAGAGATTAAGGACGTGCATGAATGATTAGAAGCCATAAATGTAAGAGATCTCCAATCAGTTCCCAGCTTTTTTGGTGATAGTTAAATTGGTGAGGGTGTTAATACTGAAAGTCCCTTCAGGAGGCTAATTCAGTGGGTTCTGTGGCCTGGCCACAGCAGAGAAAAAGAAAAGTTTCTTCTTCTTTAAGGTGGGAGATTTCTGTGCCCCCACTGCTGCCCTCAGTCCTCAGAGTGATCAGATTTGAGCATCAGCATCCCAAACCTCAAGCTCTGGCCACGGACGAATAAGATAGGGTGGATGTGCTTAGGACGTCTCCATGAGCACATGCACTCAGAACGGAAAGACTTCCATGACGTAGCTACGGTTTTTGGACAGGGAGTCTTGGAAGAAAGAACTCAAGGGTGGAAGGTCAGAGATCCTGGTTCTTTCTCGGAGGGGACGGGGAGAGGAGCGGTCCTTGCAGGCTTCAAACTCCTCCCGAGTTCAGCACCAAAATGTAAGGTATTTTTTCCCGCCAAGAAAAAAGGAAGGCATTAGAACCACAAAGTGTGGAATAATAAAAGGCTTTATTTAGTACAGCACGCATCCTGCCCAACGAGGTTCCCTGGCCCTGAGGAAAGATGGAGGCCAAGCAAGTCGCAAGTGGTGACCTACGTGGGAGATATTTAAAGGGTACCTAGGGTGGGCAAGCTAATATGACGTGGTGAAATCTCACTGGCTGACAGATGGTCGCTTTCCAAAGGGCTCCTGGGAAGTTTCTTTTGGTGTGCTTGGTTGTGGGTGGTCCCAAAGTTCCTGAGCCTTTCCCCCATTATCCACTGACCTTACAGATACCACTGTACATTTACTAGAAGGAATAAAATTAAAAAGAGTAAGCCAGTGAAAAACTAAGAACCATATGCTCTCAGTCGTGTGGGATATAAAACTGAAACTCATAGGACTGTATGATGGTTACCAGATGGAAAGAGGTGGTAGTAAAAGGTAGAGGGGCCACATATATGGTGATGGAGGATGATTTGACTTGGATGGTAGGCACATAACACAATATACAGATCATGTATCATAGAAATGGACACTTGAGACCTAAATGATCCTATTAACCCATATCACCCCAATAAATTTGATGTTTTAAAAGACTTTCTACCTACTGTTGGTAAGAATGTAAAGGAACTAAAAATCTTATACACTGCTGTTGGAAATGTAAAATGATACAACTACGTTAGAAAACCATTTAGCAAGTCATTTAACACTTAAACATACACCTTCCATATGACCCCAGCTCTCCACAACTAGGAGAAAAATAAAAATATGTCTCCACAAAGAGGTATAATAAGTATTCATAACACTTTTACTTTTAATAGCCCCAAACTGGAAGCAACTCAAATTTTTATAACCAGATGAGTAAAGAAATTGTGATACATTCATATAATGGAATACTAACCAGCATGAAAAGAAATGAACTATTGATATATATACAACAATATGGTTGAATTTCAAAATAATGCTATGCATGGTTGAATGAAAGAAATTATATAAAAAGTCATACTGTTTAATTACATTAACATAACATATTTTTTATAAAATATAAATTAATCTATAGTGATAACAAACAGGTCTATTGTTGGATCTAGGTTGGAGAGTCATAGAGAGGTAGAGTAAAACTTTTAGGGTGACTGTTATGTTTATGTTCTTAATCTCATTGGTGAGTACATATGTCAAAACTTATTAAGTTGTACACTTTATGTATATGCAGTTTACTATGTATCCATTATTCTTCAATAAAGCTGTTCCTTTTTTTTCTTTCCAAAACATTATCTGTGCTTGTATATCCTTTAGAAAGCCTTCTTATTTCTCTAAGAGAATGCACATCCCAGATTGAACCCCACTGGGCTAGAGTATTAAAAAATAGGTGGAAAAGCAAATGTTAAACAGACATTAGATCTCCTTCTGTGTACCAGACACCTTCAAAATTGTCAGTGGAAAGTTATTTAAGTCATGATTTAATCATTCATCTAAAACAATTTTGCTCACTTACAATTTACCAAGCACTGACTAGACTCTGACTTAAGAAAAGAAACAAAGTCCCTGGGTTTTTTTGTTGATTGTTTATATTTTTGTAGGAAGATAACAATATACAAATATATTTTATAAAATCATGTTTTAAGAAACAGAGGGGTGGAAAGTAGGGCAAGGGGATAGAGAATTATAAACGTTACATTTTTAAAATGGGTCAGGGCAAGCATCTGTGAGGCCACAACAACTGGGCAGAAAAAATGCTTGAAGTAAAAACCAGACATCTGGAGGCAAAGCATGCCAGGTAGGCAGAATACGTGCAAAGCCCTTCAGACTGGAGCATGATTTGGATGTTTCTGGAAGATCTAGTATGCTTATGTTGGTGGAAAGTAATGACTAAGTAAGAAATTTTTAGGAAATAACATTAGAGGGATAAGCAGGGAAGAGATTTTATCAGTTTTGTTAAAATATGAAAATAACTTGTATCTTTATTCTAATTGTGCTAGGAAGCTACTGGAAAATGGGGAACACAGTCTTCACAATCTGATCATGTTGCACCAGCATCATGTTTGACTATTCAAACAACATGAATTTGTGACTCTTCTCAGCATTTTCACCACATCCATTGATAATTGTATAACTGTTTTCTATACAATTATAGAAAACTTTCTTACCACCTTTAACTGTTTTTCCAGTTTAAGTCTTTGCTTTTTTTTTTTTTTTTTTTTCCATTTTTCTGAAGCTGGAAACAGGGAGAGACAGACAGACTCCCACATGCGCCCGACCGGGATCCACCCGGCACGCCCACCAGGGGCGATGCTCTGCCCATCCTGGGCGTCGCCATGTTGCGACCAGAGCCACTCTAGAGCCTGAGGCAGAGGCCACAGAGCCATCCCCAGCGCCCGGGCCATCTTTGCTCCAATGGAGCCTTGGCTGCAGGAGTGGAAGAGAGAGACAGAGAAGAAAGCGCGGCAGAGGGGTGGAGAAGCAAATGGGCGCTTCTCCTGTGTGCCCTGGCCGGGAATCTAACCCGGGTCCTCCGCACGCTAGGCCGACGCTCTACCGCTGAGCCAACCGGCCAGGGCCAGTCTTTGCTTTTCACATCACTCCATTGCTCTAAGTTTTCTTTAAGAGAAAATTTATTTATTCTACTGAAAAACATTATGTTTGACTAGGTACCAGGCACTATCGTAGGCAATGAGGATATAGTAGCAAACAAAACAGATGATCACCTATCCTTGCTCTTCTGGAATTTACACTGTAGTGTCAATTTATTGTTGCCAGGGCAGGGAAAGACAGACAGTAAACAAAGTATGTAACTATGACTATAATTCATAATATGATGAATAATGAGAGAATAATAAAGTAGTAAGAAACTTTATTGAGATCAAAGGGGGCGATACTTAAAATAATAGTCAGAAAAGACCTCACTGAGAAAGTATCATTTGGGTGGATACAAAAAAATGGTGATGAAGTGGGCTATGCAGATATTTGGAGAAAAACCTTCTAGCAAGTACAGAATTCCTGATTATGAGTCTGTATCCTATATGGTCTTGAGGCCATTCTTTGGGCTTCATGCTGAGTGATGTATGAAGTCATTGGAGGACTTAAGCAGAGCAGTGCCATGATATGACCTGCTTTGAGGTGGGGATTCTGGCTCCTGTGTTTATATTTATATGAGGGAGTGTAGTTTGGAAAAAGGGGTGGTCACTGTAAGGAGATAAGCTGAGAAAAGAGTTGGAGGATGCTGCAATAATTCAGGACTAGAAGGATAGCCATGGAAGTAATAAGAAGCAATCAACTGGATATATGTTGAAATTAGAACCTGATATTGTATGAGTAAGCAAGGAGTCAAAAATGATTCCAATGTTGTGTGTGCATGCACACGTGTGTGTAACTAGAAGGATAGAATTATAATGTGCTGATATGGGACTACAGGAGTACAGGGTTGGGAAGGAAAGATGAAAACAGCTTGGCAAATGTTATGTATGAGATGCTTATTAAATATCTAAAGAAAGATGGTGATTAGGCAATGGAAAAAATCTAGAACTCACTAGGAAGGTCCTGGCCAGAGATAAAAATTTTGAAACTATCAACATAGGGGTGGTATACTGCTCACAAAAATCGGGGATATTTCAAAATGAATATGAAGCAATAAAATATCCCCTAATTTTTGTGAGCAGTGTGCTAAAGACATGACGATAAATGAGCTTATTAAAATCTAATGGTTGAATCCTGAGGCTGTCATGAGATAAATGGTACTAACTCAAAATTGTCATGGAATAAATGGGAGTTGAATCTTAAGACACTTCAATGAAGTGGCCAAAGATATTAGACAGGATTCAGTAAATGAGGAGAAGCCAGTCAGTTAATAGGAAAACCACAAAGGATGGTGTCCTAGAAAGTATTTCCCCTGTAGGAGGGAATAACCAGCTCTGAAAAATACTTTGAGGAGTTCAAGTCAGATAAAGACCATTCCACGTAGCATTTAAGTAATTTATGACTTAGGCAAGAATAGTTTGAGTGGAGAGTTGAGGGGCAAAAACCTGATTAAAGTGTGCTCATGAAAGATTGTGAAGAAGGTAATAGAAAACAATAATAACAGCTAAGCCTTTTGAGAAGGTTTTCTTTTCTTTCCTATAAAAATAACACAGTAATAAGGCAATACCTAGAAAGGGAATGGGATCAGAAGAGAAATTTTTGAAAATGGGAAAGTGATAGCACATTTGTACACTGATGGGACCATTCCTTAAGAAAGGAAAAATGGGCATCCTTGGGAGCACATGGAAAGAAGGCAGTCTGGTGCACAAGTGCATGTGATCGTGGCTCGAGCATGGACAGCTCATCAAGACACAATGTGTGGTACTGCTTCACTCAGTAGTTAGATGTGGCAAAGGGGGCTTTTGGAAATTTTGTTCTTTGCTTTTGTGAGTGAAATAGTCATCAGCTGAAGGTGAAGACAACAAAGGGTGACTTAAAGTTTTGAGGAAAGAGGAAGGCAAAAAATAGTTATTCAGAATGCAAGATACTTTGATAATAAAGATACAACATGATACCTAACTATTCAAAACAAAGGGCCCATTGAAGCTTCATGATCATAAATTTAAAGTCAACATAGTTGAGGGGTTTTCTTCAACTACATTCTCAGAATGTATGAATGAAAGACTACTCTGAGAGTTGAATTTAATCACAGCTGTAGTTTTCTCAAGTGATTATAATGCTGTAAGGGTCACAAATAATTTGAAAAATATATTGGAAAAAGTGATTATTGTGACCATTAAATTTATCCCAGATGTGGAGGGAAATAAAGACATAAAATAAAGAGCAGTGAAATCCTTACTAGAATCAATCCGTGGATTATAGATAGGTCCTGTTCAGTGGAAGCATTGTTGCACCTGAGTTACTACAGTGTGTGATCTGAAAGATAGTGGCAATCCAATCCACAAGGCTGATATTATTGAAAAGTTGTAGTTTTGGATTTAACAGGTCTAGGATATGTCCATTGGGGTGAGCAGAGGCGAGATCATTGGAGAAGAGAAGGTTATAAAACTAAGAGGCCCCAGATTTATAAGGATTCTCTTTATGGTCATTGAAACTAACAAGAAGTATTGAAACAGTTCTATTTTGAGGAATTGGCTTTGAACCAGAAGCAAAACTGTCATGGGGATAAGTGACTTAAGAACTGGTAGGTAATTTAAACTAAAGAATAGATAAGTGGTAGAGTCTTCTGATGAGATTCCAAACTATGGATTCTGGGGAAAGAGGGTGTGAAAATGGAAAGGCAAATTGGACATCGGTCCCCAGTCCATCTGGTGTGGAACAATGACGCACAGTAGAGAGTGAGGCAGCCTCCACTGATCATGATAGCAGGAAAGGCAGTGCCTTCAGGGAAGGACCAGGTTTAAGTTGAGCAACAAGGGAAACAAAATACAATCAGAGAAGAGGCTGAAGGTAAAGGTAATTATGCTGGTGATTAAAGATGAGTTCAAGAGAACCTCAAGAGAAGGATTTCAGTTTAAGATTGGGGGAGGGATAGGAAGTGAGGGACAGAAACAGGGATGTACAGAGCCATATGGGAATTAGACAGAAACTGATGAACATGATTATGGAACCTGTACTTTCTCATGGTGGTGACTAGCATAAGAAGAAGATGGCCATAATAAGATAATCATCATGATGCCAGGGTCCAGTGTTAGTGGGTAGAGATATGTTGGGTTCCTTCCAGAACTATACAGCCTCCTGGAGCTTCCCCTTGACCACTGCTAAGGGAAGTTAGATGGAAAGGCAGTGACAGGCTTGCTTTGAGCTTGAAGGCACCCTCTCAAAACATGCCTGTGTTACCCACCTGAGAACTCCAGGAATAAAAACTGTTGAAAAAAATGCTAAGCACGTGCCTTAGAGATTTTATTTTTGTTTGTTCATTTGATTCAAATGAATTGCTTTAAAATATTTATAATGCACAAATTTCATAGAATGATTCTTATTAAGTATTGAATCTCTAATGTATCAGGCACTGTGTAAACCTCTGCAGAGACATTATTTAATACTACCCCAACCACTGTCTTCCTACTTTATAGATGAAGATATTGATGCTCAGAAAGTTTAAATAACCTACATTAGTCCATACTGTTAGCAAGTATCAGAGACAATATGGCATCAAAATTTATCAAACTCCAAAGACCATGACATGTCGTCAGAACTGTGATGGTTACCTCTGAAGGAAATATCAATAGATTTTTAAAGCAAATTTTGCAATTCTACTGACCCATGGATGTTCGCATAATATTGATCTTGAAAGGACTGTTGCAACTCTTTTCCTCTAACTACTCATATTCTTTCATAGGTCACACAAGAACAATCAAAATTACTTAAATAGCCATGACAGAGAAAAGGTCACGAAAAGTGCTCTTTGAGCCCTGGCTGGTTGGCTCAAAGGATAGAGCATTAGCCTGGCATGTGGACATCCTGGATTTGATCCCCAGTCAGGGCACACATGAGAAGCGACCATCTGTTCTCTTCCCTTTCCCCCTTCACTCTCTCTTCCCCGCTCCCAGCCATTGGCCTGGTTGGTCTGAGCATTGGCCCTGGGAGCTGAGGATACCTCAGTACTCAAGCATCAGCCCCAGACAGGATTGGCAGGTGGATCCCAGTAGAGGCGTATCCCGGAGTCTGTTTCCTATCTCCCCTCCTCTCCCTTAAAAAAAAGAAAAATGCTCTTTGACCTCTGGAAACACTGCAGAATTTCACCAGATGGCTTTAGTTTAGGGATTAGAGAAGTTCTTAGTTAGTTTGTACTGTTTGCCTTCCTGTGATGCACTGTGTTGGACTAAAACTTTGAAGAAAAAGTCTTTAGCATAGGAACACCCACACTGTTTTCCCACTTTGAACGAAAAATCTGCAGAAACAATTGGAAGTGTTCTCTTTCTGTTACAGTGGCTTTCAAGATTTTGCATTAGATAAAAATTAACTGAAGTGCTTATTTTTTTTTTAAAAAAAAGCATTGAAAGCATAATCTTTGTTCAATTGAATCAGAATCCCCTGGGCGTGAGGTTGGACTGCCATAGATTCTGATCCAGCAGAGGACTACTTGGGGTCTGGGCTCTAATCTTCTTAGTCCCAATCTTCTTAAGAATTTTCCAACCCTCTCGTTCTCCACACTCTTTAGTTCTTCCCATGACTCCAAACTTCCAAGAATAAATCAGGATAGAACTTATCAATAAAATAACAGATACCTAGAACTTAAATACATATAGCTGCAGTGGTGTGAAAAATTGTCCTTCAGAAGTGATAAGGGCTACCTATTTTTGTATATATATATATATATTCTTATATTGCTACATAATTATATATGTGTATATATGTGTATATATATGTAGCTTTTTCTGTATAATAGTCATATATATGATAGCTATTATATGTACTCTCCATATAATAACTGCATATATAATATAACAAATATATGTATTTGTTATGAGATTTAAATTAGTATACTTCCAGAACAGAGCCTAATGTCTGAGGTATAGAAGTTTAGTAAGGAGTCAGAAATGTTTATCTAGTGATTGAATGAATGAATGAATAAATAAATAAAACTCAATCTCAATACCTCCTCAGGGAAACTTTCAATTGGCTCAAGCTTACCTGTCTCTAAAAACCAAGTCAATAGAAAAAAACCACATAACCTTTCTTTCTTCATGTTTCAATGTAAAGAATCTATTATGGAATGTAGTCTTGATTACTTTTGTCATTATTAAAAATTTTATCACATAGAAGACCTATCTTTTAATGAATTGCTTTACTATTCCATATGGGACATTCGCTTTCCATGACATCATATTAGAGCTGCCCCCAAGTATCAACTACAAAGGGTGTCTTTTGTCTTTTGAATGCTAAAGTAAACTGTAGATATTTTTAAAAATGTCTTGAATTATTTTCTATTTGGAAGAGTTTTAAGTACCTTAATCTGTTGTATTAGTATACTTAAATTTTTAAAAAATCTAGGCAACCAACTAAATTAACTAAACAAATAGGAGTTGGTCTCAAAAATAAGCTTAATAATTAAACTTACAGAAAAATAGCTTATAAATTCTGGCAAATATAATATTTAAAATGCAGAAGTCTGGAACAGACTCTTAAAATAATGAGTTAATTTTTTTCTATTTGCCTAGGACAATGACCTGATGGTTAATCATCATTGTACTGATAAAAAAGAAAAGCCAACTCGCTATTTAAAAACAGACTTTAACAACAGTTAAAGGGATGGACTTTTTGCTGCTGCTGTAGGATTCTAAGTCCAGGTAAGAACCTTTGAGATTTTCTAATTTCAACTTTTTCCTATGTGGAAAAATTTCACAAATTTCAAAGACAAAATATTTTGTTGACATGATAAATATTATACACTTTATTTCTCTGACTTCTACACACACTGTCCTAGGCCCTTAAAGCCTATTAAATATCCCTTTTAGAAATAGATGAGACTGTGGTTTATGTACTCCTAAACATAAAATGGAAAATTCAGACGTTCATAATTTAAAGTTTGAAAACCTGTTCCCTTTACTTTCTAGACAGCTGGAAATTCAAGTCAGAAAAATGGACCTATGGTTACCTTCCCAAAATATGTTACAAGGCATTTTTTTTCACTAGCTACACAGAATTATTAGACATACACCTCATTTCTTTGATCCTATGTTAACAGTATAATGTGGAGTGAAGAGTTAGTTGAGAATCATCAAGATATGGGAAGTGTCCCAAAGTTACTTATCCACTTCTTGTTTCTTTTTTCAACTCAAGGTTGACTCAAGGTGAAGAAAAAGAAAGAGATTTTCTAGATAATTATATCTCTGATTAAAAGAAAAAACATAATTTCTCAGCACAGTTCCTGTTACAAACTAAGAAGTTAGTAGATGTTAGTTCCCTTCTCCCATTCAGAAAGGTGGTTACCCTAATAGGGTAATTGTTATTGTAAAAGTAAGGTGGAGGACAGGAGATACCCCCTGATAGAAGGCTAAATTAGCTCATCCTGTTTTCCATTTCTCCTCCTTAGTTCCACAGGTACATGGTAGAAAGTGGGCCACATGCTTGCACAGATTTTCTGTTCTCCCTCCAATAGTGCAGGCTTTACACAGATAAACAAGGCTGGTGATATTCTGTCCTCTGCTTCAGTCCATGAAACTAGACAGTGCTGGGCTGTTCTGTTCAAGGAAAAGTTGCAATGTGATATTTAAATGCTGGTGGTCCTGCCTTACAAATATAGTGTGTACCCAAAATTCACTTATATACCATTTGTTTAAAATTTGTTTGAATCTCTGAGAATATATATATCTGTCCAAAGAAAACTATGTTAAATGTCTCCAAGTCAGGCCTAAAATACCATGTTGAAGTGGAAAGTGTGGGATTTAGGGTCAAGCCTATATTGATACTCCAACTTTCTAACTGATTTGTAGTTACTTAATACAATTTAATCTTTCTAAGAAATGAAGGAAAAGGTGTCTGCATTTCCACGTCTTTCTCAATAGTTTTTCCCAGTACCTAGGAGAGAAGTATGGAATAGTGATCTGTCTGGAAAAGTTGTGGAAATACAAAAAGATTAATGACTGTGATACAGGTATATTCTCCAGGGGAGCAGCAAGGTGAGAGAGGTTATTGCAATTGGGAGTAACTGGGAAAATATCTAAGAGAGGTAAATTGGGGCAGAATTGCTACCAAGAGATGGAAAAGAACATGAGAGTTTTTTCCTAGGGACAGTAGCTCTATATGACGGAAGGTGCCTGTGGGTGGTATATTTGGCAAATAGACTAAAAACAAGGGTTGGGTTTAGTTTGTGAAGAATCTCAAATAAGAAGCATGAATTTTATCATTTGTGGTATAAGAGTCCTCTGAGAGATTTTGAGGACATGTATGATAAACATAGGATATTAAAAAGTGGGGGACAGGATAGTCATAAGTTAATCAATTGCAGGGAGCCAGGCTAAGAGGGGTGAGATAATCGTCTTTAAGAACATTTGTGCAGTAGCCAAAAAACAACATAAAAAGCTAAAGTTAAAGGGTGACTATCCACTTTGCAAACCATTTGTAGAGATTGGCAATGATAGGATTAAGAGGACAGGAAATTTAGCAAAAGGCTGTTTATAACTTTGGGACCATCAAACCACTGACTTTCTCCTCACCGCACTCCTCTCAGTAACTACACAGGCACAAGTATGTATGGAGCACATACAAAAAGTAGGATAATAACAGATTTACTTAGATCAGTGGTTTTCAATCTTTTTCACTCATGGCACACAGAAACTAATTAATGTAATTCTTCAGCACCCCAAAAATATGTTATACTTTTGCCAATCTGACAAAAAAAATAGGTATCATTTTGATTCATTCACACAGGATGGCTATTGTTGTGCTGGCTGTTGTCATTTTTTTAAATTTAACAATCTAAAAGAAAAGAGGTCAGTGCCCCTGACTAAATAGTCAGGTATTGCATATTTTAAAAATTCTTATGGCACACAGGTTGAAAATGACTAATTTAGATGTACAAAGGTGTGAGTTGCTGCTGTCATGCCTGTGTTATATGTATGTACTCACATATACTAAATAATATTTTTAGATAGTTATTTCTGTGTTTGCACATTCTTCAATAAATACACATTATATATATTTATGGTCTTTAATATTCATAATTTAGGATATCAGTAAATCTTTATTGAGTAAATTAATAAATAATATATACAGTTGATCCTCATTATTTGTGGAATTTGGGTTTGCAAACTTGCTTACTCACTAAAAAATATTTGTAACCTCAAAATCAATACTGCACAGAGTGGCAACAAACTTGAGTTGTCCATCACACTTGTCCCCAGTTGAGGTCAAACAAGGTGTGGCTCCACCTTCTGGTCAGGTAACCATTTTGTAGTCTATTTAGTGTCTAGGTTTTGTGCTTTCTTATGGTGATTCTATGTTAAAACAGCTCACAGGCATAGTGCTGTCCAGTGTTCCAGGTGCAAGAAGGCTGTGAGGTACCTGCTGAAAAAATGTTACATAAGCTTCTCTCTGACATGAGCCCTAGGGTGCTATTGGCCACAGAGTCTACATTAATCGGTCAACAATGTAAATTAAATAAGGTGTCTTTAAGCAGAAAGACATATAAAACAAGGTTATATATTGATCAGTTGATGAAAATGTTGTGACACAGAATCCTTGCCCTATCTTTCCTTTAGGAGCAACGTTCAATACTTGCCAATTCAATGATTGCAGCAACTTTTATAATATAACCTCAAATAATGAGAATTAACTATACATAGAATATATTTTAAATATATTGTATAATAATGTCCTATTGGTAATCATATATTATGCTTATGTGTGTTTCTATATATTAATATAATAGTTATTTTATTTTAGATACATAAATGTGTATGATGCACATATATATAAACAAGGATGCTTTTTCTAAACCTCAGTGAAGAACCCACTAATCTGATGAAAAAGAGCAAATCTAAGAAGGAAAATTTTAATATAGTGGATTAATAACTCAAAATTATAATTCCTCTTGCACTTTAACTTCAAAGCTCCTATAGAAATTTATCCTACAGCTATGATCACATATAAATAAAATGACATATTTTAAAAAGTTTTCTAATATAAAATCATTAGACACAACCTAAATATTTATTGATGTGAAATTATCTAAATATATCACAGATAATGCAATACCCTGTAACCATAAATTACATATACAAAGCAGGATAAAAAAGTGTTAATGGCATGCTGTCATTGTGTTAAAAAAGAAAATATTATGTATTTAACTTAAAAAATGCATATTATATTTATGGGTAAGATTCACTAAAAGCTGACAATATTTGTCCTCAAAAAGAAAAACTAGATACTGAGGGCACATGGGTTAGAGGAAAATCTTTAATAATAAGGTTTTTTGATCTTTTGTACTTTCAACTACATGCACATATTTTCTCTTCAAAAATAAGTTAACAAAATTAAAATAAATTAGGATCATGATGGTGGTAATCTCAAATATGGCCAGAGTCTGACTGAGAGGTATTTAGAGTGCACTGTGAACTTTTTAACAAATCCTAACTCTACCAGGTTTCAAGTCTAGTTCTAGAGGTACGTCCTCCATGAAACCTTCTTAGGCCACTCTGATTACAACTTATTACTATACATTATTTTTCTACTCATTTTGACTTTCTGTTATGTACAAGGCACTGCTCAGCACTTTGTAAAGCCATAAAGATAAACACACATTTGCCTTCCTAAATCTTATGCAGATATATAAAAAAAAGTTTTAAATTGTATTTGTGTTAAAAAATTTCTGTTCATGTACTCTAGTGTGTGATTCTATATTATTATTTGTTGTTTAGATTTTATTTTGATAAATTTATCTTTTGAACTAACTTATAATCTCCTGAAAGCTAGGACTCTGTGTGTTTTGTTTGCATGTCAAACATTTACCTGGCCCAGTACTCAGCACACGGTTGGACCTTAATGAATATTAGTGGATTTATAGATTGATTGAGGTTGACCAAGTGGGTTTTCTGATTTCTGAATTGTATATTGTTAAAGTGAAATAAGTTACACTTTTTCTCCCTGAATAGGTCATCATTTTGAACAGAACATCTGCAACAATTGAAAACAGTCACATAATATCTGCAGTGCAATGATGGACCCAAATCAACATTTGACTAAGATGGCAGAGGCACAACCATCAAAGAAAAGAAAAAGTAGATGCTGCAGTGGATTCAAGGTAGAATTAGTTTCATATTTTCAAACTAAATAAGGGAAGGGGAGTTTTCTTTCTTTAAAGAAAAGGCAACCAGTTTTTTTAAAAAATAACACTTTTATTTCAAATTAGAATTTTCAACTGAAGCATATGTTGAAATATTAACAGAGTGACCCATATCTTGATCTAAAAGTAATAAATCTGAAAAAGATATATTTTTGGTGATATTTCTGATGACTAGGAGTTTACTAATAGTAAATATTACAAGTAATTTGATATCTTCTCTTTGGTTCTTGATAGACCAAAAATATTTGTAAATGTGATTAAGATAAAAGAAGTTTTTGTATAATAAATACTATTAAAATAGTCTTAGAATTGACCTATAAATAGAGATTGAGCAGTTTTATGAAAGAATTGTTTTGTAGTCTTAACCTATTTAAAATTTTTTTAGAAACATCAATTTTTCTTTTAATTACTTAAATATTTTCTAATGGAAAAGAGATCTCCAAAACAATCAAAAGACTTGGCCCAAAGATCTAGCTGAGGACAGGAAGACCACTTTATTTGTCCATATTCAAGTTAGTAAAAGTAGTAAACCTTTCCCTGGCTTTTGTCACAAAACTGTGAGACACTAAATGATATAGATTATATTGGGGAGTTTCATAGACATGAAAGAGTACTCCTTGAATACAGTGTTGAAGATACCAAGACTCAGGATATTGAAAATTTGCCTTAAGTTATCTGTAAATCAAAAACCCTTGAACTCAAGTCAAATTCTTTAAACCACCTTAGAGAAGCCCTAAGAAAATAACGACATCATGATTGACTTTTACTCATATTTTAGGAGTTTTTCTCAATCAAATTTGTTGTCTTCTCTAGATGAATAAAAAGACCACATGAAATAATTCTTTCAATTGTAATAATGTTACCTAAGGTCCCTTTTAACCTTGTACAGGGAACATGAATTCTGTTTGTTTTTAGAGACTACTTGCAAAGTCTGTTATGATGAAATATTTGAATAATATTTAAGCAGAATGTCAGTATTGGTTAATTCAGTATTGGTTCATGCAGTTGTGTTACATTTTATTGTCTGGGGATAATATGGTGTGCTGGGTTATTTCTGCTTTCCAACATTGAGGGTTCCAGTGATTTGATTGGCCCGTGCAGAGCAAGGCGAAAACAAGTGGCTGAAGCAGATACATAGAGTGATCCCATGTAGCATATCTGGAGAAAAGTTAGCATGTTAGCAGTGCGTATAAAGTTTGCTCATAGCAAGCCAAAAATAAACATCAGAGAAGCAATAATAATAATAACTAAGATTTATGAAACACTTACTCTATGCCAGACACTATTCTAGAGCTTTACTTCTATTTATTTGCTTCTATTTTCTTCTTAAATTTCTACCACAATTCTGTCAGCCAGATGCTATTTTTTCCCTTTTACAGATAAAAAAGAAAAGAAAAAAATACTTAGATAGAGAGAGGGCAACTGATTCCTCAAGGTTCCCAAATTCCATGATTGTAGTACCTTCAGGATGTTCAGGTAACCAGGAATTAATAAATAGGTTATTCAATGATTTCCCTCATTCTACACTGGTGATCAGTCAAGTATTTCTCACAGGCACAGCCATGTTACTACTGAAATGCAGATACAGACTCATCAGGCTGAAATGCATATAGGTACAAATAGATAAGGGATACTTTTAAATAACACCAATATTTTTGCTTTTTTCTTACCCCTTTCCTTCAATATTTGAACCCAACCAACTAAATTATAGAGACCTTGCCAGTAGATCTTTCATCTTTATTCTTGCCATTTCTGCACTGAAGAGGTCCATCATTTCTTGTATCTCTATGTTGTAATGAATATTCTTTAACAAGGGCAAGAATAATGCATCATCAATCATCAGAAAACATAAATAATAGGGTAAAAGTAAAAGTTCTCCTTTTCTGCCTTCATTCTCACTCCCTATCCAGATATAAGCAGAATAATTATTCCCTATTAACCAACAGTTTCTATATTCCATTTCTATATTCCACAGTTTTCCTCTGGCTCAATTTTCTCCAAGCATATTCGCCTTTTTGCTACTTCTCAAAAATGCCAAGTATGCTTCTGAGTTGGAAAAGGTTATACTTGTTGTTTCCCTTCCTGAAATTTTCTACTTCCAGATATCTTGCTCCTTCATCTCATTCAAATCTTTGTCTACATTACTTCATGCCTGACCACCCCATGTAAAAGAGCATTTCCTATTCATGACTCTTTAACCAAATTGATCTTTTTTTTTTTTTTTTTTTTTTTGTATTTTTCTGAAGCTGGAAACGGGGAGAGACAGTCAGACAGACTCCCGCATGCGCCCGACCGGGATCCACCCGGCACGCCCACCAGGGGCGACGCTCTGCCCACCAGGGGGTGATGTTCTGCGCCTCCGGGGTGTCGCTCTGCCGCGACCAGAGTCACTCCAGCGCTTGGGGCAGAGGCCAAGGAGCCATCCCCAGCGCCCGGGCCATCTTTGCTCCAATGGAGCCTTGGCTGCAGGAGGGGAAGAGAGAGACAGAGAGGAAGAGGGGGAGGTAGAGAAGCAAATGGGCGCTTCTCCTATGTGCCCTGGCCGGGAATTGAACCCGAGTCCCCCGCATGCTAGGCCGACGCCCTACCGCTGAGCCAACCGGCCAGGGCCAAATAGATTTTTATAGCATTTATCACCACTGCCCTTAATGGCTTAAACACAAATTTATTATTATTCTGTTATAATCTGAAGTTGAAGAGTGTTAAATGGATCTCACTGGTCTAAAATCAAGGAGTTGGCAGGACTGGTTCCTTTAGAGTCTTTAGGAGACAATCTATTTCCTTGCCTTTTTCAACTTTTGGAGGCTATCTGAAGTTCATGACTCAGCACTCTTCCATATTCAACTGGTCAGTCAAATGTTTCTCACATTGTATCATATTACTAATACTGTACTTCTGCCTCCCACTTACATATTTAAAGAACTCTTGTGATTACATTTGGTCAACAAGAATAATCCAGGATAACCTCTTTAAAGGCATATCTCTGCCATTTTACCTAATATATTCGTAGGTAGGCAGGATAATGGCCCTAATCTCTCAAACATCTGTGAATGTATGTATATTTGCTTATAAAATTGTTTACTCATATAAAAGTGGTTTGGCCTGATCAGGCGATGGCACTTTGAATAGAGTGTCGGACTGGAAGGCTGAGGACCCAGGTTCGAGACCATGAAGTCGTGGGCTTGAGCGCAGGCTCATCTGGTTTGAGCAAAGTTCATGAACTTGGACCCAAGGTCACTGGCTTGAGCAAGGGGTTACTCGGTCTGCTGAAGGCCCGCAGTCAAGGCACATATGAGAAAGCAATCAATGAACTAAGGTGTTGAAAAACTGATGATTGATGCGCTTCTCATCTCTCTCCGTTCCTGTCTGTCTGTCCCTATCTATCCCTCTCTCTGACTCTCTTTCTCTGTCTCTGTAAAAAAAAAAAAAAAAAAAAAGTGGTTTGTGCACTTTTAGTGCTATATATAATCTTATTTCATGAATATACCATAATTTATTTTTCCATCTATGGGCATTTAGATTGTTTTCAGGACTTTATATTATACATAATCTTGGTATGAATATTCTCATGCATATCTCCTGATATACCAAAAGTTTGTTTCTTTTTTTGCAAAGGAAAGATAGATAAAATGTTTTCAAGTAAAGAATAAAAGCTATTTTAATTCTATGAACATATCTACATGTAGTTCTGTGAGCAATCATTCTTTCTTTTCCTTCTGCTTTTTCTTAGATGTTCTTTGCAGCCCTGGCATACAGCTATATTTGTAAGGCAATGGGTGGAGCCATTATGAAAAGTTCCATCACCCAAATAGAAAGGAGATTTGAGATACCATCTTCTATTGCTGGCTTAATTGATGGAAGCTTTGAAGTCGGTAATTTTTATTTTTTCTGATTATTACTTAGTAACCAGACTTGCAGAAGTAAAAACTGTTCATACATGTTGCATATCACTGGTATTCAACCAGGGATAAATTTGCCCCCAGAGACAATTTGTGAATATCTAAAGACAGTTTTGTTTGTCATAACTGAGAGGAAGAGGTTGCTAACGGCATCTAGTAGTAGAGGTCAGGGATGCTGCTAACTAACCATTCTACAACGCCCAGGACAACCCCTAGAACAGTGAATTATCTATCCCAAAATGTTAATAGTGCAGAGGTTGAAAACCCTGATCTACACAATCTCATTACTTGCAAATAAATACTTTTCAGGGCTTTATCTTCCCTCGCTCAAGATTCTCTAATACAAAGAAAGAAAGAAAGAAAAAGGTTGTAAAGAGGATTAGGATTCTGATAATTCAAGGAGAAAAGACTAGCTTTAGAGCAGCCTTTGTTATGTTTCTACTGTTTAACTGAGTATAAAATTGGGATTAAAAGTCTTTTTTTTAGGACATTGAATGTTATACTTTGTTGCTTTCATTTTGATTTTGATTTCTCCCATTATACTGGGGTTTTATATAATTATTGAACATTATTTTCCCTTTTTTTTTATAAATTGGTAGCTCATTATCTCTGCCCATTTTTCCTTTTGTTTTTCACTGTTTAATAATTAAAAGGATTCAGAAATTATGTCTGTTGTATAGATTACAAATATTTTCTACAAACAGTTGTTTATCTTACAACTTTATTTAAAATATATTTAGATATTTAGTATTTAAAAATAATTGTGTAATGGAAGACCCATCTATTCTTTTGGATAGATGAATTTTGCCTTTTCATGATTGAGAGGATCTTATACGCTAAATATAATATCCTTCAATTTTTAACTTCCTTGGTTTAATTAAACCATCTAGGATTTTAATATTATTCTATTATTAGCTTTTAATTCCCATTTATTGTATGTTTCTTTGTATTGAGAAGTTGATTCTTAATATTTTTGTTAAAACTTGTAGCTATTTAACAGCAAACATTTGGATATGGTTATAAGTTCTACTGATTTCTTTGCTTATCATGGTTCTTGACTCTTATGATTTCTGATCTCATGTTTAGTTTTTCTGAAGATTATTTTCATGTAGTTATTATTTCCAGAAATAATTGAACACATGACATATTCTGAGCTCTTGCTTTTAGAAAATGTATTTATTTTAATATCACATTTAATTTGTCTAAGTATGTAATTAAAAGTACAAAATCTTTTTTACTCAGAACATTTTAAAACATTTATCTTCTGTTTTATAACACCTAATGTTGTATATAAAAATCATTACCAGTCTCCTTGTCATGCACCAATATGTATCTCCTCTTTATCCCTGAATTTCAGAAATTTTGCCAACATATGTCCAGGATTATCATTTTTACATCATTGGTGGTAGAGAAATGTAGAAATTTTCATCTGATGTCTTGGGACTTCTCTAGCTCAGGGAATTTATTTTATATTTTTATATTTCTTTCATCCCCTCTATTTTCTTCTGAAACATATATAATGTGAATATTAAATTTTCTGGCTATTTTTTTCTTTAAGCTTTTCTTTAAAAAATTCTACCTTTTTTATGTTTTGGCAATATTTTTTGATGCCATCTCTCACCTAATATCGGGGCCCAAAGTGTACATTTTTATAATATTTTAAATTTATAATACTTTATTATTTTATTATTTTTAATGTACCAGTTCTTATTTTATGGATACCCATGTACCTCTAGAAATACTAACTAAATTTTTTTCAGTGTTTCTCCTCTCCTCAATTTCCTTATTTAACTCTTTCTTCATAAGTTACTTTATCTGCCAGCTCATTTTGGTGCTTTTATTTCATTCTGTTTTATTCTTAGTTGTTGTTTGTTATTATACAGTAGCTCCAGGTGGATCAGAATTCGTTGTGACTCCCTCCACATGGAATGCTCTTCTTTACCCTTTGTAATGTACATAATTTACACTCAACATTAAATCTCAAGTGACACTTCCTCCAAGAAACTTTTGTGAAACCTTTAATTAATTGAAACTCCCTTTCTGTGGCCCAATAGCACCTCTGCCTATATGTATATTTTTGTCACTGGTACCCCGAGGACAGATACCATTGTTCATTCTTTTTCTTTTTCTGTATCCTAACACCATGGCAGGTACTTAATTGGAATTTAAAGAATGCTAGGGTGAATGAATAAATGCATGAATGAATACCTTGAATCAGAATGATTTTCTCCATTCCAATACAATTCAGTTAACTCTAAATTCTTCAATAAAATTTTACTTTATTAATATTGCCAGGTAAGTCAAGTGCTTTCTTTTGTATCTGAAACCTTCTACTTACTAACATAAAACTTTACAGTGAATGGTATAATGTAAGTGAATTTCATCTTTGCAATTAAATTGCATGGTCTTTGAGGGAAGGTACCATGTCCTATGCTCTATGCTCTATTTGTATTCATTCTGGGGCCTTCCATTCTACTTATCACAGAAGTGGACTTAATGTTTGCTATAGTGAACCATATAAAATAATTTTATCTTTTTCTAGGAAATTTGCTTGTAATTGTATTTGTGAGTTACTTTGGATCCAAACTACACAGACCAAAGTTAATTGGAATTGGTTGCCTCATTATGGGCACTGGAAGTATTTTGACTGCTTTACCACATTTCTTCATGGGCTAGTAAGTGTTAAATAGCTCTGTGCCATTCATTATCATTCACTTGTAAATTAATAGTAGAATTTTATTTTTATTTTTAAATAAGTAGTCACATTTTGAGAAGAATATCCACTAAGTGTGCATAGAAACAAAGTTTATTTTTATGAAATAATTAACTTATTGCTGTATGTACCCTTGCTTTCACAGAATTTAAATACAAATAACATCAAATAGGTATACAGTTTCATCAGAAAAAATAAGATCTCTATGACTTTTTAGTATAACATATATATCTCACATCTTTGCCTACAATATTTTATATATTCAGGCCTGACCTGTGGTGGCGCAGTGGATAAAGCGTCGACCTGGAAATGCTGAGGTCGCCGGTTCGAAACCCTGGGCTTGCCTGGTCAAGGCACATATGGGAGTTGATGCTTTCAGCTCCTCCCTCCTTCTCTCTCTCTGTCTCTCTCTCTCCTCTCTAAAATGAATAAATAAAATAAAAATTAAAAAAAATTTTAATTTATATATTCAATAAACTTCACCACTGAGCTTACTGCGGTTAAGTGTTCTCCCACTACTATTCAATATATCCACTGGGAATGTTCCTCCAAAGCTGACCGTGTAGTTAAGATTCGAGTCTGATGCTAATGACAGAAAACCTAAAATAAGAATGGTTTAAGTAAGATAAGAGCTTATTTTTCACATTAAAAGATAATGTAGCTGTCCCAGGGATAGTGTTACTGCTTCTTTTTATCATATTGCTCTGCCTTGCATGGCCTTGAAGTTACAGTCTAAACCATGGCAACATTGTTCCAGGCAGCAGGACAGAGGAAGGGAAAAACAAGAAGAAACAGTGCACACAACCTGGGGCTTAGACAATATTTTCAAAGGCATAACACTTCTACTGACTTCACATTGGCCAGAACTTTATTACATTTCACATCCAGATTCAAAGACTTGGGGAAGAAAATAGATTTTATTCCAGGCTGCCATACTACTCATTAAAAATCCTGCCTTCCGTTATAATGGAAGAGAAGACTGGATATTGAAAGACAGTGAGCAGTTTCTGCTGAAGGCATTAATTACCTACTCATTGCAAAAGCCAACTGGCATGCCTTCGGTCACCATGTTAATTCCTCCACGCCACCTCCCATATTTGACCTTCATAAGTATTTTCTTCTTCCTGGTACTTCTCCTTCTGATTTACATTGGATTGTTACTGGAACAAGCTGGGATTTGTGTTGACTGGTGCCCTTTCAAGACAATTTCACGAGAGACAGGAGCTGAGTAGATATAAGAGCATTTTTCATTCAAATTGCAGCAACTTGAGAAAGCAGGCGACTCCTGTCTGAAAGGACTGCCTTAACATTCTCCTGGTACTAGAGATTTTTATAGTGTTCAGGGGCTGTTAGTAATGGCGTGTGTGTGTGTTGGGCGGGGGTGGGAGGGATCTTTGCAATTAGTCATATAACAATGTTCAGGAGGCGGAGGTTCAGTTGCAGGAGCATCTCCCTCGCACGTTCTTCTGATGTAACACAGGTCTAATCGGCACAGTCCTATCTGCTGTCCTTGGTAAGTCTTCAAGGCAGCAGGACTAGGTGTCTCTCAGGAACAGCCAGGACCTAGTACCTCTGTGACCATATGTTTCTCAATCGTCTATGAAAAGACTCTTTGTTTTCTTAGGATGCAAAGTAAAGATTTAAGATTGGTGAACTAAGTTTCTAATTAATTTTTAAGCCTTAACTTTTCACAGTAAATCCTGTGTCTAGGCTTTTACAAACAACTATTGTGATTTAAATTCCCCTAAATGTAAGCTTACCTCCCTCCCCAATGTAAGCTTACCTCCCTCCTCTGATACTCCTGAAAAGGTAAACTTTTCACTTCATTTCAAAGTAAAGACTGTAAGGTATTTTTCCCCTCCGAGAAAGAAGGATAGGGCCGGAGCCAGGAAGTGTGGAATAATAAAAGGCTTTATTGAGTACAGAGTGCTTCTCACCTGATGAGATTCTCTGGTCCTGGGGACAGAGGCCAGGGAAGTCTCATGGGGTGATCTGTGTGGGAGATATTTAAAGGATCTCTAGGGTGGTCAAGTTGATATGATGTGGTGAAATCTCACTGGCTGACAGATGGTCACTCTTTTCCGAAGGGACTTCCAGGAAGTTTCTTTTGGCGCAAACGAATGTGGGCGGTTCTAGCCAAGTTCTCAAGTCTGGTGTCTCACGTGACCATGCCCCATTGCCCACTACCCTACATTCCAACCTTTTGTGTTAATTAGGGGTGCCGCTTATTCATCTGACTGCTTCCTATTGATTAGGGGCGTTGTGGAGAGAAGGAGATCGGTAGGTGGTGGCTTTGAGGGGAGTCAGGAGGAACATCTGTTTGGCCGCGAGTTGAGAAACTTCGCAGATGCGGTTCTGTACGAATTTAAAAAAGGGGAGCAAATATGAGTTATACGCTGATAATTAGAAGAAGATAGGGGCAGCCCAGGTAAGAATGGGTGGCTGCTACTAGGAGTTAAGCGGGTTGTAGGGGGAGAGATTTTTGCTTGATTTTTCTCGCAGATGGTTGAGGAGATTAAAGTTTCTTTTATCAGGCCAGTCTTACTGAAGAGCACTGCTCCCTGCTTCAGCTCACTCTGGCAGCAGGTTCCCGGTGGGAGAGACAGGAGCAACAGGAGGGTCTGCTCTTCCTCAGGATTGTAGGAAGGTTTCAAGGAAGAGAAGAGAAACATGAGAGGAGTGGGGGGGGGCTCCCAGGGTGAGGTTTCGAGCCGTCGCATTGGCCCGAGCATTTCTCAAGGCCACCAGGTTTTGAGAGGCTTGATGGCCCCCACAATGTACCACTGCCACCTCAGTGGGAAGCTGTAATGCCTGCAAAAGTTCAGAAATGAGGGTAGCATTGATTATGGGGGAGCCCTTGGTAGTGAGAAAGCCCCTTTCCTTCCAGAGGGCAGAGTGGCTGTGGGTGATAAGAAAAGCATATTTAGAGTCAGTACATATAGTTACACGTTTTCCCTGGGTCAGAGTGAGTGCCCGTGTGAGGGCAATCAGCTCTGCTTTCTGGGAAGTGGTGGCCTCTGGCAGCTGCTGGGCTTCTAGGGTGGAGGAGGTGGTGGCCACCGCGTAAGCCACTCGTTGTCGTCCGTTGAGTCCCTGTAAAGAACTCTCATCTACAAAGAGTATTAGATCTGGATCTTTTAAAGGAGAATCTGATAATCCATCTTGAGGTCTGTTGAGGAAATCTATTAGTTCCGTACAGGAGTGGGTGGGTTCTGGAAGTGTCATTGGAGCTGGCAGTAGAGTGAATGGGTTGAGTCTGGGAGAGGGTAAAAGAATGACTGAAGGGTTTTCAATGAACAGGAGGTGAAATTCTTGTAGGCAGGAAGGACTTAACAGAGAAAGAGATTTGTGTGAAAGGAGGTCGGTGAGCCTGTGGGAGGAGAAGACAGTGATGGGTTGAGAAAGAGTGAGCTTAGTAGACTTTTGGTGAGTTCAGCTGCTGCGCCCAATGCCCAGAGGCAGGGCTACCAGCCTTTGACAGTGGTGTCTAATTGTTTTGAGAGGTATGCCACGGGGTGGTATGTGGGCCCCACAGGTTGAGTTAGCATGCCAACAGCGTTACCGTGCTTTTCATCAGTGAAAAGGTGGAAGGGGCATCTGGGATCAGGTAAAGCAAGAGGGGGAGAGGAGATGAGGGTGTCTCAAAGGGTAGAGAAAGTCCTTTTGATGGTGTTGGGGGATGTGAGAGGTCCCGTAGGAGTCTCTTTTGCAGCCTCATAGAAGGGTTTGGCTAAGAGAGCAAAATTGGGAATCCAGTGTCTAAAGAAGCCTATTAAACCGAGGAAAGAAAGAATCTGATCAGCGGTGGTAGGTGGTTGGAGACTGCAGAGGGTCTGAGTTCGATCTAGGATGAGACTTCGGGTGGTGGGAGTCAAGGCAATGATGCCCAGATAGACTACAGACTGAGAGTGAAGTTGAGTCTTAGGAGGGGAGACACGATATCCCTTCATGGCAAGGAAGTTAAGATGGGTGGCGGTGTGTCTTCTTGAGGCAGGCAGGGAAGGGATTGTTTAAGTGGATGTGTACAGGTGGGTGGTGGGTTGCTACCACAGGGGTTGAGGTGTCCCAGACTTGAGGGTCGACAATATTTGGTGGAATAGGGGGTGTGATCAGGTTAGGGTGATCTGTTGTAGTGGGCGAGCCTTTAGTCAGGAATGGTAGCAGTACGTGGGAAGATGCTGTCAGCTGGATAGTGGCTCCAAGACTGTGTAGAATGTCTTGACCCAGGCACGAGACATAACTAAGAACAAGTGCAAAAAGGGGATTCTGTCTAAACTGCATGTTGGGGGTGGCATACTAAGGGGAAAAACTGCATGGCCAGGGTGGCATGCAAAGAGGGGTCCCATCCACTCCCAAACCGAGACCTGTGAGAGAACTAGAGGTCTAGAGTGTGATGGCAAAACAGAGAAGGTAGCTCCTGTGTCCACAAGAAATGAGATGGACTTACCCACTAGCTGCAGCATTATCCTGGGTTCTCCGAGTTGAGGCCGTGTTCTAGGAGTTTGAATGATGGGCCTGCCTGGCTGGCTTGTCCTCCATGTAGAGGCACTGAGGAAAAGCCTGTTGCCCAAAGGGGCAATCGCTCCACCGGTGACCAGGCTGCTTGCAGTCAGGGCAGGGCTCAGTGGGTAGCCATGAGCAGGGGCCCTGCCAGGACCAGTGACCCTGCCTGCCACACTTAAAGCAAGCTGCTGGTGGGATTACTCTTTGTGGCTTGGACTTGGGTTGGGCACTTCCTGTGCCTTGCCCCTCTTGGTCTGCTGACCTTAGGGCTGCCACAAGAGCCTGGGTTTGGAGTGTTACCTTCTGCTGCATGCAGGTCCGGCAACAGCCTCGGCCTTTTTCACTAGCTAAGACCATTAAAAACTTTAAATGCCATGTTCACAGGTCCCAGATAGGAGCTTGGGGGTTGAGAATAAGAGACGGTGGGCTCCTGGGGAGACCGGCACCCAGATCCAGCTGAAAATGCCAGAGCCAGAAGCAGGACAGGGCCAGAACTCTCTGCAAGAAAATTGAGGTTGGGCCTTGGGGTCCTGCAAATCAATGTAAGGGCCAATGGCAGACTGAGAATGGCCTGACAAAGGAGGGGCTTAAGAACACAGTGGAGAAGGGAGGGGCCCCTGGCCAGTAGGAGAGGACAAAGAGAGACTGGTATTTGCAGGTGAATGAGAAACAGGATTCTGTGAAGGGAGGGGAGGGGGGCTCTTGGAGGGAAGAGACTGGAGTGAAAGAGGTTCGCAGAGGGACCAGAGAGGGGTCCTGAGAGAGGGGTGACCCCGGGGGTCAGGCAGGAGGGGGACAGAGTTGGGAGTCGGGCAGAGAAGGAAAGATTAGGAGTGGAGGGTTTAGGTGAGGTTTCTCTGGCCAAAAAGGGCCTGCTTGGTAGAACAGGTGGCACAGAGATTAGGACAAGAGCGTGAATAACTAGAAGCCCTGAATGTAAGGGATCTCCAACCAGTTTCCAGCTTCTTTTGGCGATAAATTGGTGAGGGTGTTAAAACCAAAAGTCCCTTTAGGAGGCTACCTGGTTCAATTATCCAGTGGGTTCTGTGGCCTGGCCAGAGCAGAGAAGAACAGTTTCTTCTTCTTTAGAGAGGGAGAGATTTTGGATAAGGCAACTCCAGGAGTGTTTTTGGATTAGGTTTAGATTACTGTGCATCTATGGCCACCCTTAGTCATCGGAGTGGTCAGAGTTGAGAATTGGCATCCTGCAACTCAAGCTCTGGCCACTAGATGGATAGGGAAAGTGGATATGCCCGGGACATCTCCACGGGCACACACGCACTTGGAATGGAAAAAAGTCCTTGATGCAGCTGCGGTTTAGAACAGGGAGTCTCGGTGGAAAGAACTGAGGGGAGGCTGGAGGCAGGGGACTTACCGCACCGTGTGCCAAAGTGGGTGGACGGTCAGAGGTCCTGGTTCTTTCTCAGAGGGGAAGGGAAGAGGAGCAGTCCTTGTGAACTTCTGACTTCTTCCAGGTTTTGGCACCAAATGTATGGTATTTTTCCCTGCCAAGGAATAAGGAAGGGGCCGGAGCCACGAAGTGTGAATAATAAAAGGCTTTATTGAGTACAGAGCGCATCCCACCCAACAAGTTTCCCTAGTCCCAGGGACAGGAGCCGGGCAATCGCATGGGAAATATTTAAAGGGTCCCATCTAGGGTGGTTGAGCTAATATGACGTGGTGAAATCTCACTGGCTGATGGACAGTTGCTTTTTTCCAAAGGGCTCCTGGGAAGTTTTTTTTGGTGCGCATGGATGTGGGTGGTCCTAGCCAAAGTTTCTGGGTCTGGTGTCCCATGTGACCTTTCCCCTTGCCCACCACCCTACAAAGACCAAGGAGCCATTAAGAGAGACCAGCAAGCAGATTAACTGTTTTCTAACCTTGCACATCTCCTATTCATTACAACTAAAAATCTGCTATTACTGAAACCAAATTTCTAACTTTTGGGCTCCCCTATCAGTATTACTCTCACTTGATTTATTTCTTATCTTTGTTGTTTCTTCATCAAGCCCATCCTTTCCTTCTGCGGCTGACACTGTAATGTCAGTGTCCTCTTCAGCCTCCTTTATTTTTCAGCCTAGATGATTTGTATGGATTGCATGTGTTAAATGCAACTATCACCTACACATGGTGATTTTTTCTTACACTCAAGATCTATACAATAACCATCTTATTAGTATCTCCCACTTAATAGGCTACAAGCATTTGCCATTAGTGTATTCAAAACTGAATTCATCCCTATAGAAAATCAGCTCAGATTTTGCACATTTGCTCTGTCAATGACTCATATTTAGCCATGAAGAAACTCAAATCAAAGTCAAGGGCTTCATCTTAGACTCTTTTTATTTCAACACAAATAACCAGCGTTCACCAAATTTTACTTATTCTGTCTCTTATTTGCCAAAGTTGTACCACACTTTCATTCCCAATATCCCCAACCTACTTGAGGCTTTCCTTCTTTCTGGCCTGGACTTTTTGCCTCTAGTATAAACTTCATTCTAATGCACATTCTATATTATTCATTTGAAAACACAAATTCAATTATTTTACTCCTGCTTAAAACTTCCAATTTTCTAGAGCAGTGTTTTTCGAACTTCAGATTCTGAACCACTAGTGAGCCAAAAAATTGATTCAGATTAGTTTGTTTGGCTTGAAGAAAATAAAATTTTATATCCTATTAAGAAATTAAGGAACTGCAGGTAGGTAAAATTTTTATTTTTATTTTATTAATTGAATTTATTGGGGTTATACTGATTAACAAAGTTATCTAGGTTTCAGGTACACAATTCTACAATACACTTTTTGTATACATAAGATTGAATATAATAAAAATAGAATAGAGAAATATACAATGGAAGTAGGTACAAATATTCTGTGAAACTTTTGGTTGTTAATTTGTACATGTATGTGCATATGTATGTATTATGGTTGTGTTGCAAAATGCATTTCTTACTGTTGATCACAAAAATATTGAATACCTCTCATCTGCAGATTAATATCTAAAATCACTTACATATACAGGTTGCTCATGGAGTTGGTCCTTGACTTTCTTCCTAACTTTATCTTGCACTGCTCCCCAAGATCGAGTACCACATTCTAGGCCTGCAGTTTTCCAAATGTGATTTAATATGTCATATCTTTGCATATGGTACTTTATATATATTATCCTGAATACATTTTTGTTGTTGTTGTCTACCTATTAAACTCCTACCTGACCTCAAGCTTCATCTTGCATGTTATCTTCACTGGGGGCTCTCTAATCCACTCTCTCCCCTGCATCATCCCTTTTTCTTTGTGTCAACTCAGGACCTACTATATTAAATTTATCACAGCTTTTATCATATATATACTCATATTAGAGAGTCTGATATTTGGTAAGTACAAATATTGTGTTTTATTTCTAGATGTTTTTTGGGGGGAGGTGGAGTTGAGTATAATGTCAGGATATAGTATGCTGCCTTTGGTGCTCATGAACTACTTTAGTGTTTTTGGATATCAATATTTGTCCCTATTCTAGCTCTATTGCTGTTGTTCTTAAATTTTTCCTCATCAAATTAAAGTGGATTAGAACTTTCTGAACAAAGTTTTGAAGAGTCATGCTTATGGTAATGTGTGTATGTGTGAGTGTGTGTGTGTGTGTGTGTGTGTGTCCATGAAAGAAAATCAGACAGGTTATTGATAGAAAATGTAGATGATGAGTTAGCTCAAAAAATAATTTGACTATTTATATTTTATTAATTTCAATAATTATTCAATTATATATAGCTACAGACATCTATATAATCAGCATATGGATCCACAATTGTACATGTAATGAGAAATAACCCTTGAAACACAGAAGTAGATTTTAATATTCAGCATCTAAAGAAATGCTAACATTACAAATTGCTGGAATTAGTGTGTATTACTGAATGATTTATAAAACACTGCTCTAAAGTTTATTAAATGTTTATCAGATAGTTTATCAGAAAGTTTATCAGATAGTTTAGATAGTCACTGTCTTTGAAGGTGAATCAAAGGGATGGAAGATACAGTTAGCATGTTTTTTTAAAGCATAAAACAAGGTACTTCATATCTTGACCAGAATATAAGCACTCTTAGGATGCTAGTAACATGACAACCCTTGCCTAAGGAGTAGAGAATGATATTTTTTAGTGAGCACTCCTATTTCAGGACAAATATAAGGGGACAGAAAATGGTTTGACTTTGGGCGATGGGTATACAACATAATCAACAGTTCAAATGCTATAGAAATATTTACCTGAAACCTATGTATTCTTGTTTATCAATGTCACCCTGTGAAGTTAATTTTCTAAATAAAATTAAAAAATTTTTTTCCTGTATTTCTGGGAACAGTAAAAATATTCAGTAGCATAACTTGACTCTAGTGATTTTGTTACAGTTACAAGTATTCTAAAGAAACCTATATTAAATCATCAGAGAATTTAACATCAAGCTTATCAACCTGTTTAATCAATCAAAATGTGTTACTCAATGAAACATCACCTGAGAGAGAAGGAAAAGGTAAGAATTGAATTGACATTAGTGAATATTAATGTCATTAATAAGTAGTCTAAAATTTATCCACTTAATTGTATCTGTAGAAACAATTAAAATTGATTTTAAAAAAATTAAAAATTTGCATTTTACAATAGTGTTAATATATATAAAGAATTTTTAGAAATAATAAAAATAGTGATATTTCGGTAGGAAATTGGCAAAAATATGTGCATTTAAAATAAAAAGGGAAGTGGTATAAATATGTAAAAATGACAAATTATAATTAATAATAACTATTATTCAATTAAAGATTTTTTACCTATTATATTACAAATCATACTGTGTAATTATAAGTTATAACACCAATTAAAGACAATTGAAGAATTTTCTGCTTATTATAAAAAGATTAAAAATAAAAATAAATGAGGTAAAAGAAAAGACATATATTATTGAGATTGTATAAATTTCTAATTATTTTAGGTAAATTTTTAAGATAATAAAGAACAAATATATGAATATCTGTTTAAATCAACAATTTTAACTTTTACTATTTTTCTTAAGAAAATAATCAAGATGCTCAAGGATTTATTTTTAATTATAGCTATGGCATCTTTACTTAACAGAATAAAAAGTTAGAAATAGTTTGCGAGTGAACAGTAAGAGATTGATTAAATTATAAAAATTTTATTCCGTGCATGACTACTCTGCTTTTAAGGTATGCTAAGTGAAAGAAGTCAGGCAAAGAAATAAAAATATCATAAAATTTCTCTTATATATGAAATCTAAGGAACAAAATAAACAAAACAAACAGATGGATAGATAGAGAACAGACATGGTTGCCAGAAGGGAAGAGGATTAGGGGGCTGGATAAAAAAGGTGAAGGGATTGAGAAGTACAGGTTGGTACAGAATAGTCACAAGAATATAAAGATCAGCATACAAACTATAGTAAATAATATTGAATAATTATGTATTGCATCAGGTGGGTACTGGAGATATCAAGGGGATCGCTTTATAAAGTATATGATTGTCTAACTGCTATGCTGTACACCTGAAACTAATATAAAATAATATTGAATGTAAACTGTAACAAAAAAATAAAACAGAACAAATACTGATATACAAGAAATCTTAATAACATGTGGAAATTATCATAATATGGTATTAAGTACTACAAAAGTAGATTATAATAAGAACTGGCTATTTAAATGTATAATGAACACAAAGAATATTATCCATACTTTTATGTGCACTAAAGATGTGGAAAATATATGCAAACACTAGAAATGGTTCTGTGTGGTTAGATTACAGATTATTTTTATTTGTTTTCTTTGTACTTTTCTGTATTTTCAAATTTTGTAAAGTCAATATGAATCACTCTTATAATTAGAGAAGAGCAAAAATAGTTCTTAAATGGAATAATTAAGGGATTAAGGTACTTGAGTTTCTAATAAAAATGCTCAAATTAATAAGATAAAATACTCTTGTCTACATAGGTTGGGAAAAGGAACCTGAGTCGTATATATGGGTATATGTCCTAATGGGAAATTTGCTTCGTGGAATTGGGGAAACCCCTATACAACCTTTGGGGATCTCATACCTGGATGATTTTGCCAAAGAAGGATATTCTTCTGTTTATTTAGGTAATGTAAAGAAAATATTAGATTTTATTATTACTTTCCCTGAGTCTACTACATTTGAAATAATAGTGTTACTTAATTTATTTGTAATTAATAATTTTATTTGGAAAAATCTATTGCATAATGTTACTTTAAAAAATATAGAACAAAAGCCATATATTTTTGGTATCTTGATAAAATTGTTTTATAATATTTTCAGGTAGTCTGTTTTCAATAGCAATGATTGGTCCAATCCTCGGCTTTACACTGGGATCTCTGTTTGCTAAAATGTACGTGGATGTTGGATATGTAGATCTGAGTAAGTACAATCAGAACAGGTAACGTGATAATGTTTTTCAAGTGCAGAACATCATTCATCAAAACAATTGAATTAACTATTTAAATAGTTCTTTGCTGACAATTTGTAAAAGTTACATGTAAGAAATAAATGAATTAATAATCAGAATAAAAATAAAATTCAACTCCTGCCTATAGCAGTCTTTGACACTTGAATATGTAATACAAATTGTTTTTAATAAACTTTTTAAAGATTACTTCATCCAAACTAATTGCAAACTAATTGCAAATTTCTCCAATGTCCCCTGTAATATCACTTCCTTGTATTTACCCTTGGGTTTACCTTCTTTCCATTTTTTATTTGCACAGTTCTTAAAATCTTTTTCACAATGTGCCTCAAGTTCAGAGAAACCTTACTTAACTGACCCAAAGTTAAGTGCCCCTATCAGTCACCAAGAGAGTGCCTTTTTTGTAGCCTTTATATACTGAGCATAAACATTTGTGTCCTTATCTGCCATTTCTTTTAGAATATAGTAGGTTGGTCTCTGACTTAACATACAATAAATAATTAAAGTTTGTGAATAAACAAATCTTGTTTTATTTTTCTTTTAAAAAAAATTTTTTTTTATTGCTTTTAGAGAGAGGAGAGAGAGAGAAGGGGCAAGAGCAGGAAGTATCAACTTATTGCTTCTCATATGTGCCTTAACCAGACAAGAGATTCAATTCCAAAATAGAGTAGACATCACAAAAGGCAAACAAGAAACACAAACTTGAAAGTACTTTGTAATAGAAAGCTAAAGCAAGTACCTGTTGAAATATTTTATATCTTTAATTTTGAACATATAAATTAGTTTAGGTTTGCATTCTGTATATTTCCACTCATTCACCTCCACATTCATCATCTTTTTATCAATAAGGGTACAGAAATAAATTGTTAATGTCTTTAAGAGGATAATTTTATAAACTCTTTTCTATAATCAGAAATCACCACTCATGATATTTTAGGATTTCTGGTGATTCCATTTCTACCACTGACTGTTTAGATGTTATTACATCTTATCTTATTCAATCATGAATATGATGTAAACAATATGATAAAGTACACTTCGGCAAACTCCAATGCCTAGAGGAGTCAAAGAGAAAACATAATTGAGTCAAGAATGTATGTAGTTAAACTGGGAAGAATTGGTAGTGGTGGATTGCCCTCCTCATACACCTAAAAGCACATATGATACTTAGCCTCAACCTATTTTTTTCCTGAAGAAATTTGTATCGAGCATTGACAAGATCTTCTGATTGGTTTTCAAGAAAATCCAGATTTTTATATAGAATTTTCCATTTTTAAGACTGTGTGAACCAAGGAGAACACATTGGTAGGCCATCTTTAATTAGATGATGACTTCTAGGTCCCATATGTAGACTAATGATAGAACAGGAAAAATGTTATCAAAATGACATTTCTGACAGATGAATAAAAATTAGTATGTAGATGGAGACACTGCTTTTATCAATCATTGTCTAAAATCTGTATGAGTTCCTGATTATAAAACAATATGATCACATAAATAAAATTTAAGCCCCAATTTTTGCATACTTGAAAGCCACTGAAATAAATAGAATGGGTAATTTATTTCTATACAATTTAAAATCAATATTTTCTTATGTTACTAAGTTTTCTTACAAATCAAAGTGTAGTGGTAATATTACTGTGCTTCAAACTTCTATGGGGGTTGTGCTTTCCATTACTTAGACTGTTTACTTTATGCTTACCAAAATAGCTCATTTATACTTGTTTAGATAGATACAGAGTTTACATATTACTCATATATGCTTTCAATAAAATATTAAAATAAAATGGTTAAATTATCCCTATGTTTTAGAGTACAACTTTCTTGGTCACTTTTTTTTTTTCCTGAAGTTGGAAATGGGGAGGCATGCGCCTGACCGGGATCCACCCAGCATGCCCACCAGGGAGCGATGCTCTGCCCATCTGGGGCGTCGCTCTGTTGCAACCAGAGCCATTCTAGCGCCTGAAGTAGAGGCCACAGAGCCATCCTCAGCGCCCAGGCCAACTTTGCTCCAATGGAGCCTTGGCTGCAGGAGGGGAAGAGAGAGACAGAGAAGAAGGAGAGGGGGAGGGGTGGAGAAACAGATGGGCACTTCTCCTGTGTGCCCTGGCCAGGAATCAAACCCGGGACTCCTGCACGTCAGGCCAACACTCTACCACTGAGTCAACCGGCCAGGGCCTCTCTTGGTCACTTTAATTGTGTGTATATCTTCACCAGCATCATCTTTTGTGCTGTCAAAAAGTTGGAAATGCAAGTTTCTGAGGGGGAGAAAAAGCTCCATAATTGGCTCTGAGAATTTCTTGCAATCTTCTGTAAATTTCATTGTTGGTGCTTTCTTAACCTTCCCAGATGGAGCCAATCATTTTCAGACAGTAACAAGCATTTATATATATGTCTTTCATAATTGATACTTCAATGGCTGCAGGCTTAAATGTTCAATGATGGCAATTGCATTGTCATATCTCTAGAAAAGCCACTAAGTTAACACCTGCTTAGGCAGTGACATGACTGATTCCTGGACAATAGCAGTTATATGATGTCATTAAAGTTTAGGCTTAGACTGATTTAATAGATGACAAAGTATGAAAAATGAAATAGTATCTCAGACCTGATAAAATATAGTTTACTTGTTTATCTATGGAGGAGTGCAATCATTGTCTTTATTGTCCAGAATTTATTGCACTTTAAAGTAATTTTTTACTTTCTTTTTCTAATTCTTTATTATAGGCAATATCAGACTAACTCCAGAAGACTCCCGTTGGGTTGGTGCTTGGTGGGCTAGTTTCCTTGTTGCTGGACTATTATCCATTATTTCTTCCATACCATTTTTCTTTCTGCCCAAAAATCTGGAGAAGCCACCAAAAGAAAGGAAAGTTTCAGTATCTTCGCATATACTCAAAACAAATGAGGAAAAGAGTCAAGTGGATATGCCAACCAACCATGGACAAAATGTGTCTGAAAATATAACTGGTAAATATCTCACATTTATTATTATTTGCGATTGTTAATCCCAGTGAAATGGAGAAGTGAGTTTTCAGTAATAATAAGTCATACTTAAATCATCTAGAGTTTGGTTTGTTCTGCACCAAATTTACTGAATTATTTTTCTAAGATTCCTACTAAGGTTAGTAAATGTTTTCTGAACACATATGAACTCTCTGAAGAGAAGAGGATTAGGTTTGTGGTCTTTAGCAGGGATAAGGCAATCAAAGACTAAAAATATTTATTACTTATAAATCAAAGAATATATATTCATTTCAAAATAATATGCTGTAGGCCCTGGCCAGTTGGCTCAGTGGTAGAGTGTCGGCCTGGCGTGCAGAAGTCCTGGGTTCGATTCCCGGCCAGGGCACACAGGAGAAGCGCCCATCTGCTTCTCCACTCCTTCCCCTCTCCTTCCTCTCTGTCTCTCTCTTCCCCTTCCGCAGCAAGGCTCCATTGGAGCAAAGATGGCCCAGGCACTGGGGATGGCTCCTTGGCCTCTGCCCCAGGCACTAGAGTGGCTCTGGTTGCAACAGAGCAACGCCCCAGAGGGGCAGAGCGTCGCCCCCTGGTGGGCGTGCCGGGTGGATCCCGGTCGGGCACATGCAGGAGTCTGTCTGACTGTCTCTCCCCGTTTCTAGCTTCAGAAAAATACAATAATAATAATAATAATAATAATATGCTGTAAACTAAGAGGGTTAAAAGCATTGTTATATTTAATTCATTCATTTGTTCATTCACTCATTTACAAATAGTACCAAGCACTGTACTGGTGATAGAATATTGCCACCATTTTCCAAGAAGTTAAAGTCTGGTTGGTTGCACTGAGAAGCATATAGACAATTGCAATACAGTCTTTAAGCATTATGGCGAAGTTAAATATAAGAAATTATGAGCGCCTATCAATAGGACAACTTAATTATTCTTACGTGGAGAGGTAGAATAAGGAGAAAGAACTCAGAGGTTTCTCTCTAGATAATTAGAGTAAGATTATTTTTCTTGGTAATCATATAGAAAAATGTTTGATTATCTATATATGAACAAAGGAATAGAGGCAACAGTAGTAGTTAAGATTATAGAAGTCAGTCACGTGAATAACGACTCTTCGTCATTTGATAGTGCCTTCCCTTTCAAATATAAGTCCTGAGGGCTAATGGAGGACAACTAAGGAGCAATCATCTGAGGAGTGATCCATCAATCAATAGTCAGAGCAAGGAAACTGAAACAAGGAGGTGTTGGTGCAGTTTTCACACTGCACAGAAATGGTGGAATATAAAAATCAAAGAAAGCAATGCCTTAACCTTTGGCAATCTGTTCAAGTTGAAGTTAAAGTGAATTAAATATTCTCAGGTGCAGCCCAAGTTCTCTCTCTTATCAGTTCTTATACTCACTTTATTATTACTCCTCCCCAACACTCTAATCCAAAAACAGTGGTGTGATGGAGCCAGCCTGTATTGTTTTGTGAGAGGAGTCTGTTAATTTTTCAGCTACATTGGAAGCTTGAAACTGGTCATTGTGAGAGGATTTACCACCGTTTATTACCCTGAAAATTGAGAAATACTACAAATCAGGCCTTGTTTCCCCAACAGTCAGCTGTTAAACATTTATCAGCACACCACTGAGTTAGAAGTTTCTGAAATTTAACATACATACTAAAAATAGCATACAAAGAAAATTTCACTTGTACCAAATCAAATCCATGAAAAGTAGTAGATTGTCTAAAACCATAAGGAATATGGTTGACTATGTGCCCAAAAAGAATGGAGAGGGTAATGAATATGCAAAAAAAATAGAACAATTGTAAACATCATCTATAATATCAACTATGTTTGTAAGATAATGACCAGAATAGTAAGGAGGTCCTTAAGTATGTACTGGTAGGAAGGAGTAGGTGAAATAACTAAGAACACTTAGTCAGAAAAAACAATATTGGATTTGTTCTATATGTTTTTGAATAGAAATAAGACTAATTGATTAGATAGAAATAAAGAAATACTTCAGCCCATTATAAAAACCTTAAAAAATATATGAACAGTAAGAACTGGCCAAAAATGGAGCAACTTTTTTTTCTGAGGTCATTAGCTTAATGTCACTTAACTTGCTTATTGATACAGTTATTGAGGATATAATAATGGATCATGACTGTATGGAGGTTCAGACTAGACAACATTCAAGTTCCCACCCACCTCAAAAAAAATCAATGATTTGGTGAACCCATCTTTTCCATTTATTTTGATCCAATATCACAACTCATTTAGAATGCCTCACAAGTCAGTGGTCCTTCTGATAATGAAGTCCCATGGAGAAAAATTCAACATTTTGACCTAATAATTTTAAATATGATTTACTCCTACTAAAAATTTCCTTATCTTTTCTTCTTTCCTCATCTATTCCCTTTACCCTAACTCTCTTTTCTCCTTATTATAAGCAGATGAGACTATTTTTTAGTTGCCACTGGAAAGAAGGCTTGGTTCTGACCATATCTCATGAAAAGCTTCTGTTATCTACAGAACTAGATCTTTCAAAGTTTGTGTCATCCATCTCTCAGTAACCATATCTGGTTCTGTTGTTTTAGACTCTGCTTCTTCCTCCTGTTTTTCCAAGTAGCTCCTTCCACTTTTAACTCTCAATATAGTTGGTTGACCTGTTAACTGTACACCCAGATCACACAATTCTTGCCATGGACAGAAGTTATAAATTTGTTATACATCATTAGTAGGCACAGGTGGTTGTATTGTTATGGTCATAACGTCATGTGCCATTATTCTGTGCCTTTCCTTGCACCTTAAGAAAGTTGACATATAACACTGCCAGGTTTACTGAGGTAGTATTTTATGGCAGAAAAGTTGTACACCAAGAAACAGAAAACCTGTGTCCTGCTACTAAATTGATCTTTAGGATTTTTGACCTTTAGTCTTCTTATTTCTGTGAGCTTTGGATTATACTATCTTTTAGGGAATTTTCTACTTAATAATTATATTATTGATATAGTAACTATATTGTTAAGTACTAGTAAATAAGAGGCATTGCATGTCTTATTCGCTTTTGTTTCTTGAGCAGCTACCATATTGCATCATTTCCAGTTGAAAACCAAATATTTGCTGAATGAGTGAATAAATAAATTAATCATGTATGTAGTTGTATGGTACAGTGGTAAAAATAACAAAACACAAGGTGAACAAAGTAAGTTGCCAACAGCATGTATATATGATCCCATGTAGGTAAAATTAGCTAAATAAATATTAATGTGCATTTGGAAAAAACTGAAGGAATATATAAAAATCTGTTAATGGAATTGCAGGTATTCTGAGTTCTTGTGTTATGTATTTATATAG